>NC_132782.1:5325000-5641250 GCF_048418805.1 Vulpes vulpes
CCTCAGAGCCAAGGTAGGAAGCTCAAGAGATCAAAGAATTCAGCTGGTGGACAAAGGTGTAAGAACGAGGTGGCAGGGGGGTGGGGTGTAAGCAGTGGCATAAGTCATATTAATGGTAGTAAACCACAGTGCCACTGAAATTATGTACACATCATTTATTTTTAAAAACAAAACCTTGGGGGATCCCTGGATGGCTCAACAGGTAAGCGCCACCTTCAACCCGGGGCCTGATCTTGGAGTCCCAGGATCGAGTCCCACGTCAGGATCCCTGCAGGAGCTCCCTGTTTCTCCCTCTGCCTGTGTCTCTGCCTCCCTGTGTGTCTCTCATGAATAAATAAATAAAACTTTAAAAAAAAAAAAAACACCTTAATTTGCCCATGTCACCATGAAAAGAGGAAATTCCTGCTAGAACTAATTTGTTAAAAGAGTAGTCAACAAAATTATGGGAAACCCAGGTTCTATTCCCAGCTCTGCCCCCAAATATCCCTATAACTTTAAATAAAAGTAGAACATATTTTGTACCACTCATGACCTACATTTTAAGGACATGATCATTATTGTATTCAAAATGCTTTAAGAGCATAAAAAAGGATCAGCCATAATATATCAAGTCTGTTTCTGATACAAATACTCAGGAATTAATTAGTTTAAAGATTTATACAATAAATTATAACATACAAATGAAATGTGCTGTATGAAATCCAACCTGCTTGAATTAGCAGCGTTTTCTTGTTTTGCTTTTGCAGAGAGCTAGAAGGATACTGAGATGAATGAAATAGATTCCAATTCTTTAAGAAGAATCAAGCTTAGTATTGAGCACATGTAATGGGCCAAGCACTTGTCCAAGGGCTAAAGGGCTCTAGGCATTTAGGGGAGGGTAACATTTCAGGGTTATGAAACATGAGAAAAAGCTTTGAGCAGTATGTATAGGAAAATCATTAATAGTTCAGCCTAGTTACATGAAGGAGAGTGATAGGAAACAAAGAAAAAGTATTTGGCTGGAGGGGAGAAGGAGGACACACAACCCTTGGTCTTAAGATCTAACTCCGTTGACTTCATAAGTTATGTTATGGGTGGGGCAGGCAGGTCATGGTGCACAATGGTTAACACTATGAAATTAGGAATCAGGTTGATTTGATTTCATATTCTGGTTTTGAATGACCTAAGGCAAGTCAGCCCTCTATGGGATGAGGCCAACCCTGACTACTTTGCTGGCTGAATGGGGGAGTTAACCAAATAGTGCATTTAAAGCACTTGGCAGAGAGCCTGGAGCCCAGATAGCTCTCAGTAGAAGATTAAGATTATTGATGATTAGAATTGTGCTTTCAACAGATAGAGAAGGAAAAAATGTTAAAAGGCAAGGCCTTTCTTTGACCACCACGGTTGGGGGAAGACTGAGAGAGGGGTTACTGCTGGAGTCCAAAGTTAATGTGAGCCTGAATTAGGGGGGAATGGCAGGAATTGGAAGAGAATGGACCCAACCTATGTCAGAGAAGCGGAGTGACAGGATTTGAGAAAGCATTTATTATGAGAAGTATGGGGAGTAAGAGAAAGGAAGGAAATGGTGCAAACACTTATGATTTGAGCCTGGGTGAGAGGGGAAGGGTGGCTCCATTAGGACACTGGTCCTTGAAAATCTGCGTGCATGAGAATCTCCTGGAGGAATTGTTCAAGTACAGATGGCTGGGCCCCACCCCTTCTGATCCAAAGAAGTTTCCAGGTAGTATGGGTGCTAATGCTGCTGGTTCAGGGCACACACTTTGAGAACCACTGCAGTAGAGGAAAAACACAAGAGGCCAAGTGGAGGACACATCTTTAGGTATAGTCACTTCTTGAGATTTTAATAGTTATTCCTTGGAAAAGAAAAAGTGTGCTTAGTTTCAGTAAATCAAAGAATTGCTAGGTTATACAAAGGTAAGCTGATTTCCTATGGGTAGACTTCTCAGAATTTTGAATATGCTAGTGTTGCCATGAATACCCAAGAATTAGAATCTTCTGGGCAGCATTTCCCAAACCTTGTTGACCTGGAATCTCTTCCTTTCAGGGCATATTTTATGAGACACTAATGTTCTCAGAACACAGTTTAGGAAAGGCAGTATTAATTGTTTAATTCTTTTTAATTTTGAGTTTCCTTTTAGCAAAGGGAGCTAGCCAGTGCAAAGGAGATGGATATGTTATGCCTAGCATTTCTATAATTATGTACGATTTAGGGACTGCCAAGTAGACCTTATAAATGATTTGTCAGTTATTAAACTGTTATAGGAAGTCAGGACGTGGGACGCCTGGGTGGCTCAGTGGTTGAGTGTCTGCCTTCAGCTCAGAGCGTGATCCCAGACTCCCGGGATCAAGTCCCACATCGGACTCCCTGCATGGAGCCTGCTTCTCCTTCTGCCTATACCTCTGCCTCTTTCTCGGTGTTTCTCATGAATAAATGAATAAAATCTTTAAAAAAAAAAAATTAGAAACTCATGACAGTTAATCTCCTCTACATTACTGACTTGGTAATTTTGAGGCTGAGAAGTTCAAGGACCCTTTAAAAATGTGGCTCCTTTGCTTTTAGTACCAGCCTAGATTAAAGAACAGCATTCAGGATGTTTTTGAGGCTTTCTTATTTGCTCTTAAATAATAATTTTTAAAATAGTTCCCTAGGCTTGGCTCAAGACTCTCAAAGGTATGATTATGACCATAATTTGCTCATATTTTAAACATGAGAAAGAGGGAAAAAATGCTATAGTATGTCCTGAGAGCTGGACCTATCCAGCACAAACCTATATGTACTTTAAAAATCTAACATATTATTTGGTGACAGTCTCTTAGTGATACAAAACTCTTCCTTTCAGCATACTAAGGCAGAAAAGTAAAAATTTTTTTGGAAGATTTTTAAACAAAATTGATTGAAATAAAAATGCTTTCTTGCTTAGCCACTGATTGCACCACTAATAACCATGTCCATTTTCTTCTTTCAGTATAACCAGTATTCAGGACTTTCCTGCTGAGATTTATGGGCATGGCATGTTACCCCCGTGTTGTACATATTCTGATGTGAAATGATTTTTAGTACGCAGATGAACCTCTTTAAAAATTATTATGTATTTTAATTTATATTAAGAAAATTATAAAAAGCCTTAGAAAAGAAATTATAAAAAGCATTAATAAGTGAAATATTGTGTTTTCAAAATAAGTCAATTTAAAGAAAAATAGTTGGCAAAAGATAGTATAGGTCAAAAGGGAAGAAACAGAGATTGATAAGAAGGGAGAAAGGTAGAGATTTCACTTCCAGTGAGCATCAGAAACAGATGGATATGTTAAAGAACCAACTAGAAGTCTCAGAAATGGAAAATATTATCATTAGAAAACAAGTAAAATCAATGAGAAAAACCCTTAACAGGGCACACAGAGAAACAGTGAATTGAAGGTAATACTGAGAAATTTCCCCTGAATATAGCTCTGAGAAATTAAGAGAGAATATGAAAAATTTGTTTAGACTCTCGTCCTTTCCCTGAAGAAAATAAATATGCTGAGTAAAATGTTTGCATTTTTTTAAAAGCAGGGCTAAGCTGGAAAGAAAATAAAGAATTCACAGAGATCAAAACTGAAATGAAAGTGGGAATCTGTAAGTAAGCAGTGAGTAAACCTTTTACCTCGAAGGTACCTGTCCAATCTAGGTGAGCTTGAGCATGCCATTTGATAGCTACATGCTACGTGCCATTTGAGGGCTGTCCAAAGTGGGGATTCTAATGGGAAATCCCTTGCCCAAAGCTAAAACTTGGCCAAACTACATTAGTAGAAGGGTAATAAGAAACCTATCCCACAGAAAAGGACAAGCCTCAGTGCTGGAAGTAGGGAAACATCCTTCCCCTGAGAATTTATGATACTTAAGATTTTCAAAAATCAGAATAGCCAACAAACATACAAAAAGATGTTGGCTATCAGGGAAATACAAATTAAAACAAATGCAAGGTAGGTTCCCATATTTATCAGATTACCAAAAAGAGAACTGGGGATTTAAGCCCCCAAATGCAAATTGATATCCATGAGAATATGGAGAAACTGGAACTCTCTCATATACTGCTAGCTGGAATATAAATTGGTACAACTGCTTGGGAAAATAACTGTGGCAGTCATTATCCAGTATCTCACAGAATTTAAAAATTAAGAGTGAGAGAAAATTTCTTTACAGAAAAGGAGACCAAAAAACAATACTATCATAGGTTGAGTTCTCATTGAGATGGAGTTTGGGGTGCAGAGTATTAATTGCAAATTGACACCTGTGGAGGAGAAGGGAAGGAAAAGCAGGATTGGGTGGAGTTCAAATAAAATACTCTGCAGGCTGGCCCAGCCCCCAGCTCGGGGGAAGGGTTGGGAAGCACGGGAGCAAATCTGGGCTCCGCCTTTGTACACCCACCTCCATCAGTGTCTGGCTGCAACCTGCCCAGAGGGCTTGTCCTTGAACCAGGCAGTTTTCTGCAGCTGAGTCACCCCTGAAGTGACTGATAGCAGAGGCAGCAAGTCCTGCCTCAGGCTCCCTGCCCAGCTCGGTCCACCATACAAAGCATGTTTTCTTCTATTCCCTTGGCTCGCTGTCAGAGAATATTTATCAGTGTATTTACTGAGAGATGAGGTAAACATAAAGAAAAGCTTTCAAACACATGAGAACAGACTTCATTTTATAGCATATTAGTAGCCTTGACTTCCTTTCTAAGTTTGTTTATGGTCTTGTGTGCCAGAATTTAAGAGGAAGTTGTCATATGCTAAATCATTGGCAAACGCTTTTAATATTATTTTCCTCATTGACTCAAAGGAGAACAAATACTGGGTCCCCTTATAATTCAGATGCCCAGTTTGGGATACTGATTTCAGGATTAGCCTTCACAATGTAAGTTCAGATGATAAAATGCGAAGTTTAAAGTTATAGGTGGTATCTCTGTGTGGTCATCTTAATGAATGTTATCTTAGAAATGATGAGGTGTGTTTTTATATGACTGTGTAATACTGTCTTCATCAGGCAGTCTAAGAAGCTGGAAGAAACAGAGTTGTCAAATATTTATATCCTGCTCCCCCATCTTGGTGCTAGTCCCATACGGCTGTTCAATTTATATTCTATAGGTGTAATATTAATAATTTTGCAACAGAGCACACATACATTCTACTTGTAAATATTCACAGGTTTTAGGTAACCTTTACAAATTTCGTGCTTTATATCTTCCTGATGTTCTGGTTTCAGGACTTTAGTGACATCCTGCTTATGAAAAGTGTGAACAAATAATGGGCAGAATGATTCTGATAAAAGTAGCTGGTGATGTTCAATATTCTAGGTCCATGACCAGTAGTGATATAATGTGGACTTTACTCAGTAAAATGAGTATGAATGAGTATGAAATGTATGAATGTTGAAGTAATCACCCAACTTTCTTTCTTTTTTTTTTTTTTTGCTTTTATTTATTTATTTATTTGAGAGAGAGAAAGCAGAGGCAGCGGGAGAGGAGGGGCAGAAGGAAAAGCAGGCTCTCCACTGAGCAGTGAGCCTGATACAGAGCTCCATGCCAGGACCAGGCTCTGTCCCAGGATCCTGGGATCATGACCTGAGTTGAAGGCAGATGCTTCACCGACTGAGCCACCCAGGCACCCTAGAATCACTCAACTTTTAAATGAAAAATGTTGTTACATCATGGGTACATAGGTTCTCCTATCAACTCAGCTACTGTAAATGGTTTCTGTAGGTGCTTCTGTCAAGATTTCTAGTTGCAAGAAACAGAGACTGACATGACTAATTAGGCAGAAAAAGGCATTTATTAAGCAAGTATTTGTGAATTCCCACATTTGTTGCAAGAGCTGGAGAACAAACCTTGAGATTTAACTTCCAGAAACAGTGCCACAAAATTGGTTAGAAAAAGAAACCACCTATACTGCTACCAAGCATCAACTTAGCAGTTTGTGTGGAAGCCATATCTGTATTAGGAACTTGACCTTGACGTCTGTTGGAGGGATTGCAGCAAGAAGGTGAAAGAGAGAAAATAAGCTTCCTGTTTTCTGATGTCAGAGTCTTAGCTTCAGCATCTCAGTCGCAGTCTGACATCTTCTTGGCAGAGCCAAAGTCACCATATCCCTGCTTCTGAGGGAAGGAATTATGGAACAATAAGTTCCAGTTTCTGCCTTCAAGGGGGAAATTTCCCAATTACTTCCTTGAAAGGATGCTTAAAAGGTCATAGGCAGCCAGAACATAATAAAAATCCACTGAAATGGAATTTTTTGTATGAATGAAAATTTTTTTATGTTCTAATTTGAAATATACTTTAATCCTACCCTGGTAACTTTTGGCCACCCCAAAATGAAGAAAACACAGCAGCCCTCCATCCCTGGTAGCCACTGAACTCAGAACACAAAGGTAATGTGATGGCTCTGAGAATATATTTGAATTCACAGATGGTCCCTTTCTGGCCCAGCATGATACAAGCAACCAGTCTTCTGGGATTGAGTGTATAACAAACAATTGAGTAAAATAATTGAAAGAATGGAAGTGTGTCACAGAAATATGATGCTGTTTAAGGGCAAAGAAAGACCAAATGTGAGATAAGCATAATACTATTTGCTCTTAAAATCAGTTATCTTAGCGTAATACTGAATGTTGCACAGTTATTATCTATCTAGTCTTTCGTTGGTAAACATTTTTTTTCTCCCGTTGGTAAGCATTTATCAAGAACAGAGGTCTAGGAAATGTTAAGCAGGGGTAGGCAGCGTCCCACTTTGATCATGTTGTACAGCATTACTGAGCCAACTATTATTCATTCAGGCCATGCCCTATATACGCACACCACCTGGGCTCATTAGAAAAGTATTCTCAGTATCAGAAAGCATTAAGGAGTTCAGGGACTGTATCTTAAAAATTATTCTAAGAATAGTTTGTAGAATTTACAGAGCCAGTATTGTCAAGAAATAAATAGCATGTTTGCCTGACTCCACAGGGAGCTAATACACTTCAATTAAATTGTTTTCAATTTTGGCAAACAAATAGCACATATTGTCATAAATAATATTTAAGATAGTTTTATTTCTGACTAGTTTCTAGGTTTAGGGTTCATATGTGCGGTATTTTTGACTTAGCAGTCATTGTCCAATTAAACTACTTAGAGTTCATCATTTACTTTGAGTAGATTTGTAAGGAGATGATATGGTACAGGGGAGCTTGAGGTATTATTGAGTGTTACTTGTGGCTTAAAGCCTTTGCAGTATACTTCATTTGATCTATAGATGTTTTAGATATAGATGTTTATAGATAGCATAGCATACTTCCTATTTATTAAAATCTCGTCAAGATAACAATGAGATAAGTACAAATAAAGTTAAAGCATCTTCTATGATAGAATTTCCTTGCCTTCATAATGCAGCATAGAATGAATAAGATAATTTCTTTAGACCTCACAGCTTTTAAATACAATTTTAAATTCTATATTATGGCTCAGACTTCATTTTTTTCTCCCCTTCACAATGACACATGAACAATGAAGATGTTATTTCCTAACAATAGAAAAATTTTTTGTTTATATTGCAGATTAATATAGCAAGACTTTTTCTGTAGGGTTGGAATGATTTTTTTTTCTTAACGATTAAAAGGCTCTGTGTGAAATATAAAGTGATCTCATCATGGGAATTTACATTTTTTCAATATAGTCGGAAGAACATAAAAATTAGCTCTTGAGGCTGAAGAGCTTATGTTGGTTGGTGGGCACCTGATGTAGACACATCAAGGATTCTGCAGACCTTATATTTAATACAGCACTGTAGCAGAAGTACTATTTGCAAACCTCAGAAGAACAAACAAAGCAAATATCTTTCCCATATCAAGCAAAGGCTAATATGCTAGTGCCTTTAAGTTTGAAAAAGGTACGTATGAATCAGTAGGTTATGTAGGTCAATAATTCCACCGAAAACTTTTTAATTTCACAAAGCCACACCATATATAGTGCTGTGTAATGGGTATGTTCCTGTTTCCTATGACATACATTCATGTATATATCTGTCTTGGTGCCTTATATGCCTTTTATTTCCTTGAATCACAGGAGCTTCAGTTTCAGCGACTCACCCGAGAACTGGAAGTGGAAAGGCAGATCGTTGCCAGTCAGCTAGAGAGATGTAGGCTTGGAGCAGAATCACCGAGTATCGCCAGCACCAGGTACAGAGCTGATGGCTCTATCTTTTTACATGCCTTCGTGTTACATGCCTTATTAAGTTATCCTGGGTGCAGCAAATGATTCTGTTGGTGTTGTCAACTGTTAACTTGCCTTTCTGAATTTGACACCAAAAATGTCAATTTATTCAAATTTGAGAAACCTCTTGCAATATTATCATTCATCCTGTGCTTGAAGTATTTTTTATGGCATTGGGAAGTTTCTGTATGCTACCTTTAGAAATTTGATTTCTCATATGTAGACATAGTAAATGATGTTTTTCACATCATTTACTACTATGTTTTGATGTTTTTCAAATCGTTAATTACTAATAACATTTAAGCAGCTTTTAAAAATGTCTTCAGTTGACCTTGAGTTTTTCTAGAACTCTGTAAAAATGCTATACAAAGTAATTACTATATGTATTCATATGTATATATGAATTCATATGTATATACATATGAATTCATATGTATATATGTATAATTCAATGTATTCATATACTAAATTCAAAACCAATATATTACTGAAAAAACTATATTTAATCAGAATTATTGTTTTGTGTTAAAATAGCCTCTTAAGTTATTTAAAAACATTATTATTATAAAAAATTACTGCCATGTTACCAAATGGTGAAATCACTGCTGATCCTATTTGTGGATTTCTTTCTTGTTAATTACATATTCTAGTAAAGCCAACCATAAAATATCTTCTATTGCTTGCATTTTTAAGTTTGGTTTCTTTACTCCTGTGTAGGTATGTGCCAACAGTAACTTGTCTCTTAAGTCATTTCTAACATCATTATTGTTCTGCTTGTCAGTATTGCCTATTTCTCTTAGCCAAGAAAGTCTTCTTAGTGAATAGAGTGCTGTCTGTAGTTCCTCCTTCCTGGCTAATTATTGCTATGGATTTAAAAATATTAGGCTAATAAGTTGTGTTCTTGTGAATGTTTTCATCTCTGACCCTGAAGAGTTGTGCATATTGATGTGTTATTAAGACATAAAGTATTCAAATAAGATTAATAAAACTTCTAAAACACAAATATCAAGCCATGTGATCATTTTTTAGTTATCCAAGCAGGTTTTTTTTTTTTTTAACAGGAAGGGAAATTGTAAGCAAAGAGTAAAAATGTACATCAAATATTTCAACTCTGGCTTTGTACTTAATGAAATAATTTATCAAGGAAGTCAAAATTGTTAAAATTAATGTTAATTTTATTCAGTATTTTTATTCAATATTTTTTTTAAAAACTATCTCTATCTTTAGCACCAAAAAGAAAACTCAATACTATGATATTGTATAGTTCCAAAGACAGAGACCAACAGATTTAAAAATACATAATTTTACACTAACAGAAAATTTAATTCAACACTTACCGAATTCAGTTAGGACTTTTATTCTGGCAATTTAGCTAATTAACATAGAAATTCTCTTGATAAACCCCTAGAAATACCTGATATATTGATAAAGTAAGTCTAATGGAGAGGAAAATCTCCAGGTACTAGAAATAGGGAAGAAACTGAAAGGCAGAGCCAGAAGCATTTGAGCTAACTCTGGAGGAGACCTAGGGACAATCAACTCCTCCCCCCTGGAAAGCACTAGTCTTAGATTTAATACCCATGCACATGTGAACTTAAGATTAGTATATTAGGCTCTGACCCTCAGTTGGCTGCACCCATGGGTAAACTCCAAACCACATGTGGGTTTGGAGCTCCAATGTAATTCTTCGTGTTGTTCAGGATCCCCATGTGGGAAACTGGCATCACTAAGGATGAGCTCACAATCAGATATTATAAAACTTGAGTAAAAAAAAACTCAACAATGAGTGAGAATCAATTGGCAGAAGAAGACAATTTAAAACTTCAAGAACATGCTATTCTTGGAGAAAGTCTGATTAGGTGTGTACAGGATAACAGACACAAGGATGTTCATTATAGTATTATTTGCAAAAGTAAAATATGAGAAAGAAAGTATCCATCAGGATGAAAATGGGAAATAAACTGGATAAGTGGACTCAAGAACAGTGAAAATGAAGTAATTAGATTACATGTATGAACATGAACATCTTTGCAAAACAGACCTTTTTAAAAGATTTTCTTTACTTATCTGAGAGTGAGAGAGCATGAGCAGAGAGAGGGGCAGCGGGAGTGGCTTCCCACTAAGCAGGGAGCCCAACATAGGGCTCGATCCCAGGACCCTGAGATCATGACCTGTGCTGAAGGCAGGTGCTTAACTGACTGAGCCACCCAGGGGCCCTGCAAAACAGACTTCTGAGTGAAAACCACAAATTGCAAAAGAATAAATATAGGAGGATATAATTATGAATACTTTAAAAATATATGTAGCAGCCCTGCATAATTTGTAAACAGTGTTTGGTAGTGTTCACAGATGTATGCATGTGTAGTAAAAGTATAAAAAATATTTTGGAATGACACCAATTTAAGATAGTGGTACCTCTAGGAAGAAAGGGAGGAGGAAGCTATCAGTAATTAGGCTTTAGCCAAATCTGTAACATGTTATTTAAAATTGACATCTAAAGCAAATATGACACAATAGTAACATTTGTTAAATGAGGGGAGTGGTTGATATGTGCGTGGCTATTAGATTATTTTCTGCACCTTAATTTTTAAAATATTAAATAATTTTAATTGAATTAGCTAATTCCATAGGTTTGTTTAAAAATGTTAGTAAAAGTACATGTTATATAACATTTACTCTGAGTGATTTTGGTGTTTTGTCACTGGATCTCAGGGCCTAGTGTAATGTGTGACATCTCACTGGGCTTGGTCAGTGACTTTTGTCTAAATGGATGGTTCTGCAGCAAGGGAAGCCAGGTTGACCAGAGAACAGGGGAAAGCATGCACAGAGGTATATGGGATTCCTCACTGTGGTTGTATTGAAGCACACCAAGAGGTTCAGGTACCTAGGATGTGTCCTAAAAGGACCTAATGACTTGTGAGGTTGGAAGGGTACAGCTGGCATCTGGTTGTGGAGAACTGGGGACAAATGTGATGATAAGTAACCTCCATGAGGTCTTAAAAGAGACCCGTTGAAAGTTATTTTTGGAAGTGGTTGTCTGGTAGTGTAGTCCATGGGTCAGAATAAGAGCAGCAGGCCAGGGATCTATTATGGAATATTAGGGTTATGAGAAAAGCTGGTTTTGTCATTCAGTGAACAGTGGGAAGAATCTTAAAAGTTCCATTTTGCTTGCCCTACTCACATCTCCCATTGGATTCTCATGTATTCTCAATCCCCCCAACATAATGTTAGCACTTCCTCACAGCCTTTCCCTAATTTCTCTGGGAAGGTCATCTCTCTTCATCTGAACTCAAAACTGTTCATGCATTTGTCAGCTCTCCCAGGAGATGGTAAGGTCCACCTCATCCCCACAGCCCTGGCACAGTGCCTGGTGCTCAGCAGGCAGGCACCCAGACAAATACTCATCGAATGAATAATGGACCTCAGTGAAGTCTCGTGTGTTTTAAGCTCATCAAATAAGAATGCTTCACCATGAGGTTTTCTATTTGGCATCTTTGGATATCTGTCTGCCCTTTCTCCATATCTGCTGTCTTTCAGTGTGCTTTTCAGTGGACCTCAAGAAGACTATTGACACAGTTACTTTGTTCTGTGACCACCAGGTTTTACACACTAGCAAGAAGCCCATTAGATAACAGTGTTAGTGAAGGGGGAGCATAGGTTTTTGTCACTTGAGAGATCCTTCTTGTGTCTTCTAGTCCCCACCAATTGTCAGTCTTAGAACAAGAATCTAAAGATAAGGAAAAACAGAAATTAACTCTCATTCCCAAGCCCTCTTTCCTGTCAGCCATTTCTGATTTGCTCAAAGGAAATTAAAAGCAGGACTACTGCTTATGACAGAATTCTTGAAGCTCCATGAATGAAACTTCCTTTGGATTCAGGTCATTCTTACATGAATTGAGTTTAGTTAGCAAAACGGGGATTTGATAACTAGTTATCTTTCATATTGTTTTATTTAGACCCTGTCTCAGAGTTGGTAAGGTGATCTGTAAGGTTTTCTTAGGTTTCCTCATCCAAAGATGACATTATAAAAACCCAAAAGGAGATGAAAAGTACATTTTTATTTACTTTTTCTGTTCAAAGCATTTGCTTTTATTGGCCTTACCCCGTGAATAAGAAGGAGGCTGTGGCATGAGGTCCTATTTAATAAATGATTCTTATATTGTGCTGAATAATATACCATAGAGCCCTCTCCCAAAGGAGTGCCTCTAAAACTGAGCAGTTTGGTTCCCTCACACTGGTAGTACCATAGGTGAATTTTTATTTATTTATTTTTTTTTTAAGTTTTATTTATTCATGAGACAGAGAGAGAGAGAGAGAGGCAGAGACACAGGCAGAGGAGAAGCAGGCTCCATGTGGGGAGCCCGACGTGGGACTCAATCCCAGGTCTCCAGGATCAGGCCCTGGGCTGAAGGCGGTGCTAAACTGCTGAGCCACCCAGGCTGCCCCATAGGTGAATTTTTAACCCATGCCATGAGATGTTCTTCATTTCTAGGTGGAGAAACTAAGCCTCTGCTTTTTATTTAGAACGTGTCCTCAAATGTGAACAGTTGCCATTGGCAATTTGTTTGCCATATGCCTTGTTGAGAACTTAAAAGCAAAAATCATTAAAAATCATTTTAAAATCTTAATGATTTAAAGTAATTGCTTAGTTTTTCTATTAATGCCTCTTTGGAACTCTGGTTCTAAACAAGGTTAATAAAAACCCCATTTCTGATATGATTTCTCATTTGCTTTATTTACTACAAAAAAGCACTAATAACCCAAGCAATATCAACATATAATGATCCTTAATCTACAGTTGATGGTGCTTATATCCTAAGATGAAATGTCAAGCCAAAAATAATCATTATAACTTTGAAAAACCTGAAGGTGAGTTATGAGATTAGTTAATAGAGAAGTTACAGCCTGTCTGCTTTGTGCGAAGTACACTATAGTTACCTATGCATTTAATATTTATCTATGTATTTAATGTTTCCCCTCATTGAAGGTAGGCTATGGAAATACTTAATAAGGAACTTATAACTTTTCTCTATTAATACTAAGTATACTTCTTTTATGTACTTAATATTCACTTCATTTAAAGTAGGCTGTGGGATCAGTTAATAGAGAACAGAAGATACCACTTTTCTTATTTGTTTGGAGTATACTTATAGTTATCTATGTATTTAATATTTTGCTTCATTCCAAAAGTATTTGAAGTATTTTTTATTTTTTTTTTATTTTTTTTTATTTCTTTTTTTATGATAGTCATACAGAGAGAGAGAGAGAGGCAGAGACACAGGCAGAGGGAGAAGCAGGCTCCATGCACCAGGAGCCTGATGTGGGATTCGATCCCGGGTCTCCAGGATCGCGCCCTGGGCCAAAGGCAGGCGCCAAACCGCTGCGCCACCCAGGGATCCCTGAAGTATTTTTTAAAATACAAAAATCAAAAACAGAGTGAGGAAATTAGAGCAAATAGAAGATAATGATTAGAACCATAAGATGAGACCAAGGTTAAAATAGTATAAAAAATGTATGTTGCTAACATTCCATGACATTTGCTAAAAGTAGGGAGCCATTTTGGCTCTGAGTGACCTAGTATCCATCCATCTCTTTAGAGATGAACACAAATGAATTCTATTCAAAGTGTCTATAGAATACAAACGAACCAGGTTGCTCAGGAAAATGCCATTCCTGAGGACAAGACTTAAGTGGTTTTTCCTGTGAGTCGGCGTTGAGAGACCACTTTCTGGTGTGGCAAACAGCATCCTTGGTAGTCTCTCTCTAAATTATGAAATCAGGCTCATAGGGCCCTTTCTTACACTGCTAAAAGGAATATAAATGGATAGAATAGCACCTTACCTGGAAGTAATTCTCCAGGAGGCCAATCCTGACACTCTGGTTTGGCTCAAAGATATTTAGCGTATATAGATGGGTGGGCTAATTTTAGGTCCTTCAAGCAGGCAGCGTGCCGTGATGACTATTTCTGTCTGCCATGCTTTTTATGGTCATGGGTAACAACGGGTGCTGAGACATGAGGTGTCCTGTATTACAGGTCACTGTGCAACTACCTGGTGTGCATGCCTTAACCAAGGGACCTGGCCCTCATGCGATGCTAAGGTGTGTACCGCTCATCTCAGGAGAATCTCAGCACAGTTAACTCAGAGGGACATTTGCCCTTTAAATCTCTTGCCTCCCAAGGGCTAAGCAACATCCTTCAAATCCAAATCTGATGAGCATGGACTTTGTTCTTTTTCTCATTGCAACATCATCAGTGGAGTTTCTTTCTGACATTAGTCTAGGTTAGATTTCAAATGATAGGGTGACAGTAGACAGTCCCTGTAGCCCACTGTGAGGGGCCCAGCTCCTCACCCTGAGATTTCCCCTGCCCACCTCCACTTCCAAGGGCAAAGCAATGGGCAGGGGTGGCCACAGCTGAATTCTTCCTCTGTTTTGGGGTCTAGGTTTTGTTTTGTTTTTTACTGACTGTGGAGTTAAATAATGCTCATTTTAGACAATTTGTAAATTTCAAAATAAGTATAAAGAGAAAAACCCATAATTCTACCATTCAGAGATAACCATTTTGTTTTCAAGTCACACTTAACTGAAGTGTAGTTTACTTACAGTAAAATTCACCCTTTGTCACATACAGTTTTATGATTTTTGAGATTTTTGGCATGTGGTTGTATAACCACCACCACATAGAACATTTCCACTAACCCCACAAAAGAGCCAATCACTTTTATGTTTCGTTCTCTTCAATTTATTTTTTTAAGTTTGAGGTAATTCCCCCTGGCTAACCTTTTGTCTTGTTCCTAAAGTCCCACTTTGACATGCCAGACCTAACTTTTAATGACTCCCACTTGCCTGAGGAATTCCCAATGGGACAAATAGTTTGAGTCTGAACCAGTGACCTAGGGATGCTAATTCAGCAGTGGTTGGAGATCATTACAGCCTTCCAGTGGCAAGCAGCACAGTGTGGGTGGAAGACTTGGCCAGAGGAAATACTACAGGGCAGATCAGCCTTCAAGTGTACAAGGTGTGGCCTGCGTTTCACGTAAGCAGAGAAATTACAAGTAGTGCAACTTGGTGGGTAAAAAAACTTGGAAGGAGAAGAAAATGTAATTTGAATTGAAAAGTCAGTAAATGAAAATATGATCATCTTCAACTTAATGAAACTATTTCTGAGATTCTATTATACAGAATTTCAAAATTATCCCTGGTTGCAGATTTGGAATCTTGCCATTCATTGCCCAGAAACAAAGTTTCTAGACAAGTTGTAGATGGTGAAAGAAAAAGCTTACTTCTTCAGGGCACATAAATTGGTTCTACAAATTTTATCTTGTAAATCATAGTTTCTCCACTTATTAAGAGGAAACACTACGTTTTCATGTACGTTGAAATCAAAAAAAGATTCTTAAAAAATGGAACTTTTAGTATTTTAGGAAACATTAATTAATGGCAACTTTTGGAATCAAAATACAATTTTAAGTTTTCATTTTAATTTGTGTACATTGTCTGCATTTGGAAACAGTTGGTCCCTTCACATTGCCTGTCCTTTAACTGACTGCTACTGATGTTGGAAGTTACTCTAGACTGAGAAGAATTCTGTCCATATCAGCTGAATAAGGGGGAAAATGGGTGGCAATATTGAAATTAAATAACTTTACACTCTTCCCAAGATTATCGCTCCCTTTCAGTTAGTTTGAAGCCCTGCTAAAATAGAATTCTTTATGGTTTCAAAAAGGTCATACAATCTTGACAAATAGTCTTCTTATCGCCACTTAAGAAAAGAACTGTGTTATTTTTTAATGAAAAGATTTTATTCCCCACTGCCATTCACATTTTTTTTTTTTTTTTTACATTTTATAGGGTCATCTGCTAGTGCCCATCAGGCTTCCATTGATACTATTAAAAATTCTAAAAATATTTTAGGCTGACAGTAGCAGAAAAGGCTTTTTCATGGTTCAGGTCTTTTCTTCAGTGAATATTTTTAAGTCATTGTGAAATAAACCTCCTCAAATAATACATTTTTAAAAAATGAAGTCTTTGGAAAGATGGAATGTTTATGCCTTGACAGTTTATTACTTATTTAATGTACCACTTAGGAAGATGCTTGATAAAGTTCTGTCCATTTGACCTCCAGAGCTCTCACCAGCCAAAACCCAAATTTTTAAAATAATAGTTTTATTGAGATATATTTCACATACCATAAAATGCATACTTTTAAAGTGTACAGTTCAGTATTTTTAGTGTATTCACAGCATTGTTCAGCTCTTACCTCTGTTCCATGTCAGAGAATTTTTGTCACCCTAAAAAAGAAGCCCTCTACCCATTAGCACTCCTTTACCATTCTCCCCTCTCCATAGCCCATGGAAACTGTTTGTCTCCTTTCTGTCTCTGTGGATTGATCCTTTGGACATTTTCTACATATGGTATCAGACAATCTATGGCCTTTTGTAACTTGGTTTCTTTCACTGAGCATGTTTTTAGGGTTTACCCATGTTACAAGCATGTATCTGTTCTTCATTCCTTTTTATTTCCAAATAATTATTCCATTGTATGGATATACCAACTTTTGTTTATTCATAATAAACAAACATCTAATAGACATTAGGGCTATTTCTACTTTTTGACTATTGTAAACAATGCTATGTCTCAGGTATCAAGAGGATAAGATCCCAGGGGGTTTGCTTTAGGCATTCTTAGTCTGGGGGTCATGGAGAGCCACAGGGAGTGATAGAAGTTTTCCTTAGCCTCTTCACCCATCCTCCTACTCCCCACAAGAACTTGCCTTCTTTCCTTTCTCCTCTGCTTTCTGTTATGGTAAATCTCTGTATCCTGCTGAGCTACTCAGAGCTACTGGTCTGCGTTCAGTTACTTTCAGTACCTAGTAGCTAAAGCTATTTGGGAGTGCTGTAATACTCGTCGGAATATAGTTCTCCAATTTCCATTCCTAAGTATTGCCCTTTGGTCACTAGTGTCTCTCTTAATGGTCAAACAAATAAAAGTTCTCAGATATCATTTCTAATGGAGATCAAATGAGGAATAAATTATTTGATATTTGAATGTAATTATCAGAAACTCTCTTGAGGATCTGTGCAGTGAATATTTATTAAATGGATGCTCTTACGAGCAAATTTAGTAACACTGAATTTTTATGATGCAACTCCTATTGTAAACACAGTACCACATCTGAAAGATATATAAATGAGTCTATGTCTGACCTGTAGCTCTACAGAAGTCATTTATCTTGAGCAGTTTACTTAAGCACAGTTCTTCCAGAAGGCATTTTAATTACTGCTTCTCATTGCCATTCCAGTCACAAGCCAATTTCATCTGGGACATACAAATCCAAGTGGCAACTGTTTCTGCTGATTTGAATTAAACTTGTCTAACTAGGTCTTCTGCAGGGCATGTGAGCCCAAGGTAATTCAACCAATATTATATTAAACTAACCTATTTTAACCTAAGAATGTTACCATGGAGAATGTGGATTTAAGACAAATAGTTGTCATAAGTAATAGTATTTATGGATCTAGAACATTATACAATAAAATGTGTTTATTGCTATTCCCTCATAGCAAATATTTCAAAATGAGTTGCCTATTTCTTAGACTGAACATTTAAAAATGTTAATTGCATGATATCGTTAGAAGGAACCACAAAAAGAGTTTATAGTTTGCATCATTTTCATATTATCTTAAGACATATTATATCAATGTATTTGGTTAAATATGGAGGCAGCCCAACTATAATAATTTTCCTAATTAATGAAGAGGAAAATGCTTTTTAAAATTCAGAGGCCCATGCTTCTAAAATATATGTATCATGCCATTATTTAATTGTCTTTTAAAGCACCATTTTAATTAAAATAACAGTATTTCATTTTCTGTAATTTTTCATAGTTCACATTCTATAATTACTATTCTCAAGATGTGTAACAGCAATAAATTATTCAGTCAATACAGAAATTACATTACCAGCCCCCACTCTTAGTCATTAGGTTTTTTTAACTATGCATATATATTGATGAATTACAAAGTAATTTAAATAGACCATATCATATATTTCAAGATGCTTCCTGAAAAAAAAATTACCTTTACTGTTTCATAAGAATTAATAATTCCTTTAATCACGTATCTTCTATTTACTGTCATTTTGGGTTTTATCTGCATTTTTTAATCTTTCAGAAATGTTAGAAATACTAAGCACAAATAATAATATAACAAAAGCTCAAGTATTATATCCCATAACTGAATATTGTTGATAATTCATCATATTGGCTTTTATTTAAAATATCTTTATAATGCAAGCCCTCCTTGCTCCCATTCTGTCTTCCCAATTGCTGACCACAAGTATATAGTCTTTTAGTTTACTTTGTGTACTTTTATATCATTATTCATCCTTGGCCAATATTTTGTGTTCCTTTTTTAATCTACACAAAATGGTATAGTGTGTATATCATTGTGCACTCAGTATTTTTCTACTCTGTATTTAAAATCTATCCATGTTGATGTGTGTAGATCTAGTTTATGTTTTTAGCTGCTGTTATATATATTTCATAGAATAATCAATTGTTTGGCCATTTCCTTATTGAAAAACATTTTACTTCCACTTTTCAACACTATAAATAATGCAGTTGTAACCATTTTTGAACCTGTATCTTGGTTTATACATATAAGATTATGGAAAATACATCATTATAAGTAGAATATTTGGGTCATAATAAATATTTCAATATTTCTAGATCTTGGGATCCCTGGGTGGCGCAGCGGTTTAGCACCTGCCTTTGGCCCAGGGCGCGATCCTGGAGACCCAGGATCGAATCCCACGTCGGGCTCCCAGTGCATGGAGCCTGCTTCTCCCTCTGCCTATGTCTCTGCCTCTCTCTCTCTCTCTGTGACTATCATAAATAAATAAAAGTTAACAAAAAAATTAAAAAAAAAAAATTTCTAGATCTTCCTGAATTGTTTCCTGAAGTATCTCAACAATTGTACCCTCTCAAGCAGTATGTGGAAAAGTTCCAGGGTGTGTGTGTGGGGGGGTGTCTGTCTGTCTGTCTCCCTCTCTCTCTCTTCTTTGTCTTCTTTTTTTTTTTTTTTGCCTACATTTAAGATTATGCAGGCTCTTTATGCCAATCTTTATCTCATTTTATGTTACATTTTCTTGATGACTGATGTGATTGAATATTTTTGTGTCTTTATGATCCATTTGAGCTTCCTCTTCTATTCATATTCTTTGCCCTTTTTTTTTTAAGATTTTCTTTCTTCCTTTCTTTGAGAGAGAGAGCAGTGAAGTGAAGAGAAGGGATCAGAGGGAGAGGGACAAGCAGACTCTGCACCGAGTGTGGAGCCCAGCAGGGGACTCAGTCCCACAACTCTGAGATCATGACCTGAGTCGAAATCAAGAGTCAGACACTTAGCCAACTGAGCCACCCAGGCACCCCTCTTTGCCCACTTTTCTAATGAGTAATTTGGCTTATTGTCTTTGGTTCTATCATTAGTTTTTTTTGCACTGAAATAGCTCTGGGATGTATATGTTAAAATAACACAGGTCATGGTGTATTGTAGCACTAAAAGTACACAATGTTAATCCATTTTTAGAATACAAGTTCTTTAGTATCATTACAAGTACATAGAAGATACAACCTGTATATATGATATATAGTAATAGATACCTAATTATCCAGATCTGCAGTTGAGGAAAGGTAAAAGCCCAAGCATAATACTAACATTACTTTCTATTTCCAAATTTCCTTTTGTGATTTTGCATTTATTTATATATTTTTTGCAAATATTTATGATGTCTTCTTTAAACCCACTCAGTAATTACGTATACCTTTGCTATATTGTAGAGATACAAAGATATTAAAGCCTGGAAATTTCCAGTCTAGCAGAAGGGACCATTTTGTAACTAACAAAATATGACAAATATGCTTAGTAGCAGCCTAAAATATATGTTTATATTTTATTATTTCTAATTTTGTGAAGAGCTCCATGGTGATCAGATTATACTGTCCTAGCTCTGTGCCAGAAGACTTTACCTGTGTCGGGGATTGTCATATCCTTAGCTTAAAATACTTTATAGTATTGAGGACCTAATCCATAATAGACACCTGTGCTAACAGATGTTTTATACCCTTTATCTTCTTAACTGTTAAACAGTATTTCTTTGTTGGTGTTGTGCGTTTAATTTGCTTTGATTTACTCATTACTGTACATCTGAATTTATGATTAGGATGATATTGTCCCCTAAAGATAGTAGTATTCTATTGTTTTTTCCAGTGGGATGTCAGTAAATGGTTTGAGAAGACTTAAGCCTCCCACTTATATCCACTATACCACTCTAAATAGACACAACCTATATAAAATGGTGTTTAACATACAAAGACAATTCTAAAACCCCTAGCCACTCGCTCCATCTCCACTACCACTATTTTGTTTCTCCTTTATGGAAACTGCTGTGGCTTCTATTTATATTCTTGGTTGATCACAAACATTTTTAAAGAAATCATGTAGACATTAATTCAAAGATTCTAGAAAACAGTCTTGAAAAATATATTTCCCACTAATGTACTTTCTGAAGTTCATTATTTTAGGGGGAAAGTTTACCATTTCTTCATCTAATCATTTTAATCTCCATGATGAAATAAAAGGAAGTTAGTATTAAGTTCACATTCTCATTACCATTTGGTAGGTTAAGAACATGGAATGGAAAGGCTGATGAAAATATAATGAGATGTTTCTTTAACCCTTCAGAGAACTGCTACTTTATCTAGGTCTAAACCAATGATGTATGGAAAAGAAAATAGAAAATATGATTAGCTACCTAAAAGTGAGTGCTATCCATTAGTGCATTTTCAGCAGTTAATCAGCTTGCCCTAAAAATGAACATGGCTTGTCTGCCAGGGTGGGGAGGGGAGGCACCCGACAAGTTTGCCAGACTTTGTAGTGACGGAATTTTTATTATGGCTTCCTCCCTGAGGCTTCTCAATCTACTTAATAACAAATCAGTGTAATTTGTTTGTTGCATGGATTTTTCTATTCTCCTGTCTTGTTTCTCCACTATTAAATAAGGGGAAAAACACTCTAAAACTGAAGAGGAAAAAAGCCCGTAGACTATATTTTCACAGCTAAAAAAAAAAAATTATATTAAATAATCATACATTTTAACCACTGTCATGGCGTTTAGATATAACATTTGGTTTGCATTAATAGACCTTATAATCCAAGGAGGAATGTCTTTAGGTTATATGAGTGTGTTTATTTCTTTTAGCTTTTTCTTTATTGCAAAAGAACAAGTAACAGTTATTCTAAGGTCCTGTGATGTGTTGTTTCTGCTTGAGAACAAGTCAGTTAAAGGTTGATCTACCCCCACCTTTCGTTATAGTATCAATACTGGACCTATCTGAGCCACAGAGGAAATTCAAATGAAATTATCAACCATAATACAAGAACCTAAGTGCTTAGGAAGGACAAAGCATAGATCTACATCTGTTTTCTCAGTGGCATTAACAACTTCCCAGTAAAAACTTATTTGTAAGTAGTGAGTAAAGCAGTACTATATTTCTATGAACATAAATACAAATACATAGGTAGAAATTATATTATTGACAGAAGTAGTACATACATTGAGAAGTTAAAATATGAGTGAATTTTGCAACCACCAATGAAATAATTAATGTATCTAGATAAGTAATCATCAACAGCAGCTAAAATCATTAGCTGAAGAGATGATGGGAAACCTTACACTAAATGCATCAGGCTGAAGGCATCTGAACCCATCGATCTATCTTATGTTAATACTGCAAAACAAGAGGGGATCCCTGGGTGGCTCAGTGGTTTAGCGCCTGCCTTTGGCCCAGGGCGTGATCCTGGAGTCCCAAGATCGAGTCCTACATCAGGCTCCCTGCATGGAGCCTGCTTCTGCCTCTGCTTGTGTCTCTGCTTCTCTCTCTCTCTCTGTATCTCTCATGAAGAAATAAATAAAATCTTAAAAAAAAAATACTGCAAAACAAGAGACGGTCAAAAATTATATTATCCTGATGTGATGCAGTGGATGTACGTGATGTCACTTTTGATGAATTCTTGCCCCAGAATTGCTAGTCATCTAAATATAAATACCAAGTCATAGGAAATATGAAGCCAAAGGAACATGTTAAATGACAGTGTGCTGATGCATTAGTCAGATCCAGTCTGTTGGGCCAATGAAATAATTTCAAACAGGGAGGAAAAAAAATTAAGAGAGAGGGAAGATGAAACTAGACATCATTAACATCATTAAGAGAGATGTTTAGAGACTAGTAACCAGATACAGCAAGTGGACCTTGATTTGGTTAGATTCAAACAAACCATCTGTTTTTAAACATTGGAATAGGGAATTTGAACACTGACTAGATATTTGTTGATATTAAGCATTTTACTTTTAGGGGCACCTGAGTGGCTCAGTCAGTTAAGCATCTGCCTTTGGCTCCAGGGTCCTAGAATCCAGTCCCATATTGGGCTCCCTCCCTGCTCAGTGGGGAGCCTGTTTCTCTCCACCTGCCTCTCCCCCAGCTCATGCTCTCTTTTGCTGTCTCTCACATTCTCATCTCTCAAATAAATAAATAAAATCTAAAGGAAAAAAAAGAATTTTACTTCTAATATTTTAGGTATGCTACTGTTATTGTGATTCTGATCTTTTTAAAGTTTCTATATTTAGAGGTACATCTTATTACTGAAGTGATAAGATGTCTGAGCCTTGCTTCGATATAATCTAGTAATGCAGAGAACGTAGTAAGTGAAGGTATAGATGAAATAAATGTGACTACATGTTCCTTTTCTTGTTGAAGCTGGGTTATGAATACATAAGGGATTTATTATACTGTTCTCTTTTTTTACATATGTGTGTTTTAAATATTGTATAACAAAAAGTTTTTTAAATGCTAAGTGATTCAGCTCTTTATTTTCTGACTGAAATTATGCTTAAAATTTGATTCCTTTTTATAAAATTAGGATGATTCTATGTCTTATCTGAGTGGTGGATGTTCTCTTTAATTGTTTAAATAAAGACTATTTAAGTTGCATAGACTGTGAATCTATACGGAGTGCTCTGCACACTTCATGCTGCTGTTTCCATCAATAATGTTGGCTCACTATGGCAATGCATGGGAAGGAGGAGTAAAAGGGAAAAAGAAAGATAAAGCTGATCAACCACTTCTTCTGTCATGTTGCCAACCATTGTTATTCTTTTCATTCATAGCTCTCAAAAGGAAAATGCTGGCCATTAAAGCTAAGAATTTAACACAGTCTTGCCCACATACTTGCCCTGTCTCTTTTCCATGAGGGTGCTTGTTCAACCACTGAACATTGTGTATGGAACATACCATATCCAGAATACTGTTTTAAGAGCTTTACCCTGACCCTCCATTATGATAGTCATTGCTTCCATTTCTTCTAATAGGCTTTTTTCTTTTTCATTCCCCTAATTTGGTAGTTTGGAAACCCTGTGCACTGATGTGTGGGGGATAAAAGAGAAGGAAACAAGGGTAGGAGAGGGGATAGATGTGTGACAAACTGGGGATCCATAAGAGCTTCCAGATTTTAAAGCATCCTAGAACCATTTTCCTAAGTTCCATGGTCTTACTACATAGACACGTAACATATGCTATGCCAAATGTTGACTGTATCCTTGTGTCCATTCTTTTTCCAGAACAATTATTGCTGATCCTCGCTCTGTACTCTATCCCACATGTGAATTCATTCTTCCTTCAGCACTAAAACAGCGATTTATGGTGCCTATCCGTGAATTAAAAACTGAAAATGCTGTTACAGTGAGAAACACCATTTTTTTCAAAAAAACAAAGAGATTTAAGAAATATGTTCTTTCTTTCCACACTTACAATACGAATAAATTTTTTTTTTTTGGAAATTAAAGAAACTTTACTGTTTATAAAATTTTTTAAATAAACATATTGGGTAATCAACGGAAAGAAAGTAAATAGCATTCTTTAGACATATGCCAAATTTGATAGTGTCTTTATATGAGTATAAAGAATTGTATGTGAATAAATCGTTTGCTTTCATTTTTTTTTAATATTTTATTTATTTATTCATTCACGAGCGACAGAGACAACAGGCAGAGGGAGAAGCAGGCTCCACGCAGGAAGCCCGATGTGGGACTCGATTCTGGGCCTCCAGGATCACACCCTGGGCTGAAGGTGGCGCTAAACCGCTGAGCCACCCAGGCTGCCCAATCCTTTGCTTTTGAATGCCTAAAAGGATAAGTAATCAGCGGAGTACATGTTGAATAAAAAAAATTGAGGCTTATAATAACTTAAAACTCCTTGTAAGTAAATTTTTACATAGGCTTCTCAAAACATTTAAATTCTAAAGTAAAAAAATGAAATTGTATGCATCATAAACAAAGCTATTTATAATGACAAATTTTAAGGGGTTTGGATGCTAGCCAGTGTATCTCACTACAGATATCTACGGTTTTATCCCATGTTCACTCTGCTCAATCTCATGCAAAACAAGTAGAAAAACAGGACCCTTTTCCTGCTCCCTACCAGTGCCAGCTTCTTAGAAAATATATATGATTTAAATTGTTTTACACATTTCTTTTTTTTTTAAGATTTTTATTTATTTATTCATGAAAGACACAGAGAGAGAAAGGTAGAGACATAGGCAGAGGGAGAAGCAGGCTCCCAGCAGGGAGCCTGATGTGGGACTCGATCCCAAGACCGCAGATCCCACCCTGAGCCAGGGGCAGGTGCTCAACCGCTGAGCCACCCAGGTGTCCCATCCCGTTTTACACATTTCTAAAGAGAGTATATTTGTGTATACTCTTTCTTTTTTTATTTTTAATCTTTAAAAATGATTTTCATTTCTGTTTTTTGACCTTTAGAGGGGCTTTGGAAGAAAATAAGCGACAGAAACAGCAAATTTTAGATCATAGATACATTGCAGTAGCCCATCTATTCCAAGGCTGACCTTTTGCCTAACTAGGACCCTAAGTTATGACAGAATACTTAGGGAAGAGAGCCTGGTGTTGTAGTTAGCCATTCTACTATTGTCATCGACCTTGCTTTCACTCTTTCAAATGTCAACTGAAATGTTAGAAAACCCTTCTATTCTGACTTCTACTTTTACTGGTTGGAACACCTGTCATGGGCTGGGCTTAAACAGAAATCATGCTTCCTGTATAATTTATGAGGATACCAGAGGGAACTGTTTGTTTCATTTTTGTCTAGTACTACATCCTTTTTGATCTTCCCCTTCCCATATGGTCTTTTGGATCTTTTATTCATAGATTTAAAGCACTAACACAAAATGCTTTTTGTCAGAGAATATTTAACATCTTCTAAAATGTGTTTACCTCCAGTCCCTATGAAAGTTACTTGAATTGTGAAAAGGACTAGTATTTCCTGTTCCTTTAATCTTTTTGCTCTGCATTAGATACATAATTCTCTCTTTAGGAGACTGGTTAGAATACTATTTATATCTTACCTTTTCCTGGAATTCATTTTATACAGCTGTTATAGAATCAAAAAATATGCATGGGCAGAGTAGCATGGGGAAAAGTGGAATGAGTATTAAGAAAACAAGGGTGAGAGCCCATAGAGCCAGTAATGAGACCAAAAATGTTCATGACGGTGGCTGGTTATACATCTTACTTTAGCCTTGCTAACAGCCAATGGAAACCAAGACTTTGCTGTCCCTTCACTCATGATATTTTAAAGACTAAAATTGTAAAGCACATTCTGAGAGCATGGGTAGTTTTTTCAGGTAAAATGTCACTGAGAGGGAATGTATGCGTCAGACCATAAGCCTTCAATCTTTTCCACCTTGCATGAGGTGTTGGTCTGCCCTTCTACGGCCACCTTGTTTGCACCTTCTGTTAGTCATGCAAGTGACTGGGTGTCAATTGCAGATGGGTCAGCCCAAATCCATCTGCATGAGTGAAAGGTGACTCAGGGCTCCTATCCTGGTACTGACAGGTTGGGGACAATTACATCTTAAATGAAGCACATCATTTAAGCGCCCTTTCTTTTCTCTAACCTCAGTATCACTTTCAGATTATATGAACAATTATGGAAAGAGATTCTTTTACCCTGTCTCACTTGTTATGCCTTGCTTAGTCCAAATTATAGGTATATACTATTTCAGGGGCAATTGAGAGCCATAACACACAAGAACAGTAATAAGTTATCATTATGAGCATGTTGTTGTCATGGTTTCCCTTTTCCTGACTCCTGAGTTCAAGTGGTCTTCTTTTAGGAAGAAGGCATCAGTTTCCATCTAATAGAGATTTGTCCAGGGTCTGATACCATAGTAAAAAAACACAGAATAGAACCTCAGTCCTAGAAAAAAATCATAAATTTAGAGGAAGAGTTTTTGTTTTTCTTGGGATTAATTGTGAATAGACAATAAATAAATTTGGAAGAGATATTTTTTTAATATTTTTTTATTTATTAATGAGAGACATGGCGGGGGGGGGGGGGGGGACGGGCAGAGACACAGGCAGAGGGAGAAGCAGGCTCCATGCAGGGAGCTCGATGTGGGACTTGATCCCGGATCTCCAGGATCAGGCCCTGGGCTGAAGGTGGCGCTAAACCGCTGAGCCACCTGGGCTGCCCTGGAAGAGATCTTTTTTTTTTTTTTTTTTTTAAGATTTTTATTTATTTATTCATAGACACAGAGAAAGAGAGGCA
Source organism: Vulpes vulpes (assembly GCF_048418805.1). Taxonomy (NCBI): domain Eukaryota; kingdom Metazoa; phylum Chordata; class Mammalia; order Carnivora; family Canidae; genus Vulpes; species Vulpes vulpes. The sequence continues at coordinate 5,351,881 of NC_132782.1, forward strand.
GAGACATAGGCAGAGGGAGAAGCAGGCTCCATGCAGGGAGCCCGACGTGGGACTCGATCCCGGGTCCCCAGGACCACACCCCAGGCTACAGGCGGCACCAAACCGCTGCACCACCAGGGCTGCCCCCTGGAAGAGATCTTAAAAGTAGTTAGACACCAAGAAGGATTGCTTTCTGAGTATTATTACTAAGATATCGTTATTGCCTATAGGCTAGTGATTTTTCAAACTAGAGTCCTCAGAGCCCCGTAAGAACAATAATGTAGTAGATGGACATAGCTTTTTGCCTTCTGCCTCCCCACCTCTGCTTCAGCCAGGCAAAGCAGTTCACCTAATATGTAGCATGTCCTACATATTAGCCTTCCTACTTTTGACTTACTGAAATAGCGTAGTGGAAGAATGTAGAGCTATCCGCTCCCATCTTGGGCTGAATAATCATTAAGTATTATAGTTTAATTTTTTCTAAGTGCTCTGGTTCTGGTGGTAGAATGGAGCATAAGTCTCTTTAATGTAAAGGATCTATTTCCCAGTTTGTTTATTCATTTACTTTGTTTGTTTGTTTGTTTGTTTGTTTAGAGAGGGAAGGGGGAGGGAAAAAGAATTTTAAGCAGGTTCCGTCCCCAGCCCCAAGTTCATGACCGGAGCTAAAATCAGGAGTCAGATGCTTAACCTACTGAGCCACCCATGCACCTCTATCCTAGTTAATTATTGTCTAAGTAAAAGTGAGAGATCCTTGTTTCCCAGATACAGGAAAAATGAAACTAGTTAGAAACTAACAGTTACCTTTTAGTAGGTGGTATGTGTTCTTGGAACATCAGAAGCTGGCTTGTACATTAGAGGGGTCTTGATTCCATCGCAGTCTTCTGCTAATTATGAAGAACATTCTTGTTAAGGGTCACAGTGAGAAAAAATTTGACCTACTTACATGGTGAATGTTTTTAAGAGTTGGGACTTCCAGGTTCCTGGGTAGCTCAGTCTGTTAAGTGTCTGCCTTCAGCTCAGGTCATGATCCCAGGGTCCTGGAATCAACCCCTGTGTTGGGCTCCCTGCTCAGTGGATATTCTGCTTCTCTCTCTGGCCCTCCTCCTGCTCTCGTTTACTCTTTCTCTCACAAATAAATAAATAAAATCTTTGGGGAAAAAAAAAAGACTTGGGACTTCCACAGACATTATATTCAACAAGTAGCATTCTCAAGCACTCAAGAAAGCTAAAGCACAGAATGAGCTCTACCTACCTAAGAGCTCACAAGAAACTAGAATATTTTGTAAATGTATTGGGAGAAATAGAACAAAATTTTAAATATACTAATTTTAAAGGATGTCAAAATGATACTAATGAGAAATAAAAAGACTTAAAGTATATTATGATATTGGGGCACAGGGTGGCTCAGTCAGTTAACTGGCTGACTCTTGATTTTGGCTCAGGTCATGGTCTCAGGGTCATGAGATGAGCCCTGTGGTGGCTCTTTTGCTCAGCAAGGAGTCTGCATAAGATATTTTTGCTCTTTCTTTCTCTCTCTCTCAAATAAATAAATAAATAAACAAACAAACCTTACAAACAAACCTTTTTAAAAGTATGTTATAATATTATCTCCATATCACAATTGAAGATTTAATTATAATCAATGAAGATATAGAAATTTGTGTTCAACAGAATGCTTACTCATTTAAGGGCGTTTAAATTTATCTTGTAACATTACCAGGTAGAGACTAAACAGTCATTAGTAGTTATTTTGCTAGATTCCTAGGGCAGAAAATCCTAGGTGCATAACAGGAAATATGGAGTGACCTGGGAACTCTGGAGCCCAGAGTCCATATCTAAGAAGATTATGATGCATTTCATTAAAAAGCAATTTGTAATGCCTAGAGGATAACAAGGTGCTAAGTAATTGCAGTATGAATTCATTGCCAAAAAATAAAAACCCAAACAAACCATTTTTCTTTTTAACTGAGAAATGGACCTTGGAATCAATTAACAAGTAGACTTATAAATCTAAGAGCAATGGATTATAGAGGAAATTATAGCAAACTAGTTAGAGAGTCACCAGAAGTTTTCACAATGGATTTAGAATCCAGAAGACCTACACACTTATTAATATAATAACTCCAATTAATAGAATAATAAAGCCCACCAATAACAAGTGAAAAAGTTGAAAGGTAATTTTAAAATGAGCAAATCACAAATGGGAAATAAGACAGTAATGAGTTGGTAGAAAAAAAGAAATGCCGTTTGGAATTTATTTGAGCTACTGAGATTTCATCTGTAAACGTGGTATTCTTAAATTCAAGAGCTAACATATACAGAAGAAATACAGAACTTTTGGGATGCTTGGCGAGCTCAGTTGGTTAAGCATCTGCCTTCGGCTCAGGTCATGATCCTGGGGCCCTGGGATTGAATTCTGCATTGGGCTCCCTGCTCTGCAGGGAGTCTGCTTCTCCCTCTGCCTGCCATTTCCCCTGCTTGTGCTCTCTCTTTCTCTGTGTCAAATAAATAAATGAAATCTTTACAAAATACAGAACTTTTGTATGGAACTCAGAACTTAAGGTCAGAACTCAAAATAGTAAAACTAACAGTAAAAATAGTTAATGAACATATGATTAATGAGTGTTCATCTGTTAATTATCTCCTTTCAGTAAAGGAAGATCACCTAAGAATCATTTTAAAAACATAGTGAAAGAATATGTTGTAATAGTGAAATAAATAGATCATGTAATGCTCCTAAATTGGGATGGTTTAAACAACCATTTCAAGACATTGTCATAACACAGAAGGGAGAAATGTTCATCTTACTTGGACATGTAGAATATTAATGTTGGTGGTCTCCCAAACCGGCTGATTCCCAACTCTTCACAATTTTTGAGCTGTGGGAATTGAAGCGAACTCTAGAATATGGCAATATATTTCATACTGCTACATATCTCTCCCAGTGGAGCCTTCACATTCAAATTTCTACCTGAGTGGTCCCAATACTAATGTACTTTCTCTTGATAGGTGAGTAGGAGAGCTAGATCTTGTTTTTTGTTTTAAGACAAATGTTTCACACTTTGGGTTGTGATACATATGTAAATGCTTCTTCCATCAAACACTGCTGGGCCCATCCGAGTTTTCTCACTTTAAGTACAGCCTCCTGAAAATCTCTTGATACCTTCATGACTTTGGGCATGTGATCCAGTGGGGGTGCCACACAAGTACTGTATTAAGTATTTATAAGACAGTTTAAGCACTGGAAGACATGGTTTTTGTGTCTTTTCACTATTACCACCCACCCTATAATAATGTCTTGCACTCAGTAGGTAATTAACTGGATTCATGTTATATGTACAATAAACATCTTTTTTATAAGATGTAGAAAGAGCCACATTGGGGGGCTAAGGCATGGTGGAATCTGACACCTTCATAAAATGATTGAAACAATTTCTAAAATTACATAGGAATTGCCTTGAAAAGAACAACCCAAAGAGTTAAGATGAATATCAGCTATCATTTATTTATCATCCTACTCAATACTAGTTATAAACATAGAATTAAAACACAATCTTGGGGCACTTCAGTGGCTCAATGGTTGAGCATCTGCCTTCAGCTCAAGTCATGATCCTGGGGTCCTGGGATCAAGTTCCACATCAGGCTTCCCACAGAGAGCCTGCTTCTCCCTCTGCCTGTGTCTCTGCCTCTCTCTCTCTCTGTATCTCTAATGAATAAATAAATAATCTTTAAAAAAAAATACACAATCTTTATCCTCAAGAAGATGGTCATAGTTTGAAATAGTAAACAACCATTGCAATTAAAATCATATGAAAAGTCAAAAATTGAAATGGGTTATTGGGCACATTCTTGACATACAAGAGGAAATAATCAAATGTCATTGAGTTAATTATTTTATTGTTGCTGTTGAGTTAATTCTAGAAGGATAGATCACCAGGGAGAATGCTGTTAAGGGTACATAGTCTAGACAGTGACACGTGCTCATGTTCTCCATAAATAAAAATTCCTAAAATAATTCAGTCCAGTGATTCCTCTCCATTAATAGAAGTGAAATTTGTTATTGACTATGCTTACTTTTTAAACTATTAATGAGGGTTCTTTATATACATAAATATGTATGAGTAGGTATAAAATTTCTTAACACAGTGATTTTTTTTTTCTATTCCCCTTCTCCCAATTTGTCCATCCTGCACTTCCCTCCCCTCTGGCAACCATCAGTTTGTTCTTCAGATTTTTGGGTCTGTTTCTTTTTGGTGTTTTAGATTCCACATATAAGTTAAATAATATAGTATTTGTCTTTCTCAGATTTATTTCACTAGCATAATACCCTGTCGGTCACAAATGGCAAGCTCTCTCCTTTTTTTCCTTATGGTTAAGTAATATTCCTGTGTGTATTTTTACACCACATTTTCTTTATCCATTCATCTCTTGATGGACACTTGGGCTGCTTTCATATTTTGGCTATTGTAAATAATGCTGCAATAAATATAGGGGTACATATATATCTTCAAATTAGTGTTTTCGTTTTCTTTGGGTAAATACCCAGGAGTGGAATTACTGAGTCGCATGTTAGTTCTATTAATTTTTTGAGGAACCTCCATCCTGTTTTCCACAATGGCTGTACCAATTTACATCCCCACCAGTAGTGCCTGAGGGTTACTTTTCCACCTCTTCACCAACACTTATTTAGTGTCGTAGTCTCTTGTTCCTTCGCCTCTGCCTCCACCTCCGCCTCCTCTTCTTCTGTTCTTGCCCATTTTTAATTAGATTATTTGGGGGAGAGGGGTTGGTTTTGAGTTATATATGTTCTCTCTATATTTTGCATATTAGCCCCTTAGCAGATAAATATCATTTGCAGATTATCTCCTTCCTTTCAGTAGGTTGCCATTTTGTTTTATTGATAGTTCCCTTTATTGTTAATACAGAGTTTTTTTTTTTTTTCAATAAAGCAGTAAGTTTTATAGTTTGACCGTGTTCTACTCTCAAGCTGTGGCCTGGTTTTCTTTTCAAAAGAGAAATAATTCGGGTTCTGTTCAATTCAGTGTGTCTTATAGGAGAGTAAAGGTAGTAGCCTGCCCCTGTTACTAATAGAAAGAACCCCATCTAGACCCAGAAGAGAGGGAAAGGACATAGTAACATTACCATGTGGCTTCATCAAATTCTCCACTGCCCCATTAACTACTGCTTACCTACTAGTGTCCCCTAATGCAGGCTAGCCCACATCAGACACAGGAGAATCAGAAGGAAATTGAGAACAAACTTAAGTAGACCATTTTTCAAAAATACTCTTAAGTGATACATAGTAAAGGTAAATTTTATTAGAGTGTTTAATTTCATGGGTATATAACAAACATATTGTAACATGGTACCAGCGTATGCCATTCTAGAATTTGTGTAATTCTGAGTTTCAAGACTGTGTTTCTATACATTCTATCCCCAAAATAGCATTGGAAGCATGAAGCAGCATGGCGTATGAGGGAACCTCTAGTTCCTCAGAACTAGAAGTTCCTAGAATGTAGGTTTGTGTGGAAAAGGGCAGACTAGAAGGAACCAGGTGGCAGAGGGCTGTCCGAGGCATACTAAGATGTTTGAATTGTTCCTCTGTGGATCTCTTCTCATTAGCATCATAAGAATGATGTTGGACCCAAGGGTTGGAAAAATCACTATAGTGGCAGCATGGAAGAAAACCTGAGAAGGTGAGAAATTCAAAGCCAGGAGAATAGGTAAGGAAAGTCTGAAAGGATGGTCCAGCCAAAAGACACTGCGAAGGTGAAGGCGTGAACTGTCTGTGCTAGTAGGGATGAATTCAAAAGATACATGTTTTAAGTGACTGCCATGGGCCAGATACTACCTTAGTTTCTGGAAGTCCATCTGTGAATGAGGCAGATTTTTTTGTCCTCATGGATCTTGCCACAGTAGTGCATGGAAAACAATAAAATGACTCCCATGTTCTTCAGTTTGAGTGACTAGGTGGTCATAATTAAAGGGGAGTTGGTTTGCAGGGAAAAGAGTTTCAATATGTCGAATACAAAGTGTGTTATATCCAGTATGCAGTTGGAAGTACAGCTCGGGAGTTAAAGCCTGAGGTTTTGGCTCTTTGCAGAGGACCTATTTGTACTTTTCAGTCATAACACTTCATTTTATGATAACATCAGTCAAGGCTTTTGGTTGCAAATAAAATCCTCTCTGGCTTGTGTAAGCACAATAGGAACTTACTAAGAGTTTTTGGGTATCAACTTGGTGGAATATCTAGGAAGGCCAGACAACCTGATTCTGAATCAGGGTACCCAGAAACAGTGCCCACTGCCACCACTGGGTCCGCTGTAGGTGTCTTCCCCCACCCCCAACACCCCCACCCCCGCCCCTCACCTGGCTTCTTACAGACCCTCAGTCACTGACCGGCCCTCCCTGCAGAGGAGTATGAACAGGCGCATTCTCTGCCTTGGGGGACAATCTCAAACTGCAGGGTTTTGAAGACACTGCATAGCCATACACGTCTAGCAAACATTTTTGCCTCCATTTATGTCTTTGAGATGAAAAATAAACTATTTAATCTCAGAAGTTTGTAGAATTTTACAATGGTTTACTACAAATCTTTTTGTAACATTGTGATGAAGGTATGGTGTCTTCCTTAAAAGAAAACTAATACTGTTCACATTAATTTATTAATTTGCTGATGAACTTGCTTTTAAGGGTTCACTGTATGACTAGACAGTCCCAAACTTATGAATGGATTTCATTCTAGAAGGTTGTTGATAATTAAGTTATTAGAAATTGTGAATGCATCTTTCCACTGAAAGTTATTGTGGATGATTCAGTTCTTGTATTTTAAAATGTGTTTTACATTCCAGCGGAAGCTCCTAGAACACAAGCTACTTGGCATCTTCAGAGAAGAAGTGAAAGAGAATGGGATGGCATCATTTGTGGGCATAGTGCCTGTAGACACATTGTAGACAGTCAGTTAAACTGGGGAAGTGTTTCTAGGATTAGATGGTTGGAGAGAAGAAGGGAAGAAAGGGAGAATAAGCCTGTTGCTAATAAGGAACTACCTCTAATTGTTCTAATAAAAGCAGGTTACATTCAGTGACTTATAACAGCATTTCAAAATTGCACGTATTTATTGTCTGATCCCCAAATCCCAGAGTGGTAAACAATTTGAGAATCATTTAAAGTGAATGCTTCAAGAAAATGGACTGTTCTGAATAACACGTAGTGACCAGTTATAACACAGAATTGTAAAATTAGTGTGAAGTAATTGGGCTGAATATACAGTCTTCAAAAAATACCATGGAACTTTTAGCTTATATTTAATCCTAGTATTAGCTTATTTTCCTAATGATTTTCATCTTTTACCTAACTAAGTAAGAGTATAGAAAAATATTAACTGAGGTTTTCATTGCCTTTACCTAGGATTGGCTGCTTGTGTTTTGATGATCAAAGGCCTTTTCAGCAGTAAAGATGCTGTTTGCCTAATTGAGGCTACTGGAATTTCCTACCTAGAGTGGAGTTAAATAGTTGACCTGCTTGAGTCCAAGTAATAAAATTTTATATACACCTGATCATTCAGAACAATTGAGAACTCTTGTGAGTGCCTGAGTGGCTCAGTCAATGAAGCATCTGCCTTCAGCTCAGGTCATGATCTTAGGGTCCTGGGATCAAGCCCCACATCAGGCTCTCTGCTCAGCGGGGAATCCGCTTCTCTCTCTCCCTCTGCCACTGTGCCATGCTTGGGCTTGCTTGCTCTCTCTGTCTCTCAAATAAATTAATAACAAATAATATTTTTAAAAATATTTCAATAAAAAAGAAGAACTCGATATTACTTCTACACAGCTTGTTGCAACAAGATATATTAAGCACCTGCTATGTGTGAGGCAGTATGGCAAGGTCCTGACATAAAAAGATGAGTGAAAGAGCCACAACTTTTGCCCAATTTGAGCAATAAACATGAATTATATTCTGTGACCTATGAGTATAAAAGATCTTGAAAAGGTATTTCATTAAAATTTATGTAAGTTTCAAACTCAGAAGATAATTTTCAAGATATTCCCAAATAACCTGAGGTATATTAAACATTTCTGGGTGGCAGTTTAATTTATCACATATTTTATTTTATTTATTTATTTATTTATTTATTTATTTATTTATTTATGTTTTATTTATGTTTTATTTATGTTTTATTTATGTTTTATTTATGATAGTCACAGAGAGAGAGAGAGAGAGGCAGAGACACAGGCAGAGGGAGAAGCAGGCTCCATGCACTGGGAGCCCAACGTGGGATTCGATCCCGGGTCTCCAGGATCGCGCCCTGGGCCAAAGGCAGGCGCCAAACCGCTGCGCCCCCCAGGGATCCCTATCACGTATTTTAATAGTGACAGACAATACGAACATTTTGATAGGAAGACAGTTGAGTAATATCAACGTCAGTATTTAGAAAACTAATTTAGGTGATCGAATGAAATAACACATTCAAGAGAAGTTGAAATTCAGTCTAAGAAACCACTTTTAGAGTCACAGAATGTGATAACCCACTCAAGAGCAAGACAACAAATGTGCCCTTATTGGTGTTTGACCAAATTTGCATCTTTTCCTGACCCATCAGAGCCTCCTGAAATCAGTTAGGAGCCATCAGATAAAGGAACATCAGCGAAGTGCTAAGGATTTGCATTAACTGATTGACCATTCACTGGGAGCATGCCCCCCTTGCTTGGAACTAGTTCAAGGTCCTGGAATGTGAACTGCTGTGCCTCTGACAGAGAAAAAGCAAATTACATATGAGTTGAAGTTCAGGGAGTTCTTACTGAATCTGGAGTTACATTAACCACTTAATGAATTGGGGGAAATATCAGGGGGTTAACAAGAACTTAAAATCTTAAAACTATAGCACTGAAAGCAATTTTCCCTTCTGTTCCAAGTCCTTTATTTTATAGTGTTTCCTTACGCCCAAAGTCACACAACTTTTCCTTAAATTTAATAAATATTCCAAAAAGATGTCAATATCTGCTGTTTTTCTGATTTCAAAAAAGTACAAATGTTTAAGAAGGAAAAGAAAAAAAAAACTTTTAGTTGTACCCCACAGAAATAATTTAGTTTTTATTTTTCCAGACTTTTTTCTGGGCATATTGTGGGGGTGTGTGTACATGTGTAATGCAAAAACAAGATCATAAACCATTCTGCTATATATATAGTAGTGGGAAGCCCTGACTTTGGAATCAGGCCATCGTGGGTGTGAATCTCAGCAATTCTGTTTAATAGCAAAGACTTTGGCCAGTTTCTTTACCTGTTAAATAAGGATGATAATGTGTCTATTCATATGGTTATTGTGAATAATATAAAGGGGATAATTTATGTGAAGTACTTCATTAAACAAATAATAATCTAGCCTCATGTTCTCTTGTTCCTATGTCTACCACACTGTCCCTTAGCACCATGATTCCCTGTATTGGGGGATGGGGGGGCGTACAGCGCAGGGGGGCAGGGATGCACAGGTATGCTTTTATGTACAAATTTATTAGAATTTAAATTTATTAAACTCTATAAGAGACGTGTATAGCTAAAATATTCTCCTGGATTTTCAAACCTTGTATTTTTGATAGAAGGGTTTGTTATATGATTTAAGTTTTATAAGGTAGCTTGCAATTCAGACTAACCCCCTTAACTTCTGTGTCTATTAAACAATTTCTAGGGCTTCTTTTGAAAATGACTAAAAAGTTCATAACCATCTTTTGTGTCCTTTTTAATGTGTTGTATTCAGTGTATACATATATAAGTCTTGTGTATAATGTAGATGGTCTTTTTAATGTGTTTTCATATTAATTATCACAAAAACCCATGAATATCATGCATAATTGTTATTTTATTTGTCTTATCCAAGGAGAATCTTTTATTACTTTATAATTTGCCTTAATTTTCAAGTAGAAATATAGTTTTGTCCCAAATTGATATGGAAAGTTAAATAGTGCCTAAAAATTAACTTAGTTAGAAGAGTAGCTTTAAATTTTGAGATTTTTATACTTTCGTGTAATAAAATGTGAAAATTAAATGTTTATGTACAAAATAAGCCCACAGTTAAATTTTATGACAAAGGAAGTAAATGTTCCTTTTTTTTCCTCCCTTTTTTTCTAGCTCAACTGAGAAGTCATTTCCTTGGAGATCAACAGGTATGAGTTTTTATCATATAAAAAACTCCTTTTTATATCTTGCACACACAAGAGTGGTTTCATAGCCTGCTTTCTCAATTTACTGCCTTTTGGTGAAATAAGCCAAGCCAAGCCTTTACTAGTTACAATATTGAGCTACTTTGCTTTGATGTACTTAATCTGCGTGATTTTTTGAACATCATTGAATAGGTTTGTATATGTTAGTTATAAAGAAAGTTAAGGCATTGGGCATCAACATATCAGTACTATAATCATGAGACACTTTTAATATCAGCATATATTATCTGAATATTTTCTTTTCTATCATAAGAAAGTACAGCGATGCCCTCACAGAAGTTACTGCATCATCTAGATAAGTTGACTAATTGTTTATATAAATCAAGGTCTTTTCTTTCATAGTATTTCCCACACTCAAGAGTTGCCAGAAACATTCATATTCTTTATGTATCCAGGTGTAAAATATGTGGTAGCTTCTAATATTAGTCCAGAAGCTTCTAATGTAATCTCCTTAACTTTTTACCCCAAATTAATTTCATATAAAGGATGAATTACATTAAGGAGACTGTCTACCACTTTCATAAATATTTGATGTCTTCATACTCAGTGTTCATTCATTAAATGATTGTTGTGCACGTACATCATGGACCCAGTACTATATACATGTGATGGGCACAACAAGTACACACTCGTGCACTCCACATGGCATTTATAATGTGAAGGATGATGTCATCAATATATAAATGGTAGAATAAGCCTTGATATCTAAATACTTTGACCACTTTTTAAAGATTTTTTATTTATTTATGAGAGACACACAGAGAGAGAGGCAGAGACCCAGGCAGAAGGAGAAGCAGGCTCCATGCAGGGAGCCAGACATGGGACTTGATCCCGGGTCTCCAGGATCACACCCTGGGCTGAAGGCAGCACTAAACCACTGAGCCACCCGGGCTGCCCTACTCTGACCATTTTTAAACGAGTTTTGAACTTGAATAAAATTCAAAAATCACCAAGTGCCTGGTATCCTAGTTTATCATAAACTGGTACCAGAATTCTAGATTATTCACAGTGCATTCAAGGCACTCTGCTATTTTACAAAGAAGCTATTCCCAAGAATTGTAGTGTTTATTCAAACCATAGATTAGGTAAAGACATATGAAAAGCTACTTAACAATAAGATTAGCAGTAGTTTAATATAAGGAAAATCATGCCATGAAATAATATGCAGTTAGATTCCAGAAATATATTATGTGGGAAGCATTGTTGTAAATGGACAGCCTATTTCTGAGATAGCTTTGCAAGAAGATGGGCCTGGAGCCTAGAACTTGACGGGTGACCAGGGTCTGGAGAGCTCTTTGTCATTGTGCAGCAGAAGAGACAGAAATGTCACATCCAAATATTTAAAACTCTTTGGGGAGATGATAAAATATGCAAAGTCTGGATAGCCACTTTGGGTCAAATTATAGATATCTGTAAATACAACTCTAAATTGAACTCTCCTGCAGGTCAAGGGGAGCCACTGAAAATCCTTTGACCAAAAACTCACCTGATTTAAGTATTCCTCAGGAGAAGCAGCAAAACTGTGAACTATTAAAAAGTGATTTGAAAAATTTAAAGAAAAATGCAAAGGACACTGTAGTGCATTTGGTACTTGGTTATGGCAGAAATTTACATTTGATATAAAATTTGATAAAAAATTCTTCTGTAAGTTTGTCTTTAATAGTGCATCATTAATTTAGTTCGAGAAATATTTCTTGAGAGCCTTAAACAGTTGTCTGGCACATAGTTGTTAATGTTTAAAACAAATATCCTTGTCCTCTTATATGCTTCAAGTCTAGCTGAGTTGTGTAACTCTATACACTTGAAATTGCGAGGGAGGAGAGCTCTAAAGGGAAACTACAGGTATATATCAATTTATTGAGGTCTCTATTTCTAGCCATTCAGGTTGTTTCTAATTTTTTACCATTATAAATAGCATTTTGGTAAACATCCCTGTATTTAAATTTTATCTGCACCTTCGATTTACCTTTAGCTAGACTTCTAGAAAATAAAATATCATTTAGAGTATATGAATATTTTAAGGCTCTTGATACATGTATTCAGGTTACTTTCCTGGAAAGATTATATGATTTCTCCCTCCCTTTAGGTATGTAATATTGATCCTCTTGTACTTCTTCATTTGACATCATCATTTATATCTCTATCTACAGAATATTAACATCTCCTATATACTGCCCTCTTCTCTTGAAGTGGCGGTGTTTGATAGGCAAGAGCTCTTTGCAGCCCAAGGATGATAGCTCTGTCAGTCAGGTGGAGAATACCCAGCCCATGTCAGGTAGTTCCATATGAGGAACTTGATGCTGGGAGGTTATAGTTCAAGTGAGGATTGCAGGGTTTGGGAGGATTAAACAGCATGCTGAAACACTCAAGAGACTGACCATTGCCCAAAGCCACTATCATTTCAGGACCGAAGGTGCAAAGGGTTAGGTGGTTTTGTTTTTAAACTGGAATACTGGTGGGGGGTGTGGCAGGGTGAGATTTCCAGCACTAGCTGGAACCAGGAAGGAGATAAAGCCAAGCCAGAAATACTGCCTAGAGCAGAGCTGGAGAACATCTGGCTGAACAGAACTGGAACATGCAATTGGTGGTTTCTCACTACCAAAAGCCAGCCAGGCACAGTGTCTAACTATGTTGATTTACATAGAGAGAGGATGAACTTAGATTAGGAAGGACATATAATAGAAAATGAAATATTGGACCCTTGATGTCCTTTTCTGCCTCCTCTCCCCTCTGGTACATTTACTCAAGTTCAGTCGTTTCACCCCCACTTTCATGATTTACTAATGAGTTAAATAAAGATAAAATGTGTGTGTGTGTGTGTGTGTGTGTGTGTTGTCCAAGTAGCTCCCCAAATACCTTAGTGCTAGGGAAGTACAACTCCAGTAATTGATCTGTTTCCACCACAGCTACATGGATAAGTCACATCTAATAACTCTGCTTCATCCTTTACTTTTGTCAGAATACACTCTTATCCAAACTCTTATTCAAACCTGGCAGCTGTTACATTTACTTACCCTTTTTTTTCTTTGGGGGGAATAGGAGTGTATGAATTTTCAGCCGCTGCAATCACAACTGCTATTTACTTCACTTTGTATTATTTAACTGTATTAACGTTACTTGTGTGTTTTCTTAAATTTGCCTACTTTTCAGCCATGCTTATGACATTTAAGCTGTAACTATGGCAATAAGCTAGCTACAAAGATAAGGAGAGAACATTGAAATTTGATTGTATGCATGAAAGAGTAAAATCTGTTTTGTTTTATGTTTCTTTTTCTAAGTAGTTATAGATGTCTTTAGAAGTTGGAATGTAAGTAAATAATGGCATAAAACGGCAGTTTTGCTGCTACTTTTACTGTAAAATTTAACTATTATCTTCTCTTTACCAATTGTATGCAGAGATACTAAACATGAAAGTCATCTCACCTTTAGAATTTGGCATTTCTTGGGATCCCTGGGTGGCGCAGCGGTTTAGCGCCTGCCTTTGGCCCAGGGCATGATCCTGGAGACCCAGGATCGAATTCCACGTCGGGCTCCCAGTGCATGGAGCCTGCTTCTCCCTCTGCCTATGTCTCTGCCTCTCTCTCTCATCTCTGATGACTATCATAAATAATAAAAAAATAAAAATAAATAAATAAATAAAAATTTAAAAAAATAGAATTTGGCATTTCTGACCAGAATAAGGAGCAGGAGTGGCTTAAAAGTAAAATATATATTATATTTATATGTTATAAATAAGTATATATATAATATAAATATATATATCAGACCGAAGACCTTTTAGGTAGGTCTTCGGTCTAGCCCGTGTTTAGCTAGATTTTGACAAAGGAACATCTTTATTGAATTTCCTTGGTTTCTTAAATAAGAAAGGATTACATGAGAAGATGTAGGGTTGAAAGTCTCTTATTGTTCCTCATTTTTCTTTAATATTTTGAACATTTTCTTAAAGACAATTTCTCTACCTTTATATGTATACTAGAAATTTGACTTGAAAAGCTTGGCACTTTAAAAGCTTTTTAGCATTCAGGTAAATTGTTAGCAGGGCAGTGGTTTGATCACTACCTGGGAGAGATCCCTGCCTACTCAGGTATTTTCAGGATGGTACATTCTGTTGAAATGCCAAAAACTGAGGCCAGCTGCTGAATTTTGTTTCTAAATAGCTAACATACTGCAGAGGCATTTTCTAAGGAAGAACTCAGGGTGCTCTAGGTAGAAAAGATTTCCACTGCTTCATGATTCAGTTCAGCAGAATCCCTTTGCTCCTTTGCTTGAGTTGATTAGTTGATCTGGTGAGTTGGTTGGTCTGTCAGTCATTCAGTTAATTTTTGTATGAAGGTTACTAGGCTGTTTGAAAGAGAAAAACCAAAGCTTTTTGAGTTTGGTGCTCAAAGAGATGACTTCCCAAAGCATAAGGAACAACATCCACTCTACAAAACACTTCTGTGTTTTCTGGCTGGTTGGGAATGAGTCTTTAAGGAGAAGTACAGTTCTTTTGAAGCATTTATGCTTTATTGTTATCTCACTTTATTGTTCCCCCTTTCTTCATTGTTCTGTATTTTTTAGTTTACCAGCATTTCATATCTGCTCCCTAAAAACATAAAATGCACATCCTTTTGTCTTTTGTGAAGAGAGCTTATCATTTTCTGTGTTGGCTTTGTCTCTTCCTTAGCCTTACATTTCTTATGACCTTGCATTTGTGGGAGTTTTTATGTATGTTCTGCTAAAAAGGAGGAAGAAATGTTATCTTAGTGTTCCAGTTTTGCATCATTCACATCTTCATACTTCTTAAAAACATAGATATTTGTACCATCTCTTACGTTCTGCCAAAATTTGAGGTAGCTTTTGAAAACACATAGAATAAAATAGAAGATAAACACCATAATCATGAAAATATATAATAGAATAATAGGTAAAGGCCTGAGGAAAGTGAGAATGCAAATATATGCACTGTAATTATAATTCTTCATGATGGAAAATATTTTATAGAGTAGCTTTTAAAGGAAAGAAAAAACCTTGGGCTCACATCTCTTTTACAAAAAAGCACACCAATTCACTCACCAAAACAAAACAAAACAAAAACAACACTATACATAGTGTGTGTTACCCACCAGAAAGAAGTTATTGAAGCCATAAATTGAGTCCTTTTGTTAGAGTGTTCATTGGTTGTTACTTAAATCCTCCAGCCACATCCTGTAAAGTGAATTGTGCCACAAGTCACAACTTCACAGTTTTTCTGTTCCAGGAAAAAAAAAAAAATTACTAGAGACTAAGCAGTTTCCAGTTTTAGTACTTATGTGTAAAATGAGAGGAGGGGAGCAACATGACATCAGCCTGAGAATCCTGTCCTTCCCTCTTCACCTCCAGCCCTGTCCCCCCTTCCCTGCAGATCAAGAGAAGGAGCCTCCTTCTGAACCTGAGTGCACTGTCTCTTCCCACAGGCCAAAGAACCAGGCTCACTTGCACTTGAGAGAAACAGTCACAAGAGCAGATTTTAATGTATATTAAGTAACTGATTGCAAATTACTACGCCTAAGAAAGTAAAGAAGGCAAAAGGGGAAAACAAACAAACAAACAAAAAAAGCAGCAGCAGCAGCAGCCAAAAGATCAGAGTCTTTCCAAAAGCAACAAGTTAGCAAAGGACACAGGAGAATGAAAGTAAGGGGAATTTTCTGGTTGACCTAGCAGGCATTTAAGGGGTAAAGAAACTTGGTTGGGTCTTTTACAGTAAGTAAAGAGAAGGAGAGAAAATAGTAATGACTTCATATAGTTGAAATAGTTGATGTTTGATAATAAATATGAAAGGGAATGAAAAAGATTGTGGTAAAATAGGAGTTTTAAACTGATAAGATTATTTAACTTCACAGTGCCACATCCATTTACTGTGGAATATGTACTGAAGTGCCACAATTTTCACATACTGTCCATTTAAATCATTATGGTTTGGTATGTACTGACAGTAGTAGTTCATGTATACTACAAAATTTAAGACTTTAAGGGTTAGGTTTTGCATTTTGTTTATATATTTAAATTTTGTTCCTAAAATGAATGGACACAACTTTCTTCCACTGTGTTGGGTTTTAAAAATATATAAAAAACACGTAAATAAGGAAGATAAAAGATAAATAAGAGACTAGCCCTGAGTCAATTTATCTTTCTTTTTAACTCCAGCTGGAGTAAGTAATTTACAACACAAAAAAGCATCAGCATATCATGAGATAAGACGCAAACTTAAATGGGAACACTTTATGCCTCAGTAGAAATGTACTGGATTTATAAAAGAGATAGAATAGGAAGCTGTGTTATACATGTTTATAAATAGGATATTAGATTAGCAATCATGTATAAAGGACCATCATCTTATTGAGGATTTGGGGTGTTATGATTTATTGTGGCTTATAAATTGCACAAATGATAATTTCATCATACATTCATTCCTTCCTGTTTCTCTTCTAAATAACAGGAGGATGTGACTTTCTGTGAAAACTGGCCAAGTTTTTCCTCCCTCATTATTTCAGGCCTTTTGAGCAACACAATCATGATAGTCTCCTTACCACAGCTGTAGCACCGTAGCTTTCCGATCACCACTGTAAAGGTTCTCTTCACTTTTTAATGTTTTATTACTAAAGGCCTTCTTATATTTTACAAAAATTAAGTCCAAAAGAACTTGGAGTAAAGGTAAAAATTTCCTTCATTCCCACATCTTTCCACACCATGGCCATTGCTACACACACATATACGCACCTTTGAGCTTGTTTTGTTAATTCAGTGAGAACATATTATGCATTATCCTATGCTTAAGTTTTTTTCCTTAAAAGCATTATAAAACACGTTTTTCTCTATCAATATGTAAAGATCTGCCTCTTTTTTAATGGCTCAGTAGAAGAAAATTTACTGATAATAATATTGATAATAAGCAGTCCCTTATTGGTAAATATTTTGATTCTTTCCAATTTTTTCCTTTGACAAACAATGGTAAAAGTTTTCTCTGCACATGAGTGTCTTTGTCGATAACATTTTTTTTTTAAGTGGAACTGCCTGGTCAAGAGTATAGACAGGGGCTTTTTTTGGCAAATATTCCCAAGTTGCCCACCAGAAATGCTTAACAATATGTGGGAGGGGGTGAGACTTTTTCTCTGCCTTCTTACGTTAAGTGACTGGTTGGGGTGGGGACAGTGAATTTAACTGACAAGAGTTAAATTAATAAGAAAATAATCCCAAAGTATTCATCTACACAGAGGAAGTCACAAAAGTAGTTTACCTAAATGGATAAAGTTAGGAGTTATTTACCCAAATGGAGTAGAGGTAGTAGGCAGAAAAGTCTTCTGTGGGGAAAAACAAATGGGTTTCTAGGGGAACAAATGGATATAAGAAATTTTGTTTTAATGTTTATTAATGCAGGTGCAAGTGGTCCTCCTTTTTTTTTCCTTCATGCCATAAATCTCCCCCAGAGGGTATCTGTGGCAGCCTCACCCCCAGAAGTTTCTGCTTTTAGTGAAATAAGGGATGTTCCAAGAAGGCTTCTTTCTACATCTGTTGAATCTCAAATGTCTTTAGTTTAAAATAACCTGCATGCCAACTGTCAGAGTCCAAGTGGGTCCCTGCAAATACATATTCCTACCTATACCAGCTGCTATGCTTGTCTATGCTTACGATGTTGCCAGGGGATAGGAGTGTACATTTTCATGAATATATAAAATTTGAATGAGTTATTAGACTTCTAAAAGGCCATTTATTTCCAGTTGCCCTGTATCATAAGCTTTATGGACAGATTAAACAGTAAAATCACTTAATGAAATAATTCTTAAATATTCATTAAATCAAATGTCACGTGAAGACCAGCATGCCACCAACCATCCTTAAATTTGGTTAGTTCTTACAGAAGTTGGAGGTCAACCTGCTCTTGGGATTTGATAAGATTGGCATGTTTCCTGTCCTTCTTTACTTTTCATATCTGGCTCAAAATGATCACATACATTTTTCTGTCGGCAAAAGTGCAACAACCACTAGCAGAACAAGCAAAATACAAACTTTTTTATCACCATTGGAGGTAATTCAAGTATGAGCATCTCATTCCAGAGGCTCCCAACTTCACCGTACATTCAGACCGCCAGCAGGGCTATTCAGGTTTGAGGCTCAAACCAGGCATCCACGGTGTTTGAAGGCCCCCTGATGATCCCAACACTGCAGTCTGAGAAGACTGCCTTACTCATAAGTAAATTAATTACTGGTAATTAAAAAGAAGAATTAAAAGTTTATCCTGCCAGTCCTGTACAGATTATATTTTAGGATAACCAAATAACCCTGGCCATGAATAGCTACTGAAAGATATCTAAAATATACCAAAGGAATTCCTGCTGATAAATGTAGAAAGAACAATAAAATTTGAAAAATCACCGATTTACATCCTCTAATGAAATAATTGATTCAAGCAAAGATTGTTAGTGTATGCAAGAAAAAAAAAAAAAACCCTCTGTATTTTTGATCCTGGCTGCACATTAGAATCACCTTGGGAGTTTTTAAACTCCTTCAGACCACAGCTTAGGCAGATTAAATTGGAATCTCTGGGCGTGGGACTCCGTCAGCAATAGTTTCTAAATTCACACCCACCTCGCTACCCCAGGCAATTGCCGTGTTCATCCAATGTTGGGAACCATTGCATCAGGAGAGAGGTTGATGATGAACTTGAAAATACAGAATGATCAGGCTGTCACTGCTTGAATTGACTGACTGATCTTAAAAGTTGTAAAAGTCCTAATACGTCATGATCTAAAAACTACAACCCACCATCCGTATAGTATTCTAACCACAAAAGTTTGACCTGAAAGCTTCTAGCTCTAACTTTCTGCTTGAAGGACATACAAAGGTTAGAGGATATATAAATGCCACCATGAGAAACCCCCACACTCATTCAGAATGTGGAGCATTCAGAGTTTATTGCTGTGGTTCCCCCAGCGACCCAAGAACATGAAAATGAGGGAATGGGAGCCCCTTTTTAACGTACTAAATAGCAATCATGGTCCCAGCACCATCAGTAAATCTTATTTCAGCCTGACTAGCACAAGCCAACTAAAGAAAAATTTTTCAGATGTCAGGAAAATTTGACTGAACTCATTATATGGTATGATGGAATAAATGTAGTTTTTTGAAATCCTTGTTTTACAGAACCACATATGGAAGTATTTACAGTCAAAATGATCTGGTATGAAGGGTCTGTTTTATAATTCTAGAACAGAAGAAAGGAAAAAGATAAAATGGAACATAAAAAGTATGGCATAATGTTGTAACTATTAAATTGGGAAGGTGGTTAATTATACTACTCTTTCTTTTCTTTTTAAAGATTGACTTATTTATTTATTTTAGAGAGAGGGAAAGAGTCCCAAGCAGACTCCATGCTGAGCATGGAGCCTTACATGGACTCAATCCCACCACTCTGAGATCATGCACCTGAGCCAAAATCAAGAGTCGGGCACCCCTTCTCTCTTTACTTTTATGTTTGAAAACTTTAATTTTAAAACACTTAAATATAAATTCTCTAGACAAAGGGGTCAGCATATTGGGTAAAATAGTACATCAGAGTGACACATGTTAAAGCCAAACTGCCAGTGTGAGCCATGACACATGACAGTTTCCCAGCCAGTAGATGTTATTTAATGCATATTTACATATGGGCAGGATTTTGTTAAATGAATCTTGATTGAAGCTGAATTACCTATAAGTGTGCTAGCCTTTCTGCTAGTTTAGAACTATACATTTATTGCTGTGTTTATGCAAATTCTAGGTAGTTTCACTGTACACATTTTAGCTGCAGACACTTTCACAGCATAACTAATTCACCATAAGGCAGCTGTGCTATAAAAGATAAAAAATCATGAAAAATAAAAGGGGGACATTCATTCAAAGGACTTAATGAAATAAGAAAAATGAGTAGCAAAATGTAGAAGGCTAATGCAAAATATTTGAATACATTCAAAATGTGTAATGTAGAGTCACAGCAATACTGTTTTTATTTTGTGGATTGTACCTAAGCATTTGTCTTCAAAGTCTTTTGTTTTTTTTTCTTTTGTTTTTTTTTCCAAAGTCTTTTGTTGATAGCATTATTAACTTTTGCTTGTTGATGTGTCTCCTCATTTGACCTCACACTTTCTCTTTTTTCTTTGTTAGGAGAAACATCAGATTTCAAATATTAGGATGCATCTTTGAAACTGAAATTTTGTGTTGTGCTGTGATAAGCCTTCTTCTACACAGTTGTTTGTTCTTGGCATATTGTCATATTTCCATTGATAGATGTTCCAAAGTTCTTTGGGAAATGTGTGTTCAAAACTCTGCATCACTATATAGACCTTTATGAGGGCTAAGCTTTATGTAATATAAAAATAGAAGTACTGCATCACTAAAGAAAAGAAACTCAACCAGTTTGTTGTTTGGGTTTTTCTTTTAATCTTTTATGACAAGATCGCTTTATCGCCAATTAGTTTCTAAATATTCCTACACCATTTACACATACTATATGGGGATGTATGTAATACATTCCCCAAAGACTTAAATACAGTGAATTAGGACTTTTTTTTTTCTAGAGAGAGAGAGATAGCATGCTCATGGGGTAAGGGGTAGAGGGAGAGGCAGAGAGAGAGAATCTTAAGCAGGCTCTATACTCAGCACAGAGCCCGACATGGAGGCTCAATCTCACAAATCTGAGATCATGACCTGAGCTGAAATCTAGCTTAACCAGCTGAGCCACCCAAGGAGTTAGGACTTTTTATTAAAATCATATATCCAGTTTCAGACCCTAACATTTTATGTTTCATATAAACATGTTAAATAAATATTTACATGTTCTCATACTTTTAGTGATATGTGAACAATTATTCTATTAACTACCTAACATAAAATAGAATTTCTTTTATAATAATTTTTTTTTATTGATGTTCAATTTACCAACATACAGAATAACACCCAGTGCTCATCCGGTCAAGTGCCCCCTCAGTGCCCATCAACCATTCACCCCCACCCCCCGCCCTCCTCCCCTTCCACCACCCCTAGTTCGTTTCCCAGAGCTAGGAGTCTTTATGTTCTGTCTCCCTTTCTGATATTTCCCACACATTTCTTCTCCCTTCCCTTATATTCCCTTTCAAAAATAGAAATTATCTAGTTTAAAAGCTCCTCTTTTTCCATTACCACCTCCTCAACATACAGAGCCACACTTCCTCAGTTTATAGTTGTTGCTTTGCTTTGGGAAATGTCAGAAAGACTACCATCTCTAACCCCATATTTCACTCTATCTTGATAATCTACCAAAAAAGATAACCCAATAGAAAATTATAGGAAAACCTGGTTTCAGAAGACCTATCTATTCCTTTTGATAGGAATATCATCCCACACCTACATATTTGTATGTGTTTTTGTTTTTGTTTTTGTTTTAAGTTTTCTTGGGATGCCTGGGTGGCTCCATCCGTTAAGCATCTGCCTTCAGCCTAGGTTATGATCCCAGGGAACTGGGATCCAGTCAGGCTCCCTTCTTGGCTGGGAGTCTGCTTGTCCTTCTTCCTCTGCCCCGTGCCTCTCCCTACTCCTTGCTCATGCATTCTCTCAGATAAATAAATAAAACCTTTAAAAAAAAAAAAAGGTTTTTTTGGTTGTTTTGTTTTGAGGGTTTTTGTTTCATTTTAACAGAGGGAATCTATCTTATATCTCCTACTATCAAATATACCCATTTCTATATTTGGTAACATTTTTTTCCCTAAAAGGAATAAAGTGTATCCTTTGAAAAAATAGTTGAATGATTTTTGAGCACGAGTTTTTTTTTTTATATCACAGCAAGTCCTTTATTCTTTTTTCAGCTTTCTCTGTAAGAAGCAAGAGACCCATGGCCTTTTATGGGTGTTGGAAACTTGATATGTGTGATCCATTTCTTTTCATTTTTATAGTTCTAAACTCCTTGTTTTTCTAGTTTTCCTCTTACAGATATAAATTCTGTATGGTAAGTATGACACCTGTATTTTAATTCATGCCTAGACTAAAAATACTTGATAAATACCCATTTTAATATGACTGTTTGCAGAAAGACCTTTTTTTCCTAAGAATTATTTTTAATCATTTTGTATTCCTGAACACAAATCAGGAATTTTAAATATTTATGAACAAGAAATCTCTCTGGCGACATATAAAACTATAAAATACTTTTTAGATTTGCATTAGAGAAATTAAATAAAGTGCTTTATACCAGCTTATGCAGAAACTAAGTTTCCTGAAACCCCAAAATTGAATCCAGGAAGATGAGCTTTTGTGGTAGATTTCAAGGCAGCCTAATTGATGTTTAGAGCAAAGTTTAAAATGAACTAGAAGATACTTCATTAATGGTTTCCATTTTCCAAGACTTTTCGCTCATCATTTTCTAGATGAGTAAAATTTTTAGAGCCACTGTCTTAATATTTAAAAGATAGCATAAGACCCAAGAATCTAGATATACTCAAAGAGAACCAGACTAGAAATAGTTTCAGTAAACAAGATCTTCTGCCGTTATCTCAAGTTTTTTACTTCCATTAATACCCAGCTTAGAAGGATATCATATGTATACAGTAATCTAGATTTGAGTAAATACTCCAGGTATCTGTAATATTCTTAAGATACCAGTCAATGTCCAGCCGTGTCTTCTGTGGATCAAAGAATGTTTTTATGATTCCTGTTTCTGTCACCCTATTCACGTTTCCGCTCTGCAACAGTATTTCCAGATTATCTTATTTCCTCTGATAATAGGGTTACCTGCTGTAGAAGTGAATCATGTACATTGAAGAAGTTACTGAAGAGATGAAGTCTTTTCAAGGCCATCATCCATATCCTCTTCCAGAATTTGGTCTTAGAGCTTTCCTTCTTAGCCATATAAGGCACTGGAATATATATGTAGCTTTGTGAAATGTAGATTCCTTCCTGAACCTGCAGCCCTACAGGAAGCCAGAGTACCATAAGCCATTCAGGAAGTTGAGTCCCCATAAGATAAAATGTTCTACTCATATTTTCATGAAGTGATGCCGCTCAGAGTATGAAAGCCTAACCTTGACTCACAGGCCAGAGTTGGAAGAAAAGTGAGATACTCCATTCTTTTAACTGTCAAAGACAGCATCATCTGCCGTAACACTGCATTCTGTTACTGTCCCAGGAGTCCTGCCAAAATTCACATTGCACTATCTTTTATGTAAGGGCAAACCTTAAAACACCATAGCAACTCAAATAAGCACAAACAAGGAGACTCTAGCAAAAAATTATAGTATGCTGGACTGTGAAAGACTAGCTACATACAGAGTTGTATATACCAAAAATCTCCTTACTGATCTCTAGGTTCCTATTTCCATGGTGATTTTACACATAGTACAGACCTCCATTTCATATACCATAAACAGTTAGACACATAGATTAACAAAGCAGAGGAATTTCAGTAATTTCAAGTTCTTTGGAAAGACCTTAGCCTTTTTCCTGAGCATATTTTTATGCACACTTGGTGTGTATTTGGGAGGTATATCATAATACACTTTGTACTTTATCTTTCACTGTGAGCTTAATGGTGGATAATAATGAGATTTACATAACCCTACAGCATAATTGTCCCTTACTCACTAGTATTTTCTTAGCTACAGCCTTCTACTTTTTCTAATAATTTTCCTTGTTTAGGTGGTATTGGGGCACTCTGATGAAATGTAACAGGCAAGAAGGACCATGTTTCCAATAATCTCCCATTCATAAATACAAATGGAGATTATTTCATTCTACCTTGAAGTTTGTCCAAGTTCCATATTTTTAGACATGCATTTTCATGGAAGATGCTAATTTGATGTTTGAAAATACTCCATAAGATATTTCTGATGTCCCACAAAACATGTTTGTGGAAAAAGTAACAAGTTCTTCAGCGCACAGATGAAAGAAGTAGCATTGACATTCTGTTTGCCATTTTTGTTCATCAAAATGTCTCAATTTCATGTTCTCATTGCATTAAATCACAACATGCCAAATATTTAATTCTAGTTTATAGCAGTGATTGTGAAGTGATCCCATCCTGTAAGGCTCTGTGGTTTCTCTGGTAAATGTGACTAGTGTCTTCTTTCATTCCTCATAGCACATTTTTGAAAGACAATCATTTTAAAGTAAGACTGCATAAATAACAATAGGTGATCATCTCAAACCTTAACCCTACTACAATAAGAATGCCTTCTACAGTAATTAGGAATTGGGTCTTACCGTAGATAGTCTCTGTGTATAATTTATGTGTGTGCATGTAATTTGGGAATTACAAGTTTTCAAGGAAACAGTAAATAATAGTAAAACAATTTGAAAATAATTTAACTTTCTTTCAGTGATTGAGAAGAAATGTTGGTATCTTTTTGTCTTTGCAGATATACATTACCATTGGGCTTCATTATAGAGTAGAAAAATGACTGAAGACCTCCTTGATAGTTAAGAAGTGGTTGCATCTTTAAAAAAATAAAATTTGATCCTGCTATCTATGCTCAGTTATTTAAATCTACAAATTGGATTTGGAGGACATAGGAATGTAGTATTTTAGTGTTCTCATCACTATCTTACTCTCTTTTTCTGCATACTATGTTTTTGAAGCTTTGTGTTTAAGAGTATAAGAAACAGTGGTGCCCGGCTTGGTTAAGGAGGATCCAACTCTTGATTTTGGCTCAGGTCATGATCTCAGGATCATAGGATCAAGCCCCACATAGGGCTGTGCAAACAGCAGGGAGTCTGCTTGAGATTCTCTCCCTCTCCCTCCATCTTTCCTCTTATTCTCTCTCAAATAAATAAATAAATCTTTAAAGGTATAGGAAACAACTACTAACATTTAGAGAGGATTTGTGGTTGTATTATTTTCAGGGTAATTTTTAAAATTTTGTTTGGGTTTTTTGTTTTGTTTTGTTTTGAGATACTAAGTCTGTTTTTATTATTAGGATGACCAGTATGGAATCCTGTATCTCACAGTTTGTGCTTGCTCTGTTTAAGATTATTTATTTTAAATAGCTTCTCTTAAAGAAGAGTTTAAATAAGCACAACTGTCACATGATTTGTGAGAAAATATCCTATTGGATGAGGAGACACAATTGCTGAGGTTACAGATTTTTAGGGTGCCTCTTTCTTTCTATTTAAATACTAGCTCCTAATAGTTTAAAACAAACAAACAAAAAAAGGCGTACATGGAACTCTAATGGGTTTCAGTTTCCATGGTGATAAGTTTTCAGCTCCTGACACTGCATGCCACCTAGTGTTTCCAAGGGAAAAGCTTTGATGTATTGGTGTCCCACGTTTTATCTTGTACTAAAGCTGAAGCTGAGAACTATCTGAACCTCCTTTTCTTTTAAAAAATGCTACATTTTCCATGTATGAGGAGTCTTGGAGCTACCACGGGGGTGCTTCCGTATCTACAGAGGGTTGTCGTTTCCCATTTGATGTTTAAGAGCTCCATTTTGGATGAAGCCATGGTGGACTGCGGCACAGCCCTGCTGTCAGGCCGTCCTCGGTGTCACTATTCGCAAGCACACCAATTCCTTGTACAACTCTTCTAGCTTAGCTAACTACGTATTTTAGTTAGTCCTTGATAAAATTCCATCCCGAAGTGCTATGTAAGAATGTATAGAACCCTAGAAACTCCTACCAGAAGACTTACAGATGAAGCAGATCACTCTCCAGGATTATCAGCCTGCCAGAGCCTCAGATCACATTTCCATGTGTACCCGGGAAACCATAGACAATCTGTAATCTGTATTGAAATTCCAAATTCAGAACTGCCACAGAACTCCACCACCTAGAAGTGTACTGTCAAATAATAAATCAGGAGACAGATCGTTAAAAACCTATATTAAGAATGTCAGCGAATCTTTCTGGAGGCTAGGAAACAAAACCTTGGATTGAATTCGGCATCAAGCTAAAAATTCAGAATGCAGTGAGGCTCCCAGCTCTCCTATAAACTTTATATTCGCTTTCCAAACTAGCTTGATCAGCAATGCTTACAAGTTTTACTTTGCTTTACATAGATAAACTTTACTGAGTATAATAAAGCCACAGCACAATGCCAGGCGTGAATCAGCACTCAATAAAGAAGCCGCTCTTCTTACTGCGAATTTGTTAGACAGATATTACCGGTCACCGACTGCACACAGTGTACATGTCCTGGGCACTTAGGAGATACCAGTAAGCAGACCAGACCAAACTCCCTGCTCGCCCTGTTCCTACACTCTAAAGGAGAGAGAGTTCAAGTGTAGGATAGAAGGGACACATTTTACCTCCCTTGGGAAATTTTTCCTAAGCTCCTTTCCCCCAGATGCTCCCTGTGTCTCACACACACGCGCGTATCTTTTCACATAGCTGCTTTCTTAGGGCCATAATAGTTAAAGGAAGAAAGTTAGAAAGGAAAGACAAATGAGAACACTGAAATCCTTAGGATTGTAGCTTGGACCAGAATGTGATAGACTTCATGTAAATCTTTAAAGAGAGAGTGAAGCAGTGTTCCTGAAAATGTTTGTTAGCAATCTGAGGGTTAAATTTGAGGAAAGAGACTTCTGAAGATAATCAGAACGTGGGCAAATATATTTTGAAAGTACTAGAGAAAAGAGGTCATGTTTGAATGGAAATGGGGAGACGCAGTATGATTTACACCACTTCAATTTACAGCATACAAAATGGAAGTAGGAATAGAGAAGGAGAGAAATAGTTTTGTTTTTAAGATCAAGATGACAAAATGATAACCGTTGAAAGTAAGAGATAATGGGAGAGATGGATTTGGCTAGAGGAAACGAGGATCAGGTTTAGATTTGTCTATATTGATTCAGAGAAAGACTAAAAATAAGGAAAGCAAATGGATAAAAAAATAAAGTTTCCATCATTTGTAATTCTGTAGACAATGTACAGAGTTCCATTGATTTTAGATAACATGAAGTATAACATAAAAACCTAGCTCTGCCTTCAGAGGTTTCATTACCAAGCTCAATAATATAAACACCATGCAAGTTTTTATTTCAAACATTTGGAGGTATGGAGGATCTTTTATTAAACACGTGGCCACCATTCTTACTCAGAGTCTTCCTCTTGGAGGAAGTCACCCGAGAAGTGAATTTTCCAAGGAGGAACAAAGTCAGTTTTCAGATTTTAATTTTGTATAACATGTAAATTAACTTGGGGTGGTAATCAGGATAGACAATTGCCATAAAATTTAGAAAAATATGTTAATAAAATGAGTCTATTGAACACTTTCGTGTAGAAAAGAGTCTAAATGATTGTGCAGTTTACAATGAAAATAGTTTTGTATTGACTTAGATTATAAGAAGTTACAAATATCTGAACCTTTTTAGCAAGTTTTAATGTAATACTGTCATTAGATTTAGCTGATTAAATTTATCTTCTTACAGATGTGCCAAATACTGGTGTAAACAAACCTAGAGTTTCTGACGCTGTCCATCCCAACAACTATCTCATCAGGACAGAGCCAGAACAGGGGACCCTCTATTCACCAGAACAGACATCTCTCCATGAAAGTGAGGGTCTGTTGTATTATCTTTTAAGTATTGGATTTGATTTTAATTTGTGTGCTATTTGAAAATGAGCATCAGAAGTGTAAAATAAAGATATTTTCTGCTGGTTTCATTCCTGCAGGATCATTGGGTAACTCAAGAAGTTCAACACAAATGAATTCTTATTCTGACAGTGGATACCAGGAAGCAGCAAGTTTCCACAATAGCCAGAATTTGAGTAAAGCAGATAATAGACCCCAGCATTCATTCATAGGATCAACTAATAACCATTTGGTGAGGAACTCAAGAGCTGAAGGACAAACACTGGTTCAGGTAAGGCAAGCACATCAAGATCCTTGTGAGGAAATACCCTCCTAACTGAATATCTGTTATAAATATTCTTTATTAGAAATAAAGCCAATACTTACATTTTTATTTTATAGAATGGACAAAGTAGCAAAATCATTTTAACACTTTTCAGGTCTGTGATATTAAAAAAAAAAAAACTTGTAGGAATTATTTAGGAGCTCATATTAATGAATTCTGATAAATTTCCAATACAAGAGAATAATTCTCCTAGAAGAAGCAAGTTTGGCATAAGAGGAAGAGTCCAAGGCAGGAGTGTGAGAAAACTGGGTAGAATATTGTAATCCCATAGGGGTGTGCGTTCCTAAAAACACTAGAGCTCCAGTAAGTTCTAAAGAGTCCTAGAGGCCTGAGCACTATTCCAACACCTGAATAAAATAGGACTGGCCCCTTCTAACCAAAGATTTTTGCCTTCACCTGTGGAATTATTCCCTGAAATACCATTTCTTTGTTAAAATGTAGATATTCTTGCCTATAGAAAGGTATCATGTACAAGTATAGCCATTCTGTTAAGTTAGGATTTTCTAACTTGTGGGTCAAAAAAAGAGATGGCCTGTGTACGTTTTTATAAAAACTCATTAGCTCCTCGCTCATTGCCACTTCATTCCCATCAGTCCACTAACATGTGCCAGAATTAATGGAAGCAGGGTGGCAGTAACCAGTGGGGATAACAGTCTGTCCAAGTACCCCAGTGGTTTCTCTGGAGCTAAAAAATGGCAAGATCATCAAAGAAGTTAGGCAGACACTAATCCTCCCATAATGTAATAGAGGAAGCCCTGCGTATAACACTGCAGTGGGCCAGGCTTCCCCGCACCAAAGGAGAAACACAAGAGGACTTTGGAACTTCGGCTCAACAATTTAGGAGAAATTCTTAAGTAATGAAAAATAGTTCTGTATTAAAACAAACAAAAATATAGTGCATGAATTTTTAAGCCAAGCTGCACTCCTAGTCCTTAGAGTATACATTTGTTCCTTTGCCATTAGGGATGGTTTGACAGGAAAGTTTGAGAAGCTTTGGACTAGGTACTTACAGGAGTTTATCCACTTATGTGAATTTTTATGTCAGCTGGTTTGAAGTCACACTTTAGAATAATAATTATCTTAACTAGAAAAATTGTCTTAACTAGAGAAATTGTCTTTTCTCCCTAAAAGTGGGGTACTTGGTACTTACCTCTTTTTTTTTTTTAACTTACAGTAAGTTTATTTTGTTCCTAGAGCTGAAGAATTAGGTTGCAAGGGGGTCTCTAAAACTCAATTTGCATGTAGTCTGGGCAACACGTTTCTAGCTTTTGGACCAAGTATCCCATTTTGGTAGGAAACCGCTCATATGTGAGATCTTCACTTATTTTTAGCACTATTTCTAAACCCCAAGCACAATTTTAATTTTCCAACTGTCTACTAATTTGCAAACTCCCTCTTTCTTGCCTTGTTGTTTATTTACAATTGCTTTCCTACCCCAGATCTTCTCTCCATGGCTGTTGCCTTCCTAGAATGGTTGAGTTTGAACACACTTGAGGTGTCAGAGCAGGTGTGTCAGCTAGTCCACTTGCTTAGGATGCATGGAGACAAAGCATTCTTTCCCTTAACAACATCTAAGAGTCTATATAAAATCCTTGCCTTATTCCTGTTTCCTTAGAGCCTCAGCTAAAAGTGAAAGGGGGTTGGTGGGAACTGTACTCCAGCAACCTGGTCTTGGCTTGGAATTCAGTGCCCTACTGTCTCATCCTATGCCTGTTCCTCTCAGGCCAGTGCCCCCGTCCAGCCCCCATCCCTCATTGTTGTGCTGCATCACAAAAGGCATCTGAGTCCTAGTGCTTGCAGGAGTGAGTCTACAGATTCATAGAAGGACCAGCCATGGCAGAAATGTTCTTCATTTCCCATTCTGGTCTTTTCCAGCTGGCTAGCGAAGAACCCACCAGAGACTTTGAGCATTTCTCCTTGCTGCAACAGATTTTGGGGTACTTTTTTGCATCTCTCTAAATCCACCAGCTAAAGAAAAGAGCTTATAGTTCAAAGGAGGTAGAAAGAAATGGACAAAATCACTAGGAGCCACACTTGAGCTAAAAGAAGAAATTTGGCTAGAG
This sequence comes from Vulpes vulpes, assembly GCF_048418805.1. Lineage (NCBI taxonomy): Eukaryota > Metazoa > Chordata > Mammalia > Carnivora > Canidae > Vulpes > Vulpes vulpes. The sequence goes on from NC_132782.1 coordinate 5,382,013, forward strand.
CACCTGTGCAACCAGGCTGTCCCTTGACAGTAGATTCACTAAGGAGAGCTTTGGACCCCAGGCCCTATCCAAACATTCATTTATTCCACATTGAAAGAACACATTCCTTTTGTTAATGGGGCCAACCCATAAAGATGAATTAATTATAGACACTCCTCTAGTCACATTTAGATTGATGCATTCAAATACTGTTTTGTTTTGTTTCACATAAATGCAGTACCTTGGCCAAACACACAGTGTTATATTAGTTTTAGGTATACCATATAGCAATTCAACAATTCTATATATTACTCAGTGCTCATCACCATAAGTGTTTTCATAATTCCCTTTATCTATTTCATCCACCCTCCTACCCACCTTCCCTCTGACAACCACTAGTTTGTTCTCTATATTTAAAAGTCTGGTTTTTTTCTTCCTTGATCTCTTTTTTTCTTTGTTTCTTCATTTGTTTTGGTTCTTAAATTCCACATATGAGTGAAATCCTATGGTATTTGTCTTTCTCTGTCTGACTTCTTTCACTTAGCATTATATCCTTTAGATCCACCCATGTTGTTGCAAATGTCAATACAACATTTTATCCGTTGTGAAAAATGCATAGGCAGGAGGGTAAAAAAAATAAAGGTGAAAGAAAAATGAATATTAAGTATCTTTGGATCTCTCTTTACTGGTTGATTTAGTATTCTGAAGGGGAAAAGGTAGAGGTTAAACTACCAAAAGAAGGTAGGCCAAGAAAAGCACACTAAGGACAAATACCCAGCTCTAAAGCATAAAAAGGAAAAGACAGTGAATTCACAGTCTTTAGTGAGCTATGTGCATTTTTTTCTGTAATGACAGTGGACACAAAACCCTGGATAAACCCGTTCTCTTTTTTCCCCCTTTCATCAGCCATCAGTAGCCAATCGGGCCATGAGAAGAGTTAGTTCAGTTCCATCTAGAGCACAGTCTCCTTCTTATGTTATCAGCACAGGCGTGTCTCCTTCAAGGGGGTCACTGAGAACTTCTCTGGGTAGTGGATTTGGCTCTCCGTCAGTGACCGACCCCCGACCACTGAACCCCAGTGCATATTCCTCCACTACCTTACCTGCTCAGCGGGCAGCCTCTCCGTACTCTGCACAGAGACCCGCCTCCCCAACAGCTGTGCGACGGATTGGGTCAGTCACCTCCCGGCAGACCTCCAATCCCAACGGACCAACCCCACAGTACCAAACGACCGCCAGAGTAGGGTCCCCACTGACTCTGATGGATGCACAAACTCGAGTAGCTTCCCCATCCCAAGGCCAGGTGGGGTCGTCGTCCCCCAAACGCTCAGGGATGACCGCTGTACCACAACATCTGGGACCTTCGCTGCAAAGGACTGCTCACGACATGGAACAATATGGACAGCAGCAGTATGAAATTTACGAAAGAATGGTTCCACCTCGGCCAGACAGCCTGACAGGTGAGTGCAAGTGACAGCACAACATAAAGCCAGATGAGGAAATCTTGTGCGTGATCATCACTGAAACAGAGCATGATACCATGGGAAAGCTTATGTTTTTATCTCAGACTTTACACTGCTAACTTCACACTGACTTGTCTTTCAGGCTCTATAATTCTTAGTGCATGAAACTATATACATTTATATCAACCAAAAACCTTTTACAAGGAATACATTCTTCCCCCTCCCAACATTGGGTACAAAAAGTACGTTTTTGCATTTTAGAAGCACTGGTTGGAATTCTAGGCTGTTTATCCAGTTTTGTTTTTGTTTTTTAGTGAAAGATTTTTCACTAGATAAGCTTACTCATATCCAAACCCCTAAATGATGTTAAAAGATGGCATCAGAATATCTCTTTAAATATTTAGCTTTTTTAAAAGAAAAGCTATAATGGTATAGAATATGGACTTTTCTCACCTACTGCCTTGATTTTAACTTCCTATTGGGAAATTCACAAAGCTCTTATGATTACCTTCAAATGCGACTCAGATTAAATCAGAAAGACACCATCAAGGTGCCTGATACTATAGCCATTTCCTTCAGGGTAGTTTCATGGAGGATTTCCCACATAATGTATAGACATTGTTCTTTTTATCAAAATGAAGTTTATCTTTAGTTAGTGTTTTAAGTTGCATTTTAAAGTAAGTTGCATTTTTCCCCATTTTATACACAATGGGGAAAAAATTAAAACTATGTAAGAAAATGTGAAATGAGAAATGAAAAATCTCAGGCTCCTCGACCCTTAACCAGTCCGACTCATCAGTGGAGGGTTCTGTGTTTACATATATAAGTGCATATATTACATACAAATGTGCACACATTGTGTTTTATACTGATGGGAATTCTGTTATATATTTATATATATTAAATACCTTATACATATGTAAATATGTGTAATATATATATCTTCTTTTTTTAATATGTCTAAGAGCTCCATTCTGTCAATAGATGCCTATGGCCCCCATTTTTATAGATAAAATTCCTTTTATCTTTATTAATGGACATTTGGGTTGTTTTTTCATTTTTAGATAGTAGAGACAACCATGCAATATATATAGTTAGTTCTATTTTGTTCTTGCATATTTTGCACTACTCAGATAACTATGGGATTCATTTCTTTAAGTAAAATTGCTAAGTCAAAATATATGTGTATTTGTTCTTAAATATTGTCATACCTCCTGCCTTCCAGGAAAGTTGCATAAATTTCTATTTCCACCACTAGTTTTGAGCCTATGTATTCTCCTAGACCTTCACTAGCACTGCACATTGTCAGAGTGCTTCGTCTTTGCCAGTGTGGTAGGTTAAAAGCTGTATCTCATTGTTTTAAATGCCCTTTATTGAGTTATGACTAAGAATGAAGATTGTACATGTTTATCAGCCATTCTGTTTCTTTTCTGCAAACCGCAAGTGTAGGATTTTTTACTTTGTTTTTGGTATTTCTTATTTATACGAGTTTGTATTATTTTGTATAGTAAAATTAATACCTTTTCCTATGGCTTCTGAGAAAGATAAAGCCTTTATGAGATTTTCTAGTTGAATAATTTTGCATGAAGAATTAAAATTGAACTAGAACTTGAGCTCAGATAAAGTACTAGTGGAGAAACCACCTTTTTTTCATTCAGTCATCAGAGGAGAGCACTTGGCTTAGATATTTTCTAGCATGCCTCTGAAAGTCTGCAGCAAAGTGAGGTAGGAATCATTTATGAAATTCTGTCTCCCAAGGAAACCTTGAAAGATAAATCGTTCTGAGAATTTCTGTATTCCCCCCTGTGTATGTATAGAACAGCTATGCAGAAATCTATGTTTGCAGTAGAGTGAAGTAGAAACCGAGGAAAGGAAGTGAGCACATAAATTACTGTCTATGTTTAACCCCAAGACGGATGGTCTCCTTTGGTTTAAAACGCCTGCCTTCTGACATTGCAGGTAAAATTAGAATTTGTTTCATGGGGGGAGAAAAGCAGACCTAGACTATCACAGATTTTTTTTTTTCCCCTAGTCAACTACAGTCTTCAAAAGAAGCAAAGAGTTTCCTTATAAAGGTTCTAGAAAAAAAATGAAAAATAAAAATAAAAAAAATAAAAAATAAAAAAAAATAAAGGTTCTAGAGAAGCTTTGCTTATCATCATCTACCTGCCCACTTATTCTGAATGTGGGTCCTATTTTGTGAATTCCTTTCTTTTATTCTTACTTTGGAAAGTGTTGTGCTTGTCACGATATTTACTATGGTTCTTGACTTCAAAGGATTAATAACCTTCTAATTGATAAGCCTGAAGCAATATTTTATAATAGATTCAGACACTTGCATATTTGTTTATAATAATTTAAGTGATGATATAATATGTGTATAAATTACTTCCTACAACAGAAAAATATGCCTGCTCTAAAATATTCATTTTAGTAAAATTAGAGCATGTCAGGAAAAGTTTCGAGAATACAAAGAATACCATTTGGGAGATAAATTTATGTCTATTTCCAGTGTCTTAAATATAAAGATTTTAAATCACAGAGTATATGTCATTGTAATAGGTAAACTGATATGTATTTGTGGTATTGCAAATAGAAACTATTGGTTAGGTAAATAATATTGTGGAAGATCAGTCTTTTCCATTATTTGGAGGGAGAGATAAGGCTATTAAAAATAAATTTGTGTGAATACTTCTGGAAAAATTATTTCTAATAATAGTTAAAGAAGAAATTATTTGTCTTCCAATTTAAAAGATACCTAAGTTATAGTGGATTTTCTACACATAATCATTTTAGTTATTCTATAGAAGCAATGTAATTTTGTGATTTTTTTTTTAAATGTAAATGTATAGGACATTTGAGTTTTATTTGTGTGTGTACACGAACAGGTGAACAAAAATAGTAACCATCGCTGTTTTGTTATTCACGAAGATTTCTAAAATCAAAAAGTACTATATTTCACTCTAATTCTAAGGCTTTTATTTTCCAAGGCTTTTATTTTCCATTATCGTATGCCACATATAGTAATTTCATCTCACTAATAATCTTAAAACAAGTGAATATTTGCTGGATGCTTTTTAGAGTTAACAACCTCATTTTGTTACCTTTCCCATGAAATTATAGTAAATATTTACAAATACTTAAAAATCATATCATACCTCATAGTTGCCAGCAAAGAATCTATCCAGATGCTTGCACGGTGAGACTGTAACATTCTGAGAATGATGCAGAAGGCTTTGTTCTTATTTCACATTACCAGGGAGGGTAGTGGGGCCATGGGAGCTCAGGCAATTTCAAGAGCATCCGGGGCTTGGCTTGCCAACAGTGTTGAGTGATTTACAGAATCCCACAGCAAATCACAAGTATTTGTGGCTCTATGGAGTGTCAAAATAGCACCTTGTATTGAAAAGATTGCCAAGGACCAGGTGTATTTAACTGCCCACTTTATATCACCATTAACAAAAACAATGTCTGCACCTTTCTTCAAAATACTCATGGATTCCATAAGGCAATGGAGCTTTCCTCTGCTAAGAACAAGAAATTTTTTTTTTTACGATTTTATTTATTTATTCATGAGAGACACAGAGAGAGAGGCAGAGACACAGGCAGAGGGAGCAGAAGGCTCCCTGCAGGGAGCCCGACGTGGGACTCGATCCTGGGTCTCCAGGATCTGGCCCTGGGCTGAAGGCAGCGCTAAACCGCTGAGCCACCGGGGCTGCCCCAGAACAAGAAATCTACAAGTGAATAAAAAGTTGAAATCTCCAAATGAGAACTTTACAGTAACAATCCTAATACCATCTTTAGAGTTACACTGGCTTCCACGTACCCCTGGTGGGCTAACTTTGCCCTTTAATTCTGTGCTCTTGGAGGGCTCTGCCAGGTTCAAGACCTCTCACGCCATGTCTCCTTGAACCTTGAAGATTAGTTGTAGCCAGTGTTGTGTGTTCCTTCTCAGCCCTACAAGTAAGTAGTTCTCTGATGGAGACAAATCACATTTCCTTTTGGGCTCTCAGTTTCCTTGGTTTTGAAATGAGGTTTGGCCAGATAATCCCAATTGTATGATTGTTTAAGCCCATGATCTTGTAAGTGGAGAGACAGTAGCTAAAACCTGTATTGGTCCATTTAGTTTCTTTCCATGTCACATTGCTGTCCAGGGTAGGTAATAATCATTCATCCCAGAAGTTCTACGTATTGGGACGCCTGGGTGGCTCAGTGGATGAGCTTCTACCTTCAGCCCAGGAAGTGATCCTGGAGTTCCAGGATCGAGTCCTGTGTCGGGCTCCCTGCAGGGAGCCTGCTTCTCCCTCTGACTGTGTCTCTGCCTCGCTCTCTGTATCTCTCATGAATAAATAAATTAATATTTTTTTAAAAAAGGAAATTCTGCATATTAAACTTTCTTCCCACTCCTCACAAGCAACATTATCATTCATGTTCAGGCCCATTTGCCTTTAGTTCTCATATGATTAACTGAGCTAATAGGAGGTGAATGATCCTATCTTTTTGTAATTAGTTACTGTGTTAATTATTTGCAGTCATTTTAAAAGCAAGTAAATGCTAACTTCAGGTAGTTTGTGCTTTCTTTTGCTCATATTTGGAACATAACTTTAGTGTTCTTACCAAGTGACAGATTTTACTTACTGATGATGATAAATCACAAACTTCTGAGCATCATAATATAGACTGTACCAATTCAGTTTCTTTAATATTTGGGTTTGAACTGTACTTTTTTTTATCACAAGTCCAATCCGTAAACTTCCATTATTAACAGTTTGAATGAAAGAATTTTTCAAATGATTTAATATTAATGTACTAACTTTATGCTTTTCTTTTGTACTAGAAAGAAGGTAAACCAGAATCTAGTATGTGGGTTCCTGCCAAAACAACTATGTTTAAAAAGCAGAGAAAAATACAAAGCCAACAAATAGTAAAATACCTCATAATAATAAATGTTATTAGTCCACTGATAATAGTCTAAATTTTGTAACAGAAAATTTCATGTTTTCCTGTAAAAATCATGAGTGAGTTGAAAGACTTATTTCTAAAGTGTTCTTAAACATTAGCCTTTCCTAAGCACTGTTATGTAGACATTGTCTTAGATGTTGAGATTTAAGAGGTGTGGGACATGGTGGGCCCTGCTGCAAGAGCTGGTAGTCCAGTCCTGCAGAGCAGCAAAGAGAATGGTATGAACCATTGTTCTTATGTTTGAACAAGGGAAATTGTGTAACAGTAGAAGAGGGCATTCTCTTTTCTGTCACCGCGATAAAATAGCTTACCATTGGGGAATGAATTTCAGAGTATCAAACCATCTAATAACTTATTTTTTCTTAGAAAATTTACCTTTATCTGGCATCCTCTTGTAAAACTCAGTAGGTTTGGTGTTTAGACTTAACATTTGGTCCTATTGGTAAGGTCCTATTAATAAGGCTTTTAACCTCACCAGAATTTTCTCAATTTCTTAATGATGTGATTTTCCCTCCTCTAGGCTTACGAAGTTCCTATGCTAGTCAGCACAGCCAGCTTGGGCAAGACCTTCGTTCAGCTGTGTCTCCTGACTTGCACATCACTCCGATATATGAGGGGAGGACCTATTATAGCCCAGTGTACCGCAGCCCAAACCACGGGACTGTGGAGCTCCAAGGATCACAGACAGCGTTGTACCGCACAGGTTCAGGTGGGCCTCAGCACCATTCAGCTCGTTTCCCAAATGCACAGGCCCAAGAGCAGAAGTTCTTCTTGAGATTGGGTGCTCTGGTAGTAAGAAATCACAGTGTTCATTTGATTGTCAGATGTGCAGCTGTGACAGCCAATAGATAAGCAATAGAACAAGTTCGTGTTGTACCTGTTTATAAGTGACATATTTTTAACCTTAGTTTAATCTAATCAATGAACGTAGTAATTGGGATCCCTGGGTGGCGCAGCGGTTTGGCGCCTGCCTTTGGCCCAGGGCACGATCCTGGAGACCCGGGATCGAATCCCACGTCGGGCTCCCGGTGCATGGAGCCTGCTTCTCCCTCTGCCTGTGTCTCTGCCTCTCTCTCTCTCTCTCTCTCTCTCTCTGTGACTATCATAAATAAATAAAATTAAAAAAAAAAAAAACCAAACAACTTCATTTAAAAAAAAAAAAAAACTTTAAAAAAAATGAACATAGTAATTATACTGTTGATTCACAAATAAGTTTGTAGAGCTACGAATCTGACTCTCCTTGGATTCGAAATATATCCGATATAGAAAGGAAAACCTTTGTTGGAATGTTCCTTTGTGCTTTTGTTTCCTGGAACCTGTATGTAGAGAAGATCCCTTGATAAGTTATTTGCCTATCTTTAATTTAGCATGTGTGTAGCCCAAGTACATTTTGTATTACTCCTTTTTAGATACTAGATTTCCCCTGAACATCTAAGTATAGAATGTGAAATATATATTCCTCATGATGGACTCAGTCTGGGACAGAATACAGTAATTATATTTATAAAAATATGGAGCTAGTACATCACACCCTTGCATCCCCACTGTCACTTTCATACCACACCATAGTGGCTGGTAGAGCAGAAGCTATAGCCTATGGCCACATGACCCGCCAGATTATACTGCAGGTCTGGCTCATGGAATCCTAACAGGCCCCCCCCTTTTTTTTTAAGGAGATCATACAGAGGTGCCTGGGTGGCTGTTGGTTGAGCATCCAACTCTTGGTTTCAGCTCAGGTCATGATCTCAGGGTTGTGGGATCAAGCCCTGTGTCAGGCTCTGGGCTCAGTGCAGAGTCTACTGGAAATTATCTCCCCCTGCTCGCTTGCTCTCTCTTTATCTCTTTCTCAAATAAATAAATAAATAAAATCTTAAAAAAAAAAGATAGTAAGATTTATTAACATGCCCACAGTGATAACCCCACAAAGGCATAGCTCTAGCAGATGTACCTCCCAGAACACTAGGAGGGAGGAGACTATCTGAATTGATTCTTTGCCAGAAACTGATGGTTTGGTCCACTGTGGGATTTTTCTTCTAATAGAATATACCAATTTTTAATAAATATGAATGAAGAACTATTGCACGTGTTACATGCTGTAAATTGAGGAATTTTTAAAGATCTGATTGGCTTTATTAACTGATTCATGATTCATCATCCTATCTAACAAATGGAAAGGAACTCCTAAGAAATTTCTTTCATAGGATTAAGAAATGATGTTAATAAAATCGTTTAATTGTGGGAAGAATATGTTTGCAGTCATTGGAGAGATACCTTCTGCAATAATTAAGAAAGAACTATTATATACAGCATATGGTACCTTTATACATAGCATGATGCAAAAATTTAAGGGAGTAGCCACAGAAGAATTTGCTATATCAGTCTTCTTTCTTAAGAAGTAAATTTTCCAATATTACCAAAGTTCAAAGGTCTATAAATAAAATATATATCAAAATAACCTGTGTTACACTACGTGTTCGAAGTTTGATGATATCAATTATCTATAGATTTGAATAATTGTTTTTTATTGCTAAAATGAAATTATGACATTTTACCATTTTTTTCTCAAATTAATTCCTTTTCCTATATTTACCTTTCACTTTTGTTACTAAATCTTAATAAGTAAGATCAATCATATAAGCAGATTTATAGTTTTATTTTTGCTCTTTTCAAATAATAAAATTGACATAGTCTTTGTGTATATTAAAAACTTAAGTGCCAGGACGCCTGGGTGGCTCAGTGGTTGAGCGTCTGCCTTTGGTTCACGGCGTGATCCTGGAGACTGAGGATCAAGTCCCACATCGGGCTCCCTGCATGGAGCCTACTTCTCCCTCTGCCTGTGCCTCTGCCTCTCTCTCCCTTTCTGTCTCATAAATAGATAAAGTCTTAAAAAAAAACTTAAGTGCCTTTTTTAGCACTAATGAGCTAGATTGGTAAAATCTAAATTGTTAGTATTGGTAACATTAAGCAATTTATGTAATTGTTAAAAACTGTAATCCTTAAAATTAAAAATAGTTTTACTTTGAAAAGTATCACCTTGTAGAGAATATACTAATCATTTTTAAAATGTTGACTCTCTAGTAGGTGTTGGAAATCTGCAAAGGACATCCAGCCAACGAAGCACCCTTACATACCAAAGAAATAATTATGCTCTGAACACAACAGCTACCTACGCGGAGCCCTACAGGCCAATACAATACCGAGTGCAAGAGTGCAATTATAACAGGCTTCAGCATGCAGCGCCAGCTGATGATGGCACCACGAGATCCCCATCAATAGACAGCATTCAGAAAGACCCCAGGCAAGTACTGGTTATGAGTCTCCAGAATGCTACAGTATCACGAGCATCAACCGTTCCTTTATTCTGTTGGGGTTTTTTTTCAAGTTGCCAAGTCTATTATAGTATCAGTTAACTCCTTAATCTCTAGTATCTCCGGTTGTATTTTAGCACTGTAGGTCATTGAGGTTCATTTCATGATAGATTCCTTCTTTCAATGCTTTAATAATAAGTTAGAGAATGCACAAGTCTGTGTAAGTATCTGCAGCGTTCATCACTGACCTGCTTCACCAAAACAACTCCCTGGGATAGCCTTCTTGGTCTGAATTATACGAAAGATTTTAAAGGATCATTTTACCCCTTTCCCTTTATCCTAACTGACTCTTTAGATGAGAGGGCCTCAGAAAAAAATGTATGGTGTTTTAAATTGGAAAAATCCATGTTGTGTACATTTTAAATCCTATTGGTCAATGCTGTGTTGTGCTTTTTTTAACTAGGTCCTTTGAAAAGCTTTCTGTCATTTAGTAGAAGATAGTTTACAAGAAATTCTGATATCTCATAAGCAAAAAATATTTGGCTAATAATACATGTCTCCTTTTAATTTTATTTTGCCTTGTAGAAAGCATGTTTTATTAAGATAAGTGTGAGTCATTTAGTACTTGATTGATTTTGAAAAATAGCCTCATCTGTAATGAAAGCCATTTAAAATATTCAGGAAATAAAAAAGATATTTAGAAACTGAAAGAATTTTAATTTCCGAAAGAGTGGAATTATTTCTAAATTTTAAGCAGCTTGAGTGTTATATGAAGGCATATATTAGCAAGATTTCATTCACTCTTCGCCTACGAATTGTTGTTTTACTGGAAAATTGTTATAATTATCAATTCATTTTTAGCAACCTACCAACCTATTCTAATGAAATGTGAATTAAAAACATGAGTGAGATTTTGCTCATTAAAGCAAAATAAAAGTACTTTTGAGTTGAATGGGAAGCCCACTGCTTCACTGAAACCTTTGCACCTAGTCACTCTTGCCTACAGTTCTTTATAGTTCATAGATACATTTGGTTCTGCTAGTCCATGTTCTTGCCATTTTAAGGGTTTTTAAGTGATTTGTTTTATAGTACCTCCAATATAATTAGGTCACAAATACTTTTATATGATTTCATTTTTTAAAACCTCAAAATGACAAAATACACACTCTAATGGATGCAGAAAATTCCCAAAAGGGGTTTTGAATTATAGGCAATTTAAACCATACCTCACCTGAACATGCAGAGGAAAGAATAGCTATCCAGAAAGACAGTGAAGTGTGATTAGAGTTTTGAGCTTAATCTGTGTCTCTGAAGACTTCAGTTTTGACCTCTAGAATGAGTTGATTCACCATAAATGAGGATTTCATGTATGATAATACACTTCAGCTATTCATAGTATGATAATTTTGTAATCTAATGCGTAAAACTGTTATGGCTAGCTTTGATTATGTGAAACTTTACTGATAATGCATTTTGTAAGATGAATAAATGATTATTTTATAATAATAAGTGCATTTATTCTAGACAAAACTGGAATCCAGGTGAATCTGAACTTTAAATATTCAAACCAAAATAAAAAGCTCCTGACAGCTTTTAATTTTTAGTTTTGAAAATAGCAAACTTGACGTAATATTTTTATTCACTTCCAAGCCCACGTTCTTTACTATTAATGCTGCATTATAATTAGCCTGGAAAATTTCTTCTAAGACTTTAGCAGTTATTGATGTTTTCTACATACATGGAAATCTGTGATTTTTTTTTTATAGTTATCTAGTGTGGAAGCAAAATTTATTAGTAGTATACATGACACATCTAGAAGGATTAACAAAGTACTTCCTAAGATAGTGATAGTGACATAAAGTATATTAGCATTCGTGGTGTTCCTTTTGAACAGGGCTTATTTACTCTGTCCTGTTCAGCAAAATAATTCCATTTACTATCTCTTTGACCTCATAATTGTCATTTTATAGCTTCATCCATCATAAAACTTATAATTTAGTGTTACTACTTTTATGTAAATATTCAGTTTACCTTTTAAAGAAATTAAGAGAAGAAACAATGATTTTCATATTCACTACATGTTTACCATGTATAGTTCTTCTCTTCCTGTATATTCTTATCATAAATTCAAGTTTCCATCTCAACCCATTTCCCTTCCACCTAAACCCTTCCTTTAGCCTTGCCTGTGTTGCTTGTCTGCCAACAACAAATTCTCTTAGCTTTTAAGTTATCTGAAAATGTTCTGATTTCATTTATTTTTAAAGGATATTTTTACTAGATATACAATTTGGGACTGACAAGTGTGGGTTTTTCCTTTCGTACTTTAAAAGATGTCATTCATTGTCTTCAGACCTCTATTGTTTCTGATGAGAAATCATCATTCTCATTATGTAATACATCTTCTCATCAGCCACCTTTCAGGTTTTTCCCTTTATCTTTGACTTTCAGCAGTTTTACTGTGACAGGCCTAGGGTGGGTTTTTGGGGGGGGGGGGGTGATTTTTTTTTTTTTTTTTTTTTTTTTTACATTTACCTGCTTGGAATTCAGCTGAGATTCTCTGAATGTTGGTTGATGATTTTTACCAAAACTGGGACATTTTTACCCATAATTGCTTTAAATTTTTTTTTCTGCCCCAAACTCATTTTCCTCTCCTTCTGGAATAAGTTGGCATTATCCTACAGGTTACTAAAGAAAGCTCTGTTTATATTTTAAAATCTTTTTTCCCTATATTCTTCATATTGGATATTTTTTATTGATCTGTCTTCGCATTTATTATCTTTTCTTCTATAGTCTCCATTGGAAAGCCCATCCAGCGAATATTTTATTTCAGATACTTGACCTTAGTGAAGTTTTTTTTATAGTTTCCATGTTTCAGAAGACATTCTTCATCTATTCATTCCCTACATACATCTTTTCCTTTATTTCTTTGAGCACATCTGTAATGACCTTTTAGAATCCCCCTCTGATAATTCTAACATGGGTTTTCTCTGGGTTTGGTTCTGTTGTTTGAAGGGTTTTCTGTTTTGTTTTTGACATCTTTGTAGGTTACATTTTCCTATTTCCTTTTATGTGCAGCAGCTTTAAATCCTTTGCTAACTATTATGGATGATACATTGTAGGAACTCTGAATTCTGCTGTCTCCTCTTAGGATTCTGAGTTTAGCTGTGGCAGACAACTAAATTACTGACAGATGCTTCTGATCCCATCAAGATTGGTTTTGGTCTTCTAGGATGGGTCTGTTTCAGGTTTGTTTTACTCCTAGTGTATTCCTCTACTCTTTTGCATAGTTCATTATGGAGACTAAATCCTGAAATGCTCAGTAAAGTTTGCACTCCGACTGGCCTGGCAGTCGAGCATCACCCAGCACGTGCTCAGCTCTATCCTAAACAGCTGCTCCACCAGACCCATACATCCATTATGGCCATGGACAGCCCAGCCCTCAACTAAGGACTTGTGAGCAATCTCCTGCATAGTTCCCTCCCTCCAGTACCCTGCCCCACAAATTCTAAGCACTCTGGCATCCCCAAATTCTAGTGCCTCCCCCTCAGTTCAGTAAGTCCATTGCTCTACTTCATGGGCTAAGCTTTGTGTGTCATGATTCCAAAAATGCCCTGCAGAAAGCCAGGGAATACAGGGCTAATGATTCCTGTCTCTCAAGGATTACATTCTTGTGTTACCTGTTGTCCAGGACCTAAAAACAGTTCCTTCATACATTTAGTCTGGTTGGATAGTTGTGTTTTATGGAAGGGCAAAGTCCAGTATCAGTGTATTCTATCATGGCTGAAAACAAGTCTGGGCCTAGGTTTTAGTGAAGAAAACCCTGGCAGGCATTGATGCCATCCAGCCAGCCCATGAATTGATAGCAGTCTTTTCAGGGTAAATTTCTACAGAAAATCAGGGTTGGAATTGATGCCAACCAAACCTAACTGCCCATTTCCAGCTGGAGCCCACCTTTTCTGTTGTCAGGCCCTCATGATACCCAATGGTGCCGGAAATCTTGATCATATCTGTGCCATTTAAAGAGGAGAAAAATGTGTATTCGTAATGATTGTGAGTCATCTAGGAAAGATGAAGTCACACTCCTTGCACTCTGTTAATTACAGCATAGATTTACATAATAGGCTTTAGACAGATTTTGACCAGAAATAATTAACATAGTTTCAGTGCATAAAAGGGAATTTATTTGTTTTAGAAAGTGACCCAACTTAGAATAGTCCCCTTTTTTAGGGCTGATGATTAAAGCACTCATATCATATTTCAAAATATATAACTTATTTTAATAAATATCCGCACAATTTAATCATCACAGCCAACCTAAGAAGGTAGAGATGACCATTTTATTGTTCCTACTGTACAGGTGGGAAAGATAACATTCCAAATAATTAAGTAGTTTTCAAAATTACATAATAAATAAAGGTCATAGAAGTTCAACAGGGGCAATCTAGTTGTGTGTTTCTTTCTGCTGTGTTAGCCTGCCTCTCTTGGCATTTGTGGTATTCTTCATATTTTTTTTAAAGATTTTTTATTTATTTATTCATGAGAGACACAGCAAGAGAGAGAGGCAGAGACACAGGCTGAGGGAGAAGCAGGCTCCACACAGGGAGCCCGATGTGGGACTCAATCCTGGATCCCAGGATCACACCCTGGGCCAAAGGCAGATGCTCAACTGCTGAGCCACCCAGGCGTCCCTATTTTTTTTTTTTTTTTTTTAATTTATGATAGTTAGAGAGAGAGAGAGGCAGAGACACAGGCAGAGGGAGAAGCAGGCTCCATGCACCGGGAGCCCAACGTGGGATTCCATCCCGGGTCTCCAGGATCACGCCTTGGGCCAAAGACGGGCGCCAAACCGCTGCGCCACCCAGGGATCCCCCAGGCATCCCTATTAATGATATTTTCCTCCAGTTTGTTCCCCAAGCCAGAATTCTCCATCTCACCTTTGGCTTCAGCTTTCCGAAAATGATCTAACTGCTGTGCAAAGAGTGGATGAGGTGAGAGAGTGATATTTGAAGCAGAGAGAACATATAGGAGGCGGTTAGATGTGCCAAGCAAGATGGGGAGAATGGATGGGTTGGATTTATATGAAATATTTTAGAGATAGTCAACAAAGCTTGATTTTAGGTTGGATAAGAAGGATTTAGGAAAGAGAGGTCAGAGATGGCTCTATTTTGTTTTGAGCAAATGTGTGGATAGTCTTCTTGTCACCAATCTTTTCTAATTCTAGTACATTCTCTACTTGGCCACCAGAGTTATCTTTCTTATAAATGTGACTTTATAGGGCAGCCCTGGTGGCTCAGCAGTTTAGCGCCACCTTTGGCCCAGGTTGTGGTCCTGGGGACCCGGGATTGAGTCCCATGTCGGGCTCCCTACTGGAGCCTGTGTCTCTGCCTCTCTCTCTTTCTGTCTCTCTCTGTGTCTCATTAATAAATAAAATCTTTTTTAAAAATGTGACTTTATAAATGTTGCATTCTCTCACTCTTCTACTTCAAAACCTCTGCATTCGATTCCTTATGTGTAGGGTCAGCATACAGGCTACCTGGGTTTCACCTACCTCCAGTCACTTCATTACTAATCCCAGTTCATTGCCTCTATCAAATGTTATTTAATAGTGCCTACCTCGTGGGGCAAGTCAAGGTAAGTGAAGTAATGCATACAAAGCTTGTGACACAGTGCCTAAAGCAGGCAAACTCAATAAATATTAACTCCCTGTTATTAATATTAAGACTAAACTTTTTTAGTTGGGCATCCAAGAATCTTTACATGAAACTGTGTCTTATTCAATGCTTGTATCTCTCTGGCACCTGCTACAGCACCTGCAGCATAGTAAGGATTCACTATTCGTGTGAATGGATATGTATGTGTATGCAGGTTTAGATTACCCCTTTGTAGTGACAAGCAAGTTAACACATGGAGCCTTCCCAGTCCAAGAACGACTCTAGGCCTTTATAAACTAGGCAATAGAAGTATCACTGGCTTGCTAATTTAAAGGGTTTTTCTTAAGGTTTATTCAGTATCAATTCATTTTTTATAACAGTTCATTCTGTAATCAAAGTCTGCAAATTGATTGTCTTGTGAACGATTTCTAAGAAATTGGTCTTATATGTAATGTAAGCATATGTTCATATTTAACAAGGATCCCAGTGAGCCAATCAGTTGACATCAGAAAATTCTAACAATGTGATATTATCTAAAAAGGCACAGTATAAAGGTGTACATGCTTAGTAGGATTGTACATTCATTATATAAGAAGTTGGGGTAGCATAGGGGTTGATGGTACAAACTCTGAAAGCAGACTGCTCATGCTAGTTGAATGACTTTAGGCAAGTTGCTTATTCCCTCTGTCTCAATCTCCATTTCTATGTGGTTGCATTAAGAATAAGTGAATTAGGGGATCCCTGGGTGGCTCAGCACTTTAGCCCAGGGCGTGATTCTGGAGTCCCAGGATTGAGTCCTGCATCGGGCTCCCTGCAGGGAGCCTGCTTTTCCCTCTGCCTGTGTCTCTGCCTCTCCCTGTCTCTGTGTCTCTCATGAATAAATAAATAAAATCTTAAGAAAAAAAAAGAAGTGAATTAAATACATAAAATGCCCAGAATACTGCCTGACACAGAATAAAGACTCATAAAATATGAAGTGGTATTTAATATGATCCATTTCTTTGAAAAAGAAGTTCTTCATGCACATGTGCACATTTGCACACCTAATAGGAAAAAAAGACCAGCAGGAAATGTCAGCAGTGGTTTTCTCTGGGATGGGGTTATTGATTAAATATTTTTTAAGTAATTTGCTATATTTCTATCTTATAATCAAGAACAACCATAAAAATTAAGTTTCTTAAAAATCTTTGGGCCCACATTATTTGCAGTTTCCAGGCTGACATCAGATCTACGTATTCCCACCAGCGTCCCTTTCTCTCTTCTCACCTGACTAAAGTGCACTTGTTTACCTGAGCCTTACACCTGCAGATTTCTGACAGAGGCAGAAAGGCATAAAATTAGAATCGAAGAGGAAAATGAGAATGGAGACGTTTTTCACAACTCCTTTGTTCTCTTGAGTCTCTTCCTGCGCATCTGTTTATTGTGATTTCTTTAAGATCTAAAGCATCCAGGCCTCTCTGCATGTGTTGATCACGGGGAAAGGTTACTTATATTTATCTATTTTAGGAGTCCTATAACTTCCAATTCTGGTCCCGGCCAAGCTTTTTATCTTCTGACAAACACTTCCCTCAGTGCATTGTTAAAACCTGGTCCTTCCCTCTCTGAAACAGCATTTTTCTCCCCCAGGGAGTTTGCCTGGCGTGATCCCGAGCTGCCTGAAGTCATCCACATGCTGCAGCACCAGTTCCCATCAGTCCAGGCGAACGCAGCCGCCTACCTGCAGCACCTGTGCTTTGGCGACAACAAAGTGAAAATGGAGGTATAGCCCCCAGCACCTGGCAGGCCCCGGGAGGCAGCACCTTTCTGTTGAGCAGTCATGTGCTTGCATGCTTAAGTAATTACCAAATGCCATTCGGAGGCCCTTTCAAAGGGATATTTAGATATCAGATACCCCTCTACTTCCTAACCATGCCTTGGAGTATTTCTCAGGAGAAACCAGGATAAGTATCCTTCTTGGAGCGCTGTTAGCATTTTCAGATCATGTGTCCACTGTTAGCTGATTTACAAAACATGAAGCAAAACTCAATTTAACCTGCATTTTTTAAAGCATTTGCCAAAATTGTATTCGATAAAAATTATGTATGAAATTAGTGAGCTCATATGCTTGAGGAGGTTCTGGTCAAGACTGAGTCAAGTTACAGACCCAAGTTACTAATACTGAGCCTATATGAATAGTTCAGATGTTAAAGGTTTTTGGCAATCATAGAAATACAGTGAGTCATTGGTTATTGACTAGTGTCCTAGGACTTACAGGTTCTTTGTTTTAACATCTTAGCATTTTCCCCCTGCAATGGCATATGGAACTTGGTTGTTTTTCATCAACTTTTACTGTACAAAACAACATACCAGTTACTGAGCTAAAGGTGGGTGAAGGAAATAAAGCCCAGAAATATTCATGTAATGTACTGATTAACTGACAAATGGAAGATTAGGGAGAGTAGCCTAGAGAAACAATTCTGTAATCCTGGTGACTTCAGCCAGAAATCCTTTCCTCTGTGTTACCTCTGATCCTTTATACAGCTTTGTTGTGTTTGTGTATTTGCCCATTGCCCTCAGAAGTGGAAGTATAACCCTTCCATGTGTTTAGGAGGTTGGAGAAGGACTCTGCTGGCTTCCTGTGGCCATTAATACACTTACTTCTCCCTTCCTTTTCTATGCCATGAACCCAGGAAAAGAGCTTCAGCTTGGAGAATGCCCTTAATGTTTATAAAAGATATGTTATTTAGAATAAAAAGCAACCTTTTGAAATGATCTGGAGTTGTCCATTTCCCATGATCTTTCCATAACAGACTTCTGTTTGATCACTGATTAATCATATATCACTCAGGCCTGGTACCTTATATTTTTCATTCTAGGTATGTAGGTTAGGGGGAATCAAGCATCTGGTTGACCTTTTGGACCACAGAGTTTTGGAAGTTCAGAAGAATGCTTGCGGTGCCCTCCGAAACCTTGTTTTTGGCAAATCTACAGATGAAAATAAAATAGCAATGAAGAATGTCGGTGGAATACCTGCCTTGTTGCGACTGTTGAGAAAATCTATTGATGGAGAAGTAAGGGAGCTTGTTACAGGTGGGTAAACAACGTGATCTTGTCCTGGAGGAAATGTTGAAACCCATCTAGATGAGGTCTTTTTGCGGGGGCAGTGTGAAGAAGTTTGAGGTTCTGGGTAAGAGACGTAATGCGGTGGTCACTACAACAAAGGCTGAATCTAATTTAATCTAATGATTCAGAAAGCACTTGCAGTGCTACAGGGTCATCTTGACTCGTATCAGTTATTAATGCATAAATGTCGGCTAACAGATATCTTGTGCATACAGGACTGAATTTTTTTTAAATTATGTATTCCATAGTAAATATCCTTTGTTTTCAGTAAACTAGCTCTCCTTTATTATGAAAGAAAAATACACTTAATGGATCGACTACCTTCCACTTGAGTTCAGCCAGGTTTTAAATGCCCGTCAGAACCTCAGATGCCTTCCTAGGTACCGGAGATGTGCAGGTGAATACAACTCCGTGCCTGCCCTCATGTAGCAGTTCAGCTCAGGAGGAACACAGGTGGTTCTCTGCCAGTGAAATGTGACAAGTACCAGGACTCAGTGGAGGCTGCATTGGGAGCACAGAGGACAGGTGGGGAAGTTTCCTGGTCAATGAGAAACCAAAATTGCCCTAAAGGAAGGGGAAGCATTGGCTGGGGAGATAATTCCAGTCACAGGCAGAGGCTCAGAGCCAGCATGGAATATGGGGTCAGAGCTTCTAGCAGGAGAGGCATGCTGAAGGAAGACAAAGCCAAAGAGAAATGCAGGCCTGATTTGGGGAACTTTTATGAGGAACTTGTGTCCCATACACAGTGAAGGTGGTTATAGGGCATGGCGTGACCGGTTTGGGCCTTTAAGTGCATTCTTCCAGCAGAAAGCAGGGTGTGGGATTGATCTGAAGTAGATGAACCAGTGTCTGGGAGGCTGTAATCTAGAGGTAATAGCTTGAGCTGCATCAGTGATAGAGGGTTGGGTGGTTGAAAAGAGAGAACAATGAGAGAAACATTTCTGGTGAGGGCACAGTGAGTGGTCCGGGCGGGGGGAGTGAGAGAACAAGAGGAAGTGAGTGATGTTTTGTCTTGAGAGACTGGACCTTGCAGCACTGTCCACTGGGTTCAAGGATGCTTGAGGTCCAGACGAGAGACTAATTCTGCAGCACAGCAAATTATTGACAGCATTATTTATGATAGAGAATTAGGGGGAAATAGTGAGTATTCCCTGGTAGGAAAATGGTTAAATAAACGGCAGTACATTCACACAGCAAAACCACATACAAGGGTTAAAACCCAAGCGCATTAAAGCTACCTATGGCAACATAGATAAATATCTAGAAACAGTGGGAGAATGATAAGCAAAGCATGATACTATTGGTATGAAGTTCCATAATATGCAAGCTGAGGCCATCCATTAGTTTTCGATATACGCACATGCCGTAAAGTTAAATTTTTTCATTGGAATAACAGAAGCTAGATCAAGGTTGCGTCTAGGGGACACTGGTAGAGAAAATGGGATTGAGGGGTATCCTCCAGCCCTGTTTCTTTAAAAAGAAACCTGAAACAAGACAAATGTTAATATTTAACAAAACTAGATAGTAGTTACTAGATAGTAGTTACCTGGGTGTTTTATATTTGCTATGCTATTAAAGTAGAATTAAAGTAGAATATACTTCATGTATAACCCTAAACTCTTGGGATCCCTGGGTGGCGCAGCGGTTTGGCGCCTGCCTTTGGCCCAGGGCGCGATCCTGGAGACCCGGGATCGAATCCCACGTCAGGCTCCCGGTGCATGGAGCCTGCTTCTCCCTCTGCCTGTGTCTCTGCCTCTCTCTCTCTCTCTGTGACTATCATAAATAAATAAAAATTTAAAAAAAAAAAAAAACTAAACTCTGGAGTGGGCTGCCTGCCTGCCTTAGTGTAGTTTGAATATTAATGTTTTAACAGATCTAAATTACATATTGATTTATTAGTATATTCTCTTTCTCAAATGCTTTGAGGGTATCAAACCGTCCCACACCAAAAAATAAATTACTTGCACTTACAAAGGTCTGGCGTATGTAACGAATGTTCTAATGAGAGTTAGAACAAGCTAGATAGAATTAAGAAGGAAGAATATAGACAAACCCATTCTAGAAGTCAACACACTCGCTGTGATTACGCCCCCACATTAGCATTAAGCTCTGTGGTAAGGGAGGCTTAGAGGAACCCGTGTGTATGCGGCATATGAGTGCTCTCTCTCCTTGCCTGGTGTTTCCTTCCTGTCACTCTGAACTTCTGCGTAATTGTCCAAATACCTTCTCCCAGTAATACCTGTGCAGCCAACGAGGGTGCAGGCTGATGTGTATGGGCTTCCTGCAAGATCCATGGACATCCTGATGTTAGAAGCACAGCTTCTACTCAGATTAGATTCTCTTGATTAACTAGTCACAATAAATGTGCAGTTTTTTTCTCTTCTGTCATAATTTCTCACAGAAGGAATGTCTTTACTGGATTTTTGTTTCTGAGGTTTCATCCTTGGGTAAAATGGTTGCAGTGCTTTTCCTGAGCTAAGCTCAAGGAATTTGTAAGATTTAGTGATAAACAAGAAGCAAGTACATGAAAGTTTGGTGATTTCTTTTTCATTTGAGAATAAATCTGGTTTATTTGAAGTATAGCCAGGCTTCACTACTAAGAGCTTTTATGTACTAATTTACCTGGCGTACACTCTAGATGTAAGTGCTAATTTAGATGCTTCCCTCCATATTTCACTATTCGTGTGTGGGTCCAGTATTAGTTGCTGAGAACACAAGATGTTTTAAGATATGGGCCCTAGCCTTGAAAGGAGGATACGAGTGTTATTAATTCAAAAAGGCCCTGTTCCTCCAAAAGATTTTATTGCTTCTAATGTAAAAGCTAGCAAGAACCTGATTTTTTTTTTTTTCTGAAACAACTGCCAATATCTTTTAGGCTTTAAGTATTTTTGTCCATACTTGTAGGAGAGGGAAAATTAAGAATTGCTATATAACTCTGTACTTTTTCTCCTAATAATTCATACTGATATAAGAGCTGATTGCTTACAAAACATTCTCTTCAAAAGTAGTCTTTGTTTTGGAATGGGAGTGGTCAGTTTGTGAACACTTCACTCAGTTGACATATATAAAGGAGTTGGAGCAGAGGACTTCAAAACTGAATTTCTAGCTCCAAAATGCTGAATGCCTGCGTCTGATTTGTATATAAACATTATCTAGCTAATATGAAATTACAAAGTTGTAATATAAATCTAGCATAGTTCTGTGTATGTGTTACATGTATGCATATATTTATAGACCAAGATTTATGAAGATAAGAAAAATTATATGTTCTTTTTTCAGTTCCAGAATTTAGTGGTACCACCTTTAAAAGCTGTTCAGTAATTTGTTGTTGTTGTTGTTCAGTAATTTTTAAAGAGCATTGCAATATTAAGACATCCTTGAGCTCCTTCGTTAACTCTTCCTTGAGTCAAATACTCATAAGCCATCTTTGAACCATAGAATCAGTTCAGAGGAGTTGAAGGGGAACTCAAAATAAATTTTGTCCCATCATCAGCTATCCAATGCATGTATCCCTTATACAGCTTCCACATAAAATAGCCGCTGTGATGTGCTTGGGCCCCAGGGACAGGGAACTCACTGCTTTGTGGGATTAATACTGAGCCTTGGAGCTGTCCAGAGAACAATAACAAAACATTAACTATGGCTCGAGAAGGTAAGAAAGATAGGCCCTCAGGAGCTTATTTGGGCTAGGAAGAGCCCTCTAGGAGTCCATTTGACCCCAAATCCTGCATCCCAACCTCTCCTAACAAGAAACGTGTGTCCCAGTCCAAACCATTCTCATTAAAGCATGTCTGTTCCAGATGTGGGCAGCTGGGAGCTATGTGACCACATCACCCAGCATGCCCTATGAGCTGCCTGTCTCCTGTAAAATCCTCTTTGAAAACAGAAAATTATCCCTTCAAACCTCAATGTTCGGCCAACGGCTCTACAAATCACTCTGGCCCTGGCCAGCCTCGCACAACTCTGGCCCTTTGCAGCCATGGTGTAGGAGCTCCTCGGTGGGGACTGCAGTCGGCCTAGGATCATGAGATGTTAAAGCACAAATAAACCGCTGTGTTTGAAGTATTATATTACCTGAAAAAAAATATTATCCCCTTTTAAAAGTAAAAATATTTTTTATCTTAATAGTAAGTAATGCAACCTAGTTATTAATTCAAAGACTTATTTTTTCTTCTACTCCCCTTTGTTTCAATTTGGCATTTTTATGTACATACATGAAGAAATTTTAGCTATTCTTTTAAAAAGATGCCTCACCTTTGCTTTAAATATAATAATTGCCCAGCACCTGCATTTTGGGGCCACATCTTTATTTGCAGGGAAGAAAAGGAAAAATGCTTTTTGCCAGGTGTATTATCTCAAGACCGTATGGCTGTCATCGTTAATTAAAATGGTCCTCTAATAATGTAACAGGTTCTGTGTGTTCTCTTCGTTGTGTTGAACATTTTCCAGGTTGAAACCTAATGAGCTTTTCTTTCAGTATTTGCTGATCTATATGAGTGGTTAGGGTGGGTTGTTTTTGTGTTCGTTTTTTTTTTTTTTATCACAAAGATACTTTTTGCCTTTATTGTGTTTAAACTTGAAAGCTGTATAAAGTATGGTTGTTCCCAGTTGAGTTATAAAATGAATGTCTTCTAGGCCACACATTATGGGTGGAAAGTGGGAACATCTTGTCACTAGAAAAGATATGTTGAACTCATTTGCTCAAGATAATTAAATAGTGTTTCTAAGCCAGGAAATATGAGTTTCGAGTTACTGAGCATTCTGAAAGCATCATTTTTTAAAAGCTATAGAAATTGATATTTCACAGAATCCGGAGGCCTGCCTTTTAATGAATCAGAACGGCCCAAAACTACCAAATTTCTATTATCCCTATTAATGCTGATGTTAAATATCAAAAAGTAGCCTTTGTTCTTGAATAATAATAGACGTTGTTTAAATGACTGCTATATTCACATTCTTTCCAATTTAGCAAGTGATTATTCATCCATATGGCTAAGTAAAATATTCCCACACTGTTTATTTAAAAATTTTTGGATGCTAGCAGTGGATTTCAGACACTATGCAGAACATGAAATTAGGTTTATTCCCTTACTGATCATTAGTGCCATGTTTCTAATTAGGTAATAAATTAAGAAGAAAATGATAGGCCTGCGCTAAGGAAGGGTAGATGGGCCAGGCTAAAGTTTAGCAAACAAACAGTAGGGTGTTCTATAAAGAGCTTAGTGGACATGCACTCAGCCATTTGGACTGTTAAGTGCCATTACAGGATGAAATAATTTACTAAACATGTCCCCATGGTCTAATTATTATGCCTTCAAAAAAGTCATTTGTTCTTTGGTCCAGAGAGGAGTTGGCCTATTTCTGTCCTGCTTTTTGTGGACCACTAGAGGCATCAGGAGTTGCATGGGTAATTTTCAGAAATCTAGCAACATCTCTTCCCAGTTCTCAGCCAACATCCGTGGGATCCTTACCACGTGCCCCAATTTATAAAACAGGAACAACAGAATCATGTACTTTCTTATTTACTGAACATTTCACACCATAAAAATTGGTAATAAATAGATAAAATGACAAAGAAGTTTAATTGGTAACAAAAAAAAATGGTGTATTATAAATGGGACAACTCCGAATTCAGAGTCACAGAACTTTGAGCTAGAAAGGGCTGTCAAAATATCTTCATAAAGCGTCAGGTTGCTTAGAAAACGTGAAATGTGATTTTAGTCTTGTGAATATTTCAAGGTTTATAGTCCAAGTATGAAAAGATTAAACCTTGTAAGTAGAATATGACCTTCTATATTATATGTAGGCTTCAACATGCCATGCAAAATGAGACAGTCAAGTGGGGAGTCTCCGAGGTCCCTAGAGAACTCAGGTGGTCAGCTGTGGGTCAGAGTAGAATTCTTTGGCACAAGAGAGACCCCATAGTGACACACTCCCTCAGGTGATTAGACAGCCAGTATATGTGAGAAATATGAAGGCCTATAACAAAAATATATAAAGAAGATGCCCAAGAGACATGAGCCCAGGTCCCTTGAGTGCTTTGCAGTTTCTGAGTCTATAGGACTTCTCATGTCTTAGTACCGTAGGTACTTTTGTCTCTAAGCTTCTGCTGGTGCCAGACAGCTGGTTGAAGATTCAATGCACATGAAGCAGCACATCCCTGGAACCCATGAAAGTCAACTGTGGAACACAGAACTTCAGTGACTTTTTCTCAGGCAGATCTCTAAGACAGTGTAAATGACCTAATTCTGAGCCAGACGCTGAAGTAACCAGAAGAATAACCAGGGTGGCTGGGTCACTGCCCTCCTGCCACCGTGGCATCACTGTTTCTCTCAGGAGAATTTCCCTTTGTGTGACCCGTTCACTTTTACAAATTCCCCTGACAGAGCCATCTTTTGCATCCCCTACGGGCAGTTCTCAATCAGCATTTCTGAATTGTAAGCTGATTTGTTTTCAGCAGAAATGCCTTTCCAGGCTATGGAGGGCTCCGTGACTACATTACATAATTAATCCTCTCAACCTACCCATGAAATTGCAAAATTAACTGAAATAAGACTATGCTGAAATGTAAATGTGAGTCTGTAAACGGATCTCTAGAAATTGATAGATCTTTTCAAAGATGCTGTGATCCACCTTTGTACCTGAAAAATCAGAGACATGGGCTAACCCTGTGTTCTTTAAAGACTCTAAAGATCTATCACTCGTGTCCTTTGGCAGGGAAAGATTTAAACAGCAGGAACAATCTCCTTTAACTTGAATTTGTAGGCTGGAGCCCCACTGTGTGCAGCCTCTGCGGCTAGCCCAGGCCATCAGCTCCACACTGCCACCTCCAGGGAAGTTTCCTTCTCCCACATCACCTAAGTGTCTTCTCACTACTGCTACTGAAACCAGAGGTGGTGACCACTTTGCTCACGGCTGGACCCAAGTGAACTTTCCCATGCCTGACTTGGAGTATACATCAGCTGTGTGCAGGAAACCACAAGGAGCAAGCAGGCGAGCAAGGCCAGGCCCACCCAGCTGGCTGGGCCAGGCCTCCCAGGGGACCCAGCCCTCGGGGCAGCTGGACTGCCCATCACCTAAGCAGCCAGCTATGCTTAGGGCAGGGAGGGCAGGAAAAAGGAAGACAGGAGAATCCATGATGGCATGTTCTGGGAGTCCCCACACAGGGTTCAGCAATCCCTGCTGAGAGGGTAGCATCTGAGGAACCCTGGGAGCGATTATACACCACCATGAGTGTTGTTCCCTCAGCATTTAGCCAGAGCAAGAAAGGCTTTTCTATGAGTAAAGATAGTACTTTTGTCCCACTCTCATAATAATCGCTTTCCCATTATTTCAGCTCCATTCCAGTTTCATAATTTGTTCACAGCATTCCAGTCCTGGTGAAAAGCTTGAGTGATTTGCCTGAAGCCACAAATGGTAGGCATTTTCTACTGTACTGCTCTCTTCCTGCTGCCCCAGTTGCCTCATTCCTGTTACAGCTCCAGGTTCTCAACAGATGCCGAGCTGGGGCTCAGCTGGGATGGATCAGCCCTCACCTTGCATCAGGCTCCAAACTGTGGTCACAAGCACTTGCCCTTCCCCTTGGCCTTCCCATCTCCTCCTCACTCGCTTCGCAGGCCCTCATCACATTCTCCCTAAACTACTTCCTGGGACATAGGCTCTGCTCCCCTTGGTCCATCAGCCCTCCATCATCATCCATGGGATCACACTTAATCCCTGCCTCGCACACTTCCCCACTTGGCATATGACATCTACAGCCCCCTTCCTTCCCTTCTCGGCTAGCCCAAGCCTTGAGGTCCCCACTAACTCCTCCTCCCCCAAGGCTGTGGCCCACCTAGAATGGTTTCCCTGACCCTAGTGCTTCTCCCTGGCTTCTGCCCTTCACACTCCAGCTCAGATGTGGTGCTCCCCAATCCTACTGGACAGGTTCCTATGCACAGAAAAACATCTGGGGAGAAGCAGCATGGTGTTGGGGCTGAATGGGTCTTGGGGTGAGATCAACTTGTTTCCTTGCAGCTCTGTGGCCTCAGGCAAATTACCCATCCCAGTGCCGGCTTCCCCAGTGATCAACGCAGTACCAGTTGCTTGGCATGAGGATAGCTATGGAGTGCCTATCACAAATGACATGCAAGCTGTGCTTGTTGCTTCTCGTACTCTTGGGTTCTTTGTGATGACTGCCCTGTGTTGTAACTGTTTGCGGTAAGGCCTCTTGAGAGCAGAGGACTCTCCTCCATGTCTCCCATAGATGCTGGCATGAAATGAACAAGTATCTCTACAAACACTTCCCAATAGAAGTATAATGTAGAACACGAATAATTCTGAACTTCCCACTAGCCACTAGGAAAGGAAAAAAGAAAGAGGAGCAGGTATTTATTTTGACAGTGTGGTTTATTTAACCCAATTCTTCTACAATAATCAATGTATAAGCAATATAAAAATTATTAATAGGAGGCTTTACATTCATTCCTTTCATACCAAGTCTTCATATTCTACTGTATATTTTACACTTCTAGCATGTGTCGATTTGGACTACCCACATATGGCTGATAGCTCGTCTCTTGGACAGCACAGATCTGTACCATGCTTGGGTGTATCTGAAAAGCATGAACTGCATATCTTTAATGGACAGGGATATAGGAGACCATATTGTGACCTAACATAGTAACCACAGAGTCATGACATTATTATCTTCCCAACAGAAAGCCTCAGAGTTGTGAAATCCCTACAGGGGTTAGGGGAGAGCTTCAGGGGCAGCTTCAGTGAGAAGAAATGGAGAGGTGTATTTGCTAGATCATGAGTGTTTCAGCCAACGACTATCTACTGGGGAATAATCATGGAGGCACGTGCTAGGATCCCCAATGGCCCTAGAGCTTCAGAAGCCCACGTTCCTGCCTTGTCCACGGACTGAGTTTGCAAGATGCACACATACTCTGACCTTCATATGCAATCTAAAGCCTTGATGTCTTGTATTTTCACCATTAGCCTAATATGTCTATCCCCACTTGTCAAGAATGTTTGCAGGGTGGGTATCCCAACACCAGCGTGTTCCAGGGAGCACCATAGATGGAGAAGCGCCGGCGGGGGTGGGGTGGGGGTGGGGTGTGAACACATTCTTCTGAGCTGAAGCATAGAGAGTGACCTGTCATAACGCTCACTCTGTGCCAGAATAGCAGGGCCTTAGCATCTGTTCTCTGCTATAATAAGGCTTGGGCAGTTCTATGTACCTAGTAGATGCCTTGTGAAAGCAGGACTGATGGAGGACCACCAACAGACCCCGAGAATAAGGATGCAGGAACATGCCCAATAGTGCCGTTTAAAGTGGACTACTTCTTTTGGCTATTTTATTTTTCTTTTTGCAATATCCACAAGCATTTTTTTTATAATTAGGAAACTGGACATAAATTGAACGCTATATAAAAATTAATGGTTTTAGATTTCTTTCGTATCAGAAAGAAAAACAATTGTGTAAGCTGTTACATATTTATGCTAGCAGAGAAGTAACATTTTCCAAATGTTGTTTTGTTGTTTTTTTCCATTAAGAAACACATTTTTCAGATAGTGCCATTATTTTAACTAATCAGTAAAATCAGTTTCTGGTTTGACTACAAAATTATCAATTGGTTGTGAAAACAGCTTTATAAAGCTACTTTTAAATATGAGCTCTTTCAAAATTCTGCAGTGTAGGATTTATGTGAAAGAGTATTGTAATTACTTTACTCATTCTTTGGGGGGAAAATGAACTTTCATCTTTCATCGGAGTATTTCATTGCAATTATTGGCTACTCAAAAATGTGTGCACTTTTTTCTGCGGTAGAGAAGCAGCAGCTTTTTCTACAATAATATGCATGAAATTCTCTAATATTTTCTAAATTAGTTTGTATGTGTATATTCTTAGTCCTCACAACAAATAGCTAATTACTTTAAGTTAAATAGAATATGTAGGCTTCCTAAGCCAAATTATGATTCATTTTTAACTTTCTGTTTAGAAACCAGGGGATAATGGAGTATCTAAATATTTTTGAAGCAAACTTTGCATGAGGACGTAGAAGCTGGAGGTTTATCATGTTGATGAGGATGCTAATCCTATGACTCTCCATTTTCTCGGAGGTCTTGCTACATCTGGGAGTTGGTGTATTTACTATTCATTACTTACTGCTCTAGAACATTCTTCCGGACCCATTAAATGAAGGCCTAGACAGACTAAGTGGGGAGAACATTGTTTTATTACTACTTTAGTGAGGTGGAGTACACATAGGTATTATTAACTGGTCTTAAGAATGGTGCTTTTTACTTTGAATAGATAAGCCAAATTAATCATTCCACAGCTAAGGCTTTTAAGTTCAACTGAACCTTCTTCATCCAATATTGGTTTATCAGAACTGGTTGTTTAGGCTTTCCATAACCTTATTTTCGAAATAGAAGGTAGGGGGAAAAAATATTAATGTCTTGAGACTTGCTTTGAGATTTGAAGTGGCTAGTTTAAATCCACACCCAGTGCTATAGCTCTTTGTGTTACGTGGTAAAGTGCAGGATTAGAGGCATAACATAACTCAGTGCAAGATAATAAAGCTGCCTTGGTATGGGTCTCCTGAATGCTACAGACTTAGCAAAAATAGTATCTTTTCTTTTTTTCTGGTCAAGAATAATTTTGAACGTTTTTTGAGAAACGTTCACAGAAAGCCTGTGATTTTATGATCAAAAAGCCATCTCAGCACTGGGTGTTTTTCTGTATGTTGGTAAATTGAACACCAATAAAAATTAATTAAAAAAAAAAAAGCCATCTCAATACCACCTCACACCAGTGAGAATGGGGAAAAGTAACAAGGCAGGAAACAACAAATGTTGGAGAGGATGCGGAGAAAAGGGAACCCTCTTACACTGTGGGTGGGAATGTGAACTGGTGCAGCCCCTCTGGAAAACTGTGTGGAGGTTCCTCAAAGAGTTAAAAATAGACCTGCCCTACGACCCAGCAATTGCACTGTTGGGTATTTACCCCAAAGATTCAGATGCAATGAAACGTCGGGACACCTGCACCCCGATGTTTCTATCAGCAATGGCCACAATAGCCAAACTGTGGAAGGAGCCTCGGTGTCCATCGAAAGATGAATGGATAAAGAAGATGTGGTTTATGTATACAATGGAATATTACTCAGCCATTAGAAACGACAAATACCCACCATTTGCTTCAACGTGGATGGAACTAGAGGGTATTATGCTGAGTGAAATAAGTCAATCGGAGAAGGACAAACAGTGTATGTTCTCATTCATTTGGGGAATATGAATAATAGTGAAAGGGAATATAAAGGAAGGGAAAAGAAATGTTGGGAAATATCAGGAAGGGACACAGAACATAAAGACTCCTAACCCTGGGAAACGAACTAGGGGTGGTGGAAGGGGAGGAGGGCGGGTGTTGGAGGGGAATGGGTGACGGGCACTGAGGTGGACACTTGACGGGATGAGCACTGGGTGTTTTTCTGTATGTTGGTTAATTGAACACCAATAAAAATTAATTAAAAAAAATAAAAATAAAAATAAATGTTAAAAAAAAAAAAGCCATCTCAACTGACCAAAAGATAACACAGTCACCTTGTCTATTAAAGGGTTACATATTTTCAAACAATTTAACATTTTTTAATTGGGCAACACTGATCTTTTCCATTTTGCGGTTTTTAGGGGTTAGGATTCTAGCACACTCCTATAACTCTTCTGGTTCTAGACATATAACAGAAATGTGATTCTCCTATCCTCAGAGCTAAGATGATGGTTTCAATAACCATCTCTTTTAGTCTTCATAATGAAAGGCAAGCAAAACTATGCTGGCAAATTTCCTTTAAAGATCCAGGACATTGTTCTGACCTCTCCCCATAGTTATAAACCTTAAAGACACTCCTGAATACTCAGCTTAAGAAAAGCAGGTAATAATTATGAGCTGAGTCTGGCAGAAAGGAAATAAAAAGAAATCCAAAAATAAATATGTGCTATTAAATTGGATCCATCAACAAATATTTTTGAGCACCTATTATGTGCTCTGCATATGTGTAACAAGACATGTAAGAGAATGGATCATGATAGAGTATTTGTTCCTCATTATACTTGCCTAATGATAGTAAAATTAAATTAAGAAATACAAACACACACACAAAAAAAAGAAAAGAAATACAAACACTCATCCTTTAAAAAATCAACATATAGAATTCATTTTGTGCAGCCTGACTATGTAAAGCCCACAATGCCTGGCGCAGAGTAAAATCATAATAAATGATCATGTTACCATAGTTTATATTGATTTATGACTGTTCAGTCCCATGTAGATAAGGGCTAAAAGTAAACTACAGAATGGCATATAACTCCACTGGTCATTCTAGATGCCTGATAAAAGAAAGAAAGGGTAGGACAAAATTCTGGTACCTGCACAGAAAATCGGGGAAATCCGCAAATCTGGAAAATCTCCTCTTCCCAGAAGTAGGTCCTACAGGAGCCAGGAGTGGAGGCAGGAACCATAAAAAACAAGTTTTTCTGCCAATGATCAGAGACCTTCTAGGCATCAACTCCTAGATCCATCATGGCAAAAAACCACCCCTGTCCTTAGTTATGTTTTCACCTGAAGTCTGTGACTCACACTGTCTCATTTCCGTAGCTGTAGATCTGATTTTATACCTATAGCCTATAATGGAAAGGCTTTCCTTTCCAAAAGCCTTGCCTTAAAGTTAACTTTACAAGAATACATTTATTCTGTGAAGTACAGCCTAGCATTTTAGAAAATGCAGCCCTTCCCCATGTGTTGAATTCTGTGGAGTGAGGATTTTGAAAACATGTCACAAAATTGTCAAGGAAGTTAGGAGATGACCCTGCCCACCAACAGCATCTGGGCTACATGCTGCCCTGTGGCTGGCACAGGTCCCAACAGGCCCCAGAATACCCTAGGTCGAGTCTGTCCTCATTAGCAAGAAATATTCAAGCCCCATTCATGGCAGCCTTTATCAGCCACTGTTTTATGCCTCAACCTACTCTTTCTTCCATCTTCTCTCCCTTCCCCTGGCTTTGGATCAGGACAGACCTCCAGGGACTTTTCATCCTTAGCTCCCGGGCCCCTCCCATGGTCATCAGTCCTCTGATATCTTTCCCCTAAAACAATGCTTTTCAGATGTTTTTTAGACAGGAAACTTTTTTTCAAACAGAAACACACAGTACAGCCCAGTATTGAGAACAGGTAAGTATGGAGCCACTCTGGGTGAATTGGGGTGGGGATCTGGCAACCTGCTGCCAGTCCTCCCTCTGCACCTCCCTTGGCTGCCCTTGAGAGAGTCCAGCGAAACTTCCAAAAAACAGGGAGCACAACCTCCCTAGATTAAAATCTCCTTGGATGAAAACCATTTTATATAGAAACTTATGGCCAATTCTGTCAGAATCCATGGAGAAATAGCTCCACCTGAGGAATTGAAGTTCCTTTCATAAGCACCCCCAAGGTATGCCGCCCTCTTGACTAGAAGCCATCTGTTGTTTGCCACATGATAATCATATAAGCAAAGGTCTGTAATGGTAGAGAGAACAGGCTTTCAGAGACAAATCAGGGTCTTTACATTTCCTGATCCCAAAATGTCTCAACCTCCCTCCCATTTGGGGTCTAACTAGATGAAGCACTGCTGAGGCTGAGATCCTTCGGTTATGGTGAGCTAACCCACCCCAAAGGGTAGAAGCCGAGAAAGAGCGAAAGTCCTTGGGAAACAAGGGTAATCCAGGTCCAAAAGTCACTCCCTGTGCGGCGCGGGGAAGCGCTGGCCCTCTCCGGGCTTGCAGCCAGAGCATGGGGGGGGGGGGGGGGGGGGGGGGGTTTGCTGCCATTGGTCCGGCCCTAAGCTTGTACTTCTCCTTCCTGGGGATGGAGGGAAAGGCTCCTGTCGGCCCCCACCCCCACCCCCCCCCCCCCCCCCCCCGCCCTCCTCTGTAGAGGGCCCTGCAGTTTGTCTGAGCAGAGGCTGGGTTGCCTTGCCCTGGAGCAGTAGTTCCCCCCATACTCTTGATCAGTCATGTTCGCAGGCTTGACCCACTCCCCTGGAAGTGGGCAGACCTTGTCAACCCCCTCCCCTCCACACGGCCTCAAGCGTTCTTGTATGTTGATAATTCTAAAAGCACCGTCCAGGCTTCTGAGCGTCTCAAGAATCCGTCAGGAGCGCAGGGCTAGGAGGGGCCCCGGACCTCGGCGCCAGCTGCGCCGCCTCCCTTCGCCCCACTTTGCTCTAACTTGGGAAAATGCGTTGATGTGAAAAGGACAGAGAATAGGTATAATCTTGAATTTGCTCTAATTTCTAAAAGAATAAATCTTCAAAAATCTGTGTGCTATAACAATAATGTAACCCTCCTCGTAGTTGACACAGAATTGAAGGCGCTCTAATATGCTGACAATTTAAATACCACTGTGGTAAGGACGCTTGAGGTCTGCTGGCCACGGCCCGATGCGAGGCTTAGTGTGCTGAGTCTCATCTCTATCCAGAAAGGAATGGCAGTGACCCACACGTGGAAATAAAGCTCGTCACGTGAAAACAAAAATGTTTCAACCTTACCTAAATGAGTGAGACGAAGCACGTGTAACCATCCTCTATGTATTTTACTGCAAGCATATTTAAGCGTGAGCTTCCCAGTAGCAAAAGTAGAAAAAGGAAGCATGATAAAAAGAAACATGTCAGCCTTTTGAGAAAGAGAAATGTCTTCCAAGTACTAAATTCCAAAAATGGTTTGTCACACAGAACATTGAATGTAAGGGATGAAGGAATGAATGACATCTTTACAACAATCAGAGATGCATTGTATTTATGACCGTTGATTGGATTGTGCCCCTTCCCCTCAGAGAGTAGTTCTAATTTGCTTTGCAGAAGCTGCAGTCATCTTGTCTGATAGATGGATCGGCTCTAAAACTTAGGAGAAGGACTGTTACAGCTTTGTAATACCCTGCCAGAAGCTCGCATATGTTCACTCAACGTTTATTAGAAGTCCATCCCCTGCCTGGTTGTAAATTCAGGCCATAGATTAGATTTGGAACAGACTGAGTTCACATCAATTAGGGCTGATAGGTTTGTTGTATTACTAAACCTGCAGGATAGCTAATTGATAATTTGATTTTTTTTAATCTCATTTTTTAGGAGTTCTTTGGAATTTATCTTCATGTGATGCTGTAAAGATGACAATCATTCGAGATGCTCTCTCAACCTTAACAAACACTGTGATCGTTCCACATTCTGGATGGAATAACTCTTCTTTTGATGATGATCATAAAATTAAATTTCAGACATCACTCGTTCTACGTAATACGACAGGTTGCCTGAGGTAAATTCTTTATTTCTTCTTTCCAATTAATACTTTGATCAAATAACATGTGTCATGGGTAAGTTGATTTTAGAAGGATTTACTTCATTTTATAAACATTTACCTACATTTCCAAGTTTGTTTCAAAATTTAGGCCACTGGACTCTTATCCTGTGAGGAAAACACCATGAGCCCAGGCTAGTGGCCTGAAAGACATTATCTGATAAATGACTCTTCTGTGGATTAGTAAAAAGGGCCCTTTCAGTCTGAAATTACTGCCAAAATTCCAGTGTTTTCTACTTTAACAGCAATTTTCTGGGGTCATCACATCCTGACTGCTAATGTGTTTGTGAGCCTGGTTTTTGTTTAAATTCAAAATGTGATGGTTAAAACTTTCTTGCTTTTAAAAGGTGAAAAAGGTGTATGGCTTAAACAATCATTGGGTTTGAGTTTTATAAATAAATGAAGATAAACTCAAATACTATTTGAGCATGTGAAATTCATAAAGACTCCTTCAAGTGTGGACAGTAGTGCTTACTATTTGCCGTTAATACTCATCAGCGCAGTTTCTACCCAGTGTCCCAAGCATACAGTGCTCTGGTAACTTGAGGCAGAAGCCTTGGGGCAGAATGGTGTGGTGACGCTGAGAGGCAGCCTGGCTTCCTGTCCCACTCTGAGCCTCAGTCTCCACATCTTTACAACAGGAATAATAACACTGTCTCACACTTATGAAGAATCAGCTCATATAAAATGCTTAGGGTAGTGTCTGACACACAGCGACGCGATCTAACATTTAAGCGTCCATCCAAGCATCTCAGTAACAGCTTGAAAGATATGGAGGTAGCCTGGGCTGCTGCTCTGAAGCAGCACCATTGTGACAAGTGAGTGTCAGCCCCTTTGCTATGGGTGGATGACAATCAGGATCCTGGGAAACAGGCCAGCTCCCTAACTCAGATATGTGCATCAGAGGGCAGATTATATCACCTACTGTGGAAGGAGCATCTCATCCTTTCTCAGTGCCTGGTTCTAGGGAGCCAGCCTGCCAGGCTTCCAGAGACAGGACACACCAGCCTGGCTCCCCCAGTGGTTCAGGGCTAAATGTTCTTGGCGCATGCCTTCTGTGTGAAATCCGTGATGAACAAGACAGGCCCCTGCTCAGACAGAATGATATTCTATTGAGGAAAACAAAGAAGAGAATAACAGTAGGTGCCACAGTGATGTGAGTGATGTGAGAGTTCCTAGGAGATGATTTTGATGGTCAGGTGGCCCCTCATAGGAGGTGAAATTGAAGTCCAGATCTGAAATACCACCAGGAGCTGCTTATATGAGGGTGAGGTAGGAGTCAGGAGGAGGCGTGTTCTTAGCAAAGGGAACAAGTAGTATAATGGCTCCGGGCAAAAAATGGGCTTATGGCTAGAGCTTAATGGGCAAGGCACAGAGTGGTACCAGATTATGTAGGATTTTTAAAGTTAGGGGAAGGAGTTTACAGTTTATCCCAAGTGCCTTTCAAAGGGCTTTAATCATGGGAGTAGTAGGACTGGCTCCTGGCTTCAGTGTGAAGACCAAACAAGGGCAGCAGTAGAGCTGGGAGGCCGAGGCTGTTGCAGTGATCCAGGCAGACCATGACAGTGGCCTAGACCAGGTGCTGGAACAAGGTAGGAAATACCGAGTATTTTTGTGGAGGGGGAGCTAATACCTAAATCTTTGGCTGAATCAATTGGGAGCACAGGAAGAAGAAAGGATGGAGGCATGAGCAGTTGAGAGTTTTGATCACGTCATTTTGAGATGTCTAATTAGCCATCCATGTGGTAACACCAGGAAAGCAGTTGGATAAAGGAACCTGGAGTTTTAGAGGGGTCAGCCTAAAGACAGACCTTTGGGAGTCCTGCATGCATGGGCCCATGGGTTGTATTAAAGCCAAGGAGCAGAAGGAGACTACCCATGTAAAGATAAAGACAAGAAGGGACCAAAGTAGTCGTGGGCACTCCAGAGGGACCCACCAGCAGAAGCAACTGAGGAAGGGCAGCAAGATGGGAGGAAAAGCAAAGGAGCGAAGGGTCCCAGGGGCTTATGAAGGAATGGAAGACGGCAGCTGTTGAGGGCTGCTGCTGAGAAGTGAACTCAAGATAAGAGCAGAGGAGGGAGGGACCATGGGTGACATTGTCTCTCTGGCCCCAGAAAAAAGATGAAAAGAAAAATCATTCAAAATTCCCCCTTATTTGGCTTGTGTATGGAAAATCTCAGAATTAGCTTAGAACCCTTGTTAACAAGACATAAAGTAGATCTTCAAAATTTGGTTTTCAATTCATGAAGGCAAACTGATATCAAAAGTTTCAATATGGTGGCACTTGGCTGGCTTAAGTCGATACAGCCGGCAACTCTGGATCTCGGGGTTGGGAGTTAACATTGGGTGTAGAAATTTTTTTTTTAAATAAAATCTTTAAAAATATATATATTTATATAAAGTTTCAATATGGAAGAGACCTAAGACATCTTCAGGGTTTTTTTATATTTGAAAAAATGAGAAAAATCATAGCATAAGAAATGTCCATATTTAACTTGAATAGTTCTATAAGAAATGACATTTCTCCTGTTCATTCAGGAAGCATATATGACCACCTACCTACTCTAGGCAAAACATTTACAATGGTGCGGGGGGCTGCCAGACTGGTGGCCCAACCAGGGAAGTAGAGCATGTCTAGAAATAACCACCCTGGCTAACAGGCGTTGCAGGCACTTTTCCAAATGCTTTTTATGGAGCATCTCTTCCTCAGCATGACCCTCTGAGGTGATCAGTATTCTCCCCTTTTTGCATATAAGGAAACTGAGGATAGACCCCAAAACAATTTTTAGGAGGTTAGAAAAGTGTGCCATAGTTTTAGGGCTTCAGAGTTCAGAGGCCCTGCTCCCTTCTATTTGGGTAGATAATGGGGAGCTAGTTATTGTGAGTTCTCGTGATGTTAAACTATCTCCTCTCCTGGGACCTGCATGGCCGCTGTCGTCCGACCTCTCAGATGTAAGGTCAGGCTCTGTGGCTAAGGAGTGAGCTCAGCAGCTCCCATGTGTCTCTGCCCGTGCAGGAACCTCAGCTCCGCAGGGGAGGAAGCCAGGAAGCAGATGCGCTCCTGCGAGGGGCTGGTGGACTCGCTGCTCTACGTGATCCACACGTGCGTGAACACATCCGATTACGACAGCAAGGTCAGTGCTGGCTGGCCGTGCGAGGGCCACGATGGCAGATGACAGCGGCTGCCTGACGCTGCTCTTTGCGTGCCATTCATTCTTTCTGGAATTCTTGAGCCTTTCCTACTCATCACGGTATACTCCAGATTAAGGGGAGTCTCTCTAAAAGTTACAAATTAACAGCGACATGACAATTTAAGAAAATAGCCTTAAAACCAGGAAAACTGAGTGACTCCATGTAGCCAAGGACTTAGCACAGGGTGGCAGGGTCTCGACTTCCTTCATGGTTCTCTTGTGCTAACGGTCACTGTGGTTGCCCCTGCTCTGCTTCCTCCAGTTGTGTCCTCTGTGGCTCGAATCTGATCCATCTGTATTTGCGTAGTGAATAAACCTTCCTGGTCGAGGCCCTGTGACCCAGCGACCGCTCTGCCTTTCTAGCCCCAATGCAGGCCACAGCCTCCACCCCGCACCCACTCCGATGCCCTCCTCTACAGCCCCTGTCTTGCCCTTTGACCCCTCCCTCTGTTGCCCTGCTGGTTAGTCTTTCCATGAACAGAGGTCTGCGGCAGAAAAGGATGATGAGTGGTGGGCTCGGGGAGAAGGGAGGGGAAGAGTTCAAAGCGATGGCTAGGTTTTTGTTTGAATCTCATTGAACCAAAAGATCCGTAGATCAAGTTGAGAGAAGTAAGCAGGTCGGAAGGAGAGCTTCCTAGGAAAGAGCGGAGCTCGGTTTTGGGCGCTCTCACTGAAGTGACAGCCGCCCAGTCAGAGGTGTGACACAGTCTTTAAGAGGCAAAAGGAGGTACAGGAAGCAAAATGTACAGGAGGCAAAAATGTCAACAGAGAAGGAGATTGTGGAGCTTTCCAGAGGGAGGGGAGGGTTTGGAGATGGCTGGAGAGGCCAAGGATGGGGCCGGGGGAGGGGCTTCCCCAGAGATGGGGCCAGTCACACCTCTTGTCACATGAAGACTTCCAGTGGCAAGGAGGAGTGAGGGTGCCGCAACTTGGGTGTGTCTCTGCCGCTGCAGCAATCCTGAGGCAGGATCTCTCGGCATCTCCCCTTCCAGAGCCTGGCATGTTTTAATCAGCATGAAATGAGATCCGCAAATGTACTTACAGGGATGGCTCTGCGCTCTGTCGTTTGGGTATCCCACAGAAATTCTAGAATCATGATCCTCTCCTTAGATTGTTTCAGGTTCCTATAAGTTTAAAAAAAAAAAAAGTTCTCTCATATTCTGCATTTACTTAAGATCACGGCTGCTCGGTACAGAAGCGTTTTGCAGTAACGTGCCTCAATGGTTTTAATTATACGCTGTGTTGGTTTTCAGACTGTGGAGAACTGCGTGTGCACCCTGAGGAACCTGTCCTACCGGCTGGAACTGGAGGTCCCACAGGCCCGACTGCTGGGGCTGAGCGAGCTGGACGACTTGCTAGGAAAAGAGTCGCCCAGCAAGGACTCGGAGCCAAGCTGCTGGGGGAAGAAAAAGAAAAAGAAAAAGAGAACACCCCAGGAGGATCAAGTTAGCATTTTATTTGACATGAAACTCTGAGGTTTCATTTTTCTGGGAATAAGAAATCACATATTTGGCAAGAAAAGAAAATTTCTCATTATACAGTTTTTCTACCTCACTGTAGCTGAATCCAGCAGAGAGGAATGTTTTCAAGTATTGGAGAGTGTAGTGTGTTCATTTGCTTCCATTTCACGTGTGCTCTTTGTCTTGCAGTGGGATGGAGTTGGTCCTATCCCAGGACTGTCAAAGTCCCCCAAGGGGGTTGAGATGCTGTGGCATCCATCAGTGGTAAAACCGTATCTGACTCTTCTAGCAGAAAGTTCCAACCCAGCCACCTTGGAAGGCTCTGCTGGATCTCTCCAGAACCTCTCTGCTGGGAACTGGAAGGTATGATGTCCTCTGGGACCCCACACTTCTTTCCATCTGTGCGGCCAGCCCAGACCAACAATGACGGTGAAAGGGACACAGCCGTTAGGACAGACGGGGGGTGACAGCAGTTGGCTCTGGGGATCCAAAGATGAATGTGACACAGCCCTCCCTGTAGAAACTGGAGGCTAACAAGAAAAT
Organism: Vulpes vulpes; assembly: GCF_048418805.1. Taxonomy (NCBI): domain Eukaryota; kingdom Metazoa; phylum Chordata; class Mammalia; order Carnivora; family Canidae; genus Vulpes; species Vulpes vulpes. Next base: position 5,421,035 of record NC_132782.1, read on the forward strand.
GTACAGATCAAGTCAGTACAGTGTAGACTCCACAAGATCTGTGTACTGTGGGATCTTAAAAGGACATCTAACCCAGCCTGGCAGGTGAGAAAAAGGCAAAGAGGGAAGCCAAGAAGTAGGGAAGGATTCTGGGAAGAATGGTGCTGCCCAAATGGAGTCTTTCAAAATGAGCAGAAGTAAGCCCGCAGAGTCTGAGGTTGGTGCTACAGAGGGAGTGATCCAGAGAAAGGGACAAGAGGAGAAAGACCTTGAGGTGAGGAAAGGACAGTGTGGCGGAGACTACAGGTTGCTTGCTGGGGCATCACAGGCAGCGCACACGTAGCCCAGGTGGGACCCAGGCGGTGTAGACAGGCCTGATGGCCAAGGATGATGGCCACGTGACCTGAACCAGAAGGGCCACTACAAGGGTTGAAGCGGACAGGCGACACAGATGTGGAGACTGTTGGGTCCCCTTAGCCGCAGTGCAGAAGACAAACTCAAAGAAGAAAGTAGAGGCTGGGATTCTGTGTTGAACGTGCCAGGGGCCTGAATTAGCGCTGAACTAGGGCAGCACTTGCAGGGCAGAGGGACCACTGTTCCTTTCTCAGACTCTTCCAGAATATACGTATGGCAAAAGTTACCCCTTCTCCTCAAAGCTGTGTGGCTTCTTTATGAAAATTCAAAGTGGTTTCTTACCGTTACAACTGTAAGAGGGTCTCAGGACTTTTTAAAACATTATCTACCAAGTTCCCAGACAATCCTTTTCTGAAATATTTTCAAACTCTAAAAATCTCCTGACAAGTGTATTTTTTTTGTTTCAAGTTTTTTATTTAAATTCTAGTTAGTTTATATATAGTGTAATATTGGTTTCAGGAGTGGAATTTAGTGATTGATCACTCACTCAACACCCAGTGCTCATCACAAGTGCCCTCAATGCCCATCACCCACTTAGCCCTTCCCCCGCCCACCTCCCCTCCAGCAACCCTCAGTCTGTTTTCTATAGTTAGGACTCTCTTATGGTTCGCCTCCCTTTTTTTTTTTCCTTCCTTCCCCTTATGTTCATCTGTTTTGTTTCCTAAATTCCACATACACATGAAAAGTGGCTGCACCAGCTTACCTTCCCACCAACGGTGTAAGAGAAGAGGGTTCCCCTTTCTCGGCATCCTCACCAACACCTGTTGTTTCCTGTGTTGTTAATTTTAGCCATTTTGACAGGTGTGAGGTGGTATCTCATCATAGTTTTGATTTGTATTTCCCTGATGATGAGTGAAGTCGAGCATCTTATCATGTGTCTCTTGGCCATTTGTATATCTGTGTTGGAAAAAGTCTATTCATATCTTCTGTCCATTCTTAACTTGATTATTTGTTTTTTGGGTATTGAGTTTAATAAATTCTTTCTAGATTTTGGATATTGACCCTTCATCAGATACGTCATTTGCAAATATCTTCTCCCATTCCATAGGTTGTCTTTGAGTTGTCTGACAAGTGTATTTTAGTAGAGTTATTATAATGCTTGTTTTTGGCTGCTTCCTCCACCATTGCCTCCCAAAATGGGAATCTTTTGGCCACTGTATTATCCATGAAAGAGAAAAGCATTGGTAAGGCTAGGTGTGGTTTGTTTCATGCAGTCAACTGCTATAATGAATGTATGCAAATGTTTATGGCCTAGTGCTAAGCCAGCATGGTTATTTTGTTATTATTGTTCTTAATTAACGTTCTAATAGCTTAGTATCTAAGGGCTGTCTCTGGAGTCAGACCCCTTGGTTTCAAATCCTGGCCCTTATATTTATTAGCTAGGGGGCTTGGATCTTTCCATCCTGTTTCTGCATCTGTAAAATGGAGGTAATACCTACCTCACGAGGTGGTTGTGAGAGCTAACTTAGATAATAACATGAAGGACCTACGACTGTGCGGCACATAAGTAGTCATAAATATATTTATGTTGATGACTCAATGTTCACATCCAGTTTCTCATGACCCGAGAGACACATTCGATGATAATAAAAAAGACAATAATTGAAATAGATGTGATATGAGTTGTGTTTAATTACACTTCTCGAGTCATTTAGTGAATGAAAGTTAGATGGCAGGTTCATTTAAAATATAAATACTGTATTAAAATAATTTCAAAAGTATCTAAAATCAAAATATTAGAGCCTCATTAAGAAAACAAGATAATCATCACCACAGATGTTTTCAAGTCAAGCTATTTTGGGAGTAGCGATGACTGTAGTGCCCCAGAAGGGAAATGCTCTGGGCTGGGCTGAGCCAGGTGGTCTCCAGGTGAGACAAGTGTCGACTCTGTCCTTGAAGATTTCAGAGAGAAGTTGAGAAAGTGCTTTAGTCTACAGCAAGTCATGTATTCCATTTCCTTCCCCTTCCCCACCCATAGATTTCATTTGATTTAGAAAAATAGGAGTATTTGTTTAGGAAGAATGTTACTAGGACCTTTGAAATGCATCTTTTCCTCTTCCTTGTATTATTAAAGTAATCTATTCTGTTGGTATGCAAGGAACCCAGTGGTCAATCATATATTTTAATGTTCAGAGTAACACAAAAGACTGGCAGATCTTTGTCCTCATGCCTTGACCACAGCAGGAAAGTATTAGATGTTTTATGAGCAACATTTTTCAATTATCCTAAATTTTGAAAAACAATTTGCATTGGTAAAAAATGTCAATAAAAACTCAAAACAAGATGAAAGACCCCATTTTCAAATGCTACCTTTTTTTGGTTATTTCCCTGATGACTTAGCTGGCGTTCATTTCCAATTCAAATGGTACACACGCTGACTCGCTGAACAGACTTGCCTCATAGTCACAAAAGAATTTCTTGACTATGAATTTAAAAAAGCAGCAGCAGCTAACTAATCTTGCATAAGAAAGCACTCTGCACGCAAATATACTTTTTCACTAGTCTGTATGAATTATGATGCTCGGTGTTTCTGGAGAATTCTTTTTCTTCTGAGGCAAGGGCTTTTTTTCAGTCAATTTCTTTGAAAAGGTTACTGAACTCTAAATATTGGTGCAGAGAATATAGGAAAAGAAAGTACTGATGGAGACAGGTTTTTCTATAATGTGCACTGATCAGTTACTGTCTCTGCGATCCTATTTATAGCCTCTGGACCTGGCATGGGGCCAAGTACAGAGAGGACCCAAGATCCTTCCTTAATCATGTATATGTATCTCAGGTAGAAAGCAATCACTGCCTTCTCTTTTCTGCAAAAAATGTATGGCAGATGGTGGTTTGAGATTTCCAGGCTTTAAGATTTCTTTTTAAATCAGTCATCCTAGCCTGTCTTTATCCCTAACTATAGTTGTTTTTTTTTTTTTTTTTCTTTACTGACACCACAGATTTAATCTCCAATTGAAAAGAAAACATTTAATCTATTAGTTTATCTTTTGGAAACATTTTTTTTAGGTGACAGTAGCATTTGAGAGTTGAACTCTGTTTTACACTACTCTATGGCTTGTTTTTACTCACTAGTTTGCAGCATACATCCGGGCAGCTGTCCGCAAAGAAAAAGGGCTCCCCATCCTTGTAGAACTGCTCAGAATGGACAATGATAGAGTTGTTTCTTCGGTGGCCACTGCCTTGAGGAATATGGCGCTAGATGTTCGCAACAAGGAGCTCATAGGTATGTTCTGGTGACAAGGTAAGCTATAAAGAAAGAGTAACTACATTTATAAAACTGGGGCTGCCTGGGTGGCTCAGTCCATTAGCATCCGACTCTTGATCTCAGCTCAGGTCTCATCTCTGGGTTGTGAGTTCAAACCCCGTGTTGGGCTCTACACTGGGTATGAAGCCTACTTTAAACAAAAACTCTTCTTTTGACTTATAAAAAAATGACATTTAAAATGATCAACTGATCTTCTCTCTAGTGTCTCGGCAGATCTGTGTACCCTTTGTGCTGTCTATACTTTGTGACCATTCCTTTTCAGCAAGAGGCAAACTCATTAATTAAACCTTGATCAAGAAAGGAAAATCTTCAAAAAAGGTAGCAATTTCAGTTACACATTACAACACTACTTGATAGAATTGGTGTCTCTATTTCCTAAGAGAGGTCCATTTCCTGAGCAACAAAAGAAGTTAATTCTCACTTTCTGATTTTTGAGACTGATAACTGCTAACTTACCAACACCACCATGTTCTAAATAAAAAAAGAAATCACATAAATGGTTTGTAGCTTTTCCCTCTCAGATCTGTGCAAGTGCTCACGCCATGGCGGGACCACTATCCCAGGCCATCTCCCCACCAGGGCAGGGTCAGGACAACGCTAAAGCAAGTGAGGCACATAGGGTACAAAATGGTAGGAGGCACCCTCCGCCCGGGGCTGCCCAGATACAGGGTTGGCACTTGCATGAACTTGACGCTGAGCACTTCTTCAAGCTTGCCACCCTCGGCAGCTTAGCTTGCTTGCCTGCAAGGCCATTGCCACGCTCAAGCAGAGTATAGGAGGGAGGGAAGACCAGAGACTCCAGCTGACCTCAAGTTAAACCCTGACCTGCTGCGCACCGGCTGTGCCACTGGGGGTCCTGTGGTGAGCCCACCAGCCTCAACTCTTTCATCTAGATATGAAGACTCTTCTCCAGCCCTGCCTCTGAAAGGGAGCCGACCACCCTGCGGTCCTCACCATGGGTTTGCTGTGCAAATCAAACAAGAGGATGGACCATGAGCTCCACGCCAGCCCCACCGCTGATGACAGGCCAGGAGGGAGGGAGGGGAGGTTTGACAGGATGTGGGTTAGTGAATAGGTATTAAACTCGATCAAATATGCCTGCCCTGAGAGAGGGGGAAGACAGAGGGAGAGAGACCAAGAACAAGGGCAGCAGTGCTTACCTGCAGGAGTCGCTGTGAGGACTCCCTGGCAGCTTCCGTGAGCGCTCCAACGCGGAGCCCGGCAGAGCTGCTATTTTAAATTATCACTGAGATTAACCTGCTCTTAACACACCATTCCTTTGAGCCAAATTGTGCCCCACCCCCGCCCCGCCAGAGAGAAAAGGAGCTTCTTCCACACCCTGTTCACAGGCCAGCAGGTGCCTGCTGCCAGGATGCACTGTAACCCTTAGTTCCCACATTTCCTGGAGAGAAATCCTGTAGTTCCCTGAAGAAATTTTTTTAAGTTATTTTTGTTACATCTATAGTGTTTCAATTTCTTATAAGATGTACATATAGCCTGGAAGTCCCTAATGCTAAGAAATAAACAGTTGACCACATATGACATGTGGCCCATATTGCACAGCGGGGAGGGGGCACAGAGGTGCGGGCCCCATACCACCGAGGGCATCTGGCCTTCCGTCAGTGCACCTCCGTGTTCCCTGTGAATGTCCTGACCCACTTGTAAACTTCTGCAAGCATTTTTTTACCCAACTGGAACACTCTAAAATGGTTTCATGAATCCCTTTCTTTTTTCTCTATGAAGATCCCTTTTTCCTGAGGCCTAAGCCCCTTCCAGATTCAATATTCGATCCTAATATACTCAGCACTTCTGTTCCTAAGAACCATCCCCTTCTTGAACCCCCCCACTCTCTGCTCATGCCCATCATCAGCTCTAGCAACGGCCTTTCTCTCCAGAGCCGTCCTCCACAAGGAAACCAAGTTTTGTCGCCCCACGGAAGTTCCCGCGCTTACCAACCTGAGTGGGACCAAGCCAGCTGTCCGAGCCGCAAGCTCCGAGGGAACCCCCAGGCTCACTCACAGGCACACGGAGCTGCCTTCCCCGTCTCGGGGGGCAGTGTAAAGTTGCGCCCAGCAAAAGGACAAGTGGCGTGTCGCGGACATTGTGGTTTTTTGCCAGTATTCAAAATCACCAGTGCTAACTTCCATCTGTTCTAGAAACCACATTTATCTTCTGGCTTATAATGTCAACATTGTTTTTCTGTTATTCACAACAGTGTTCGCTGTGAGTGAGCCAGAGCCTTCCCTGTGAAATGCTGTGAATTACGCAGCGTGTGGTCAGGGCCTGTCCACTGCTGCTTACCATTGTATATAAATAGGTCACTAATAAAAGCCCCGTTTTGTATCCACTCAATCATTAGCATAGAAAAAAAAATAAAATATTTACTCGAGCTTTAGTTCATTTCTTTTGTGTGTCATACAATTATTCTAGTTTGTCAGTTGGTAATTGACATTGAACAAGCTAGAGAGATTTTTTGGTTTTGGGGAGAAGTAAGGGAAACTGAGTATTTGTAAAGAAATGCTTCAGTAGCTCGGGGCTCCCCAGCCTTGTCCTGTCAAGAACTCTTATCTTTGCATCATCCTATCAGATAATACAGTCATCATTTTAATGCCAAATGTCACTTTTGTCTCTTTAAAGAAACTAACATGTTGTTATCACTACTGATGTCAGATCAGCTGGTATTTATCTTCAACTTGATAAAAATGTGCAATGGTTCCCAGTTCTCACATTAAGACCCAGAAAGATTTAATGAAAAGTATTGTGTGGCAGCCTTACTTGGTCCAGCTTTAAAACTTATTCAAAGATAAGTTTTTAAAGGCTTTATAAGGAACTTAAGGTATTGTTGATGTATAGGAATTCAATTGAGAATAAAATCATTGTAATTTATGTCTCACTGTTAATGAAAATAGTTCAACTGAAGCAACTGGTATAACCAGTTTTATACACTGATTTACATTTCCTTTCAGTGGCTTCCTGTAATGTTTTATAACCCAATCATTTCTTCAAGTCGGCATTGTAGTAAACATTAACTTCCCCCCTAAAGTTCTGATATTTGTCACTTTCCATTTTGTCATGTTTTTTCTTCATGTTATTGCCTTCTAAGGTTTGAGGCGGGGGGGGGGGTGGATTGTTTTGTTTTGTTTCTTTTGAAGATTTTATTTATTTATTAGAGAGGAGAGGCAGGTAGAGATGGAGACGCAGACTCCCCCGCTAAGCAAGGATCCCGATGCAGGGCTCAACCCCAGGACCCCTGGGACCATGAGCTGAGCCGAGGGCAGATGCTTAACTGACTGAGCCACCAGGTGCCCCTGAGGTTCTGTTTTTAAGAGAGAACACATTGTCAGGATCTTGGGACAGCAGCAAAAACAAAAACCTAGTACCTTTTGAAAGTGGAATGAAATATTTTACATTTGGCAGGTAAATATGCCATGCGAGACCTGGTCAACCGGCTTCCCGGCGGCACCGGCCCCAGTGTGCTGTCTGATGAGACCATGGCGGCCATCTGCTGTGCTCTGCACGAGGTCACCAGCAAAAACATGGAGAATGCCAAAGCTCTGGCCGACTCAGGGGGGATAGAGAAGCTGGTGAACATAACCAAGGGCAGAGGAGACAGGCAAGTCTGGTGCAAGGACATGGGAACACAAGGCTCTTCTCCTTAGAATTGTCCTGTGATGAGGGCCTTTGAAGGATATTTTCTATTAGAAAGGATTTATTTCCAATAAGCTAAACAGTCTCCGCCAATTAAAATCTGTGTTAAGAGGCATTTGCAGTCATGTGGCCCCCTTTTCTGATTTTTGCTTTGTTCTGACATCCCTGCATTCATTTTTGTCTCTAAAGCCATGTTTGCTTGTGCTGACCCTGGGAAGAATCAGAAATGTTATGATGAGGAAAATCTGAGGGCACCTTCCCTTTCACCTTTGACTCTACTCCAGGCTCTAGAGCTTGTTCTGCAAGAACATCTTACTGAATCCTCAGCTCTGGGACTGATTCCTCTGCCAGGTGCTCAGAAAGTATTAAAATCACTGCTCTGCAGCAGGGCCTGCTATGTGGCCTCAGGATGTGCCCTGGGCTGGGATCATACATTTCCCTTTGCTTCTGGGTGAACCTAACTGATGAAGCAGCAGCAGTAGGAATTAGAGAGTTGGTGGCAAAAATAGAAAGGTTTTTTGGTCACAGAGCTATAGCAGTTGACTATAAATTTGCCTTAGTATCAGATCAAAGAATCCTTCAAGGAAGTGGGAAGTAGGGCTGCTTAGAGCCTTCTCAATACACAGGACACCTGATCCATAAAAATGGCACCTGTCTCCCCACTCTCCACCCCCTTCCCCTGCTCTCCTCTCCTTCACAGCACTGATGAACCCGATATATTACCTAGGGCTTTCTCTGGCCTCTGACTCCCCAGTACCAGGGACTTTGCCTTTTCTTAACTATTGTACCCTCTACATGCAGAACAAAACCTGACTTATAATAGCTGCTTGGTCACTGTTTATCACTTGGCTGAGTGACAATGCTAGAACTCACATTATTTCTTGTCTAATCTTTTAATTTATACTTTTGTAGGAATTTCTAAAATAGAAAAATAATGTAGCAAAGCATATTCTCATCCTCCAGAAGTCACACCTATCAACATGAACCATATTTCCTTTCAGTCCTTTTTTCTTATGTATCTTTTTAATCTCATTAGTAATAAATGCACACATATACACCTTATTTCAAAGGAAATTAAATGTTACAGATAAGGCTAAAGTAGCCATAATCACTTTTTGTGCTCTTAAAATTTCATTAAAGGGCCTTCATTGGTGAAAGGCATAAGAAGAAACTAGAGAGATGCTGAACCAGTGCCAGAACCTTTGTATATTTAAAAAAAAAAAAAAATCCAGTGTAATTTTTTTTTTTCCAAAACAAAGACTCAGAAAGTCCTAGATCAATTCAGATTGCCCTCTGAACACACGCTGACGTTCCTGGAGTCATTCCCCAAGTTTACTGCCTACCTGCTATGTACTAGAGCAGCAAACAGATCACCCAGCAACCCCCTGGTAGCTTACATTCCTAGGCAAGGTAGATGAGGTACTAGTGAGTAAGAAACACAGCCTGTCAGATGCAGATGGAGCAAATAAAATCGGGAAAGGTGATGAGGAGAAAAGAAGGGCTTCATGTGTGGTGGACGATGGGAAGCCGGTGGGAACAGAGTAAGGAGGAGCTGGAGGAAGGAAATATAACCAGAAATATAGGATTCTGTGGGTCAGTGTAAGGACTTTTATTTACTCTGAGGAAAACCAAAAGCCACCGGAGATTGTTCAGCAATTGGGGGACACAGCCTGACTTCCTTAAAGGGGTCATCATGACTTAGTGAACCTTCTCCACCAAGTAGAGGCTAATGGTGGCAGCAGCAGTAGTGGTGAAGAAGTGATCGATTCTCATATGGTTGAAAGAGTCAACAGAATTTGCTGAGGGGTCAGATGAGCAGCAGGAGAGGAGGAAGATGTCAAGGATGACCCCAAGGTCTTTGGCAAAAAAAGACCACAGGATGAAACTGCACTTACCAACATGGGGAAGCCCACGGGAGCGGATTTTTTAGGGAAGACCAGGTGTTTGTTTTGGACATGTGACATCTGAGATGTCTATTGGACGTCCACATAGACTGCATGGTCAGCAGTAGAATATATTTGAGTTCAGGATAGAGGTCCAAGCTGGAAATACAAATTTGGGAGTCATTAGTGTATAAATGGCATGCTTCGAAAAGAGAAATAGGCTGAGAAGGAAGAAAATACAGATGGAGAAAAAAAGAGGTTTCAGGGCTCATAGCTAGAAGCCAAGGAAATGAGCCAGCAGAAGAGCCCAGGGAGGGGAGCCAGAGCACTGAGAAGAGGAGACACTAAGAGCTAAGGGAGGAAGGGTCTCACAGGTGAGCTCATGGCAGGTGCTCCTGCTCAGTAGGATGAGGATTGAGACTTGTCCAGTCGAACACTACTGACGTCACACATTTCAGAGAGGATGAGAGTTAGAGTTCTGAAAATCCGTAACTGTTCCCAGGAGTTGTGCTGTAAAGGGGAGCCCGGAAACATCCTTGCTTTTCTCAAGAGTTAGGTTTCCACTAAGAGAACTCCTCCGCGATATCCAGCCCACCTGTATCAAGGTGTGTAACTGGCACGCTCCCGCTGTGCTGAGTGCTGCGTAGTCCTTGGAGCCCACGTCCTTTCCTGCCTCCCGGCTGCCCAACAGTTACAGACAGGAAGGTGAACACCAGCAACAGGGTCCGGGACCCAGCTGAGAATGGCATGGCCATGAGGTGTGAAGACTGCAAAGCCATCCTGGGTGTCAGAAATTCCATCTCTGCTTTTTTTTTTTTTTTTAATCTCCTCGTTCTGTGGTCCATTTTGAAAATCTAAAATTTAGAATAGCTTTGGGTCGGTTGGCCTGATCTGGTTCTACCCTTGACTCGTGAGGAACACTGAGAAAGGAGTGTAGGGTGGGAGGGAGTAGTGGAGACGGATGCAGAAATGCCCCACCTCTAGGAGCAGACTCAGCCGGTGCCTGTACTCCGCGGCCTTGCTGAAGCCCTTGGAGGTCATTGCGACCCATCTCCTGTTGTTTGGGGCAGAGAAAGTGCCTCCAGGCTGCTCGCCTCCCTACTTCTCCCCTTCATGAGAGTTTAACTGGGGAGATAAGAGGAAATCAGATTTTAGATCCTGTGATATTTGAAGTCAAGTTTTCAGTGTTGAAATGAATTGTGAAGAGGCATTTCCTCATCCTTACGGCTGACTCCGCAAGCGCCGCCCCAGCCCTAACGGGTGATCTGGGGGCCTTTGTTGAGGCAGGAAGCTACACTTCCCTCTTCACTCACCACTGAGGCCACAGTGATTTAGAGGAGCAGCTCCCGAGGTGCAAAGCAGTGACCCGTGGTCAGCAGGGCTTGAGCAGAGTGCCAGTATTCAGCAAATGCCTTCAGAGAACTTACAACCAACCACGTTTTCTACATTGAACGTCAGGGCATATATGTACATTTGTTTACACAGAGACATAAATGATAAGAAGGCAACGCAGGTGTTTATATGAAGACGGAATAATGGGGGGAAACAAATTAACTTGGGAGGGTCATCCGACACTCAGGATGCAAGGTCATAATGTAGCAAAGTGTATTCTCATCCCCCAGAAGTCCCAACATTCTCCATTACTGCCTTTTGGTTAACCGTGTTTCCCCCTTGTAGATATGGGGGAAGGCTAAGGGCGGGCAGCTGACAGGCCCCAGCTAGGAAGGTCACTGCTTATCCCGATCACAGCCTCTCCCCACAGACTTGACCGCCTGAGAGCATCACCTTGGCCCTTGCCCACCCTGACCAGCCCTGAACTTGCCCAGCTCCGAGGTACACCTGATTTCCTTGGTTGTATTTTCCAACAGCGGCCCCTATGCCCTCTGGTCCTCGGAGAGATGGTGTCTTGGGCTCTGGTTTACAGCCTGAACCTCTGCAAGTGGAGCCTGTGGCTGTGCTGCCCACGTTCATTAACATCTTTGCTCTCTCCCCAGATCATCTCTGAAAGTGGTGAAGGCAGCAGCCCAGGTCTTGAACACCTTATGGCAATATCGGGACCTCCGGAGCATTTATAAAAAGGTAACTTCCAAGAACAGCTCCAGCATAATTAGCGTTCATCAGAGCACACATTCATAATCATTTATTGTAATGAAATGTCATTATTCATTTTGAGAGGTTTCTTTTTCTCTTAACTCCACAGGATGGGTGGAATCAGAACCATTTTATTACACCTGTGTCGACATTAGAGCGAGACCGATTCAAATCACATCCTTCATTGTCTACCACCAACCAACAGATGTCACCCATCATTCAGTCAGGTCAGTGGGCAAACTCCACTCCTTCGCTAGAACATTTGTGTGACAGGCTTTCTTTTCCAGCCAGAGAAGACTGAACAGAGACGATTAAGCCTGTCACCTCCAAACGCTCAGGAGGTGTAATCGATCTTCATGCCAAGAGCCTCCTCAGATGCCATTATAAACCACAGGCCCGCTCTCCTCCTTTCATTTTAAAAGTTTATGCAAGTTTACACATAAATGTATCCTGGGGCCCTCCATCCCACCTCCCCCAAGGTCCTGCCCCCTCGGTGTGAGAAGGGGCGTGGGCCGCTGCTGGACAGGCTGGCCAGGTGGATGCAGGACTGGAGGAGCACACTGAGAACCACAAGCCGTGCTTGAAATGAGTTGCCCTGCCTGCCTGCTGGCCAGAAGTTTGGAATCTCCTCCAAAGTGATTTTTTAGTTTTCTTGGTGAGAACTCTTAGAAACAGGGTCCTTTAGACGTGATCTTTATACCTGCATTCTGAGGGGGCTACAATCTCCCGCACCTTCCTCCTTCCCAGTTAAACCTCCATGCCCTGGCTGTATTCCAGACACTGACCCCACCCCCCTCGCCCCCCATTCACGACTGGTGGGAACAGGCCCTACAGGTGGGTTTCAGGAATTCCCTTTGATCTGTAAAGTGGGAATCTTGGCAACCACAGTACCTACTTATTAGTGTCTAATTTGGTAGAAAGAATGTTCTGAGACTCAAACTGTCTTTTACATGTAAGAGCAGAATATTACTACCAAGCCAAGTTAGTCCAATAAATTTAATTCTTAGCTAAATGACATAGGAAAAGTAATAAATATCTTTTTATTTGGCTTTAAATCTCCCATTCTGACATATAAATATTATCTGTTGTATTCAACTGTGCTACTGCTGGCAGTCTTATTTCTCTTGTGGACAAACGTGGCCAAAAAGACAAATATAGGACTGGCGGTTCTTGCCACATAATTGGATGTCTCCACTTGTACTAGGATTTTTTTTTTAAATTATCTGTGCCTACTGCGTATGGTGTATATTTTTATCTTAGTTTTTAAATTATGAGTTGTTTTCTTCAAAGAGACTTATGCTTGGTTTTTGACATCCTTGCTGAGCTCCCAGGTGTAGCCTGAGGCTGTCTTCTTTTATAAAAATGCTCAGAATCCTTTAGGGACTCAGAAGTAGGGGTGTCAGGGGAAACAAGAGATTTGGCTGCTTAACAAAAGGTACAGGCAAAAGAATAATTTCAGACAGATGAGGCCATAGTTACTAAGCAGTGAACTTATTTTGAGGACCTCTTACATATACACACTGGACAGTGTTGATGAGCTCATCCAAGTGCCTGGGTACCTTTTTGGATTCTGTTTCAGAGGTAAGATGTAATCCATACTTGTTGCTCCAGTTATTCTAAGGGCTAATCCTCTGTCTCTCAGCACTAATGTAGCATTAGCTTACTGGCACTTCTGATGCCTTGCTAATGTACTTGTGGGAGGTAGGTGGGCACATTCTTTGTCCTCCTACCTTCTAGAAAATAAACAAGAGTAGTAGCACACAGACACTGCCCATGCATGCTCACCTTTGTTTAACACACAGCAACCCCACGTCAGTGAAATGACCTTTCAGGGAAAATATTTCTGTGTCCGTCTGCCTCTGAAAGCATCAAGGCATGCAGAACCACTGGTGGCAAGGCTTGGGGCTGTTGCTTTCAAATGGATCGAGTGAATAAGTGACCACTTTCACTTACAATTAACCTTAGTGCAAGCAAGATGACTTTTTAATGAGAAAAAAAAGGATGTGTGGTGCTTTCCTTCTGTGCAAAATGCTAGATCAGTTATTATTAAATGTTTGGCTCAAGCTGGGACAGAAAATTTTCTGGGGTTTTGTGAGGCTCAGTTTATTCACACTGAACTTCTTGAGGAGCCAGGCTTACTGACAGCTGATCACCATAAAAAGAATTATAAATTTTATGGGCTGGGCACTCTTATTCAAACACATTTAGAGATGCAAAGATTTTTGAAATAATTAAAAATCAAAATAAGCCATAAAACACCTACTTACTAAAGAGCTGTACATAAAGGATAATAGATGGGTGTCTTACAAGCAACTGAACTGAGATCATAAAATAGCAAGTGTAACTCTTACGTGGCTAATCAGTCACTTTCACTCGGTTGTAAGAGGCGGTGGGAGTCCCTGAGGCCACTAGTGAGAAAGCCGCATGGTTCCTGCGCTGCGCCCCTAAGTCAGCAGCCTGCACCCCCGCTCGGGGAGGCTCTGGCGGGGCCACGCTGGCCCTGCCTCTCGCAGCAGCAGGCCTGAGGGTCGCCCTCCCGTCCTCAGCACCGGCTGCCCGTCGGCTCACAGTAGCTAAGAGCTGATTTTTAGCGCCAGCTGCGTGGCACTTCTAATTGCTGACCTTTATTTTTCCAGAGAGGATTTTGCAGAGCCACTGACAGTGCTTTCTCTTCTCCTCCTTTCTCTCCCTCCTGCTCCGCCTCTCCCCCCAGTCGGCAGCACCTCCTCCTCACCAGCACTGTTAGGAATCAGAGACCCTCGCTCTGAATACGATAGGACCCAGCCACCTATGCAGTATTACAATAGCCAAGGGGATGCCACACATAAAGGCCTGTACCCTGGTAAGACGCCACCTGGGTGTGTGATAGAGTATCTCGAAAAACCACGTGCTTCCAGGCCCCCTGCCAGCAGCCTGGGAAGTAGCCCGTGCCTGTATTGAGACGGTCCCCCAGCAGCCCTCCACGTTCCAGTCTCTCCATTTCCTGCCCCCGGGGGGGCTGCTGCCTTTTCCGCTTGTTATAAGGAAAACAAGCCAAGGGAGTGGCCTAGTGACCACAAATAAAGAGGGTACAGTATCCAAGAGAGGTGGTTCTGGCTTCTCCCAGGCAGTGCCTTGGCTCTGCTCGCGCCCTGTCCACGCCGTGTCTCCCTGTGTTCCCGTGTGTCAGAGCTCTGAGCCTGTGACGCTTGCAAGGCCACATCTCCTAGACTGACTCATCTCTTAAATTCAAACCTGGGAATGGAGATCAATTTCATTTACATTTTCATGGAAAAGAGTTTGAATGAATAACGAAATGTATAATGTGGTTCTTCCCAGGGTGATTATATTTTAAGAAAACAGAAATAATGTTGCATACTATTAATATAAATTTTGATGTCATCCAGAAAGCTGGGCATGTAATTTAAAGGATGCCAGCGCAGAGTTACCAAGATTTCATATTATCCCCATTCTCAACTCTCTTGCAAATTATAACTACTCTAGAGGTTTCAAATAAGGCAATGTGACTGAGCTATCACAAGAGTACTCCTTCCTCAAAAAAACCTGTTTATTAAAAAGAAATAAATAAAACCTGATGGCAACTTAACAACTGCTGGGGGAGCCGTCTCAGTTGTGCTGTTGTCTTTGAAATTGTGATTTCACAGGACTGTTTACTAATCGACTATTGTTACTATGGCAATTAATAGCTCAGAAAATTGCAGATGCTACATTTCAAACACCAAGCTCTTTGCAAAGGAAATGCACAAACTGAAGTACATTGTTGCTTCAGATTTGCAGCAGCCTGCTTCATTTTAAAGACTGCCTCTTTAGCATGCATGCCCTTCTGTATCTTCTTTGCTTGCTTCAATAAACTAATTTGCCTCAAGTATGTTTCATTTTCCTCATTAAAAAAAAAAAATCTTTGCTAGCCCTAACAATAGAAGGGTAGCCAATGGCATCACTGGGAGTCTGCCGTGAACTCTTGAAGACAACCCTCTGATTATCAGATTCTTTTTGTTTC
Source organism: Vulpes vulpes (assembly GCF_048418805.1). Classification (NCBI taxonomy): domain Eukaryota; kingdom Metazoa; phylum Chordata; class Mammalia; order Carnivora; family Canidae; genus Vulpes; species Vulpes vulpes. The sequence continues at coordinate 5,436,315 of NC_132782.1, forward strand.
AAAATGTACTTAAAAATGGCAGAGGCAAGACTGTGCCTCACGTGGCCAGCCGCCTAGAGCGTGCCTGTGCCTGTCCTCCCGCCCGGGCGTCAGGCCCAGCTGCTCTGCAGGCCTGGAGCTTGTTCTGATCGGTTTCCCGTCCCCATCTGACCCGGAGCTCGGGGAGCAAGGCTGCCGGTCACAGCCAGCTCAGAGCCGGCCGGGACATCTCCGCTGCCAGCGGCTCCCCCATGGTGAGCAGAGGTCGAGAAAGAAGCCTCTGGGTTGACGTAGCGTTCTGGGGAGACCCACGACTTCCCGGGGCCATGTGCACGATCCCCTGGTGGCCCGGGCGACCACTGCTACGCGAGAGCCAGGGAAGCCTGGCCCCGGCCCCTGCCCCTGCCCCTGCCCCCCCCCCCGCCCCCCCCCCCGCTAGGGCAGGAAGCCAGCGCAGCCGGAATGCCGAGCGCTAGTTTTAATTTCACAAAATATTTTCTTACAGGCTCCAGCAAACCTTCACCAATTTACATCAGTTCCTATTCCTCACCAGCAAGAGAACAAAATAGACGGCTACAGGTGAATTTGCAATATCATTTTTACAGAAGGTCATTTAGCAGGGATGGACCCAGGAAGGGGCCTGGCCGCTGGAGCCAGCAGGGCCGGCCAGCGCAGCGGGGCCGAGGAGCTTCCCCTGGGCATCGAGCTCCCCAGAAGCTCATCTGTGGCTTAAGCAAATCACTTCCGCAGTAGCCTCATGTGCTTGAATATTCAAACTGGTGCTACTGAGACCACCAAGCCACTGATGGGAACAGCTGAGAAGTCTTTACTCCTGTTCGCCCACCAGTCTCCTTGTCCCACTCCTTTCCGTTAACCTCTAAAATCTCTTCCATCCTCTGAGTGGGGAAAGGTTGGTAAGCACGCTTCATTCTCTCATCTCATTGTTCTCTTTTGTACACCTCATCCTCATCTTCGTGACTCCTCCACATCCAAACATCCATGGTTTGAAAACACTTGGCTGGTGGCAAGTCTCCACTAGTCTCCAAAGTCAAAGTGGACTCAGCTGTACTGGGTGGACCCCATTCTCCATCAGAGTGGGGACTAATGGTTGTAGCAGCCAATCTCTGCTTTCACGGGGGCCTTAAATTTATTTCGGTCCTTCCGGATGCCATGCCCACAGGGGTCATGTGATCTCTTCCAATAATATGTGAGCAACTGGGGTTTTACAAACAAGCCCGTATCCTACACTTGCAATAAGGATACTCTAAGACTTTCCTCCATTTCATCATTTTTTCTCTGTAGATGAAGAAAAAAGAGCTTCCCAAATTACTTATAATTTATGCTGTAGTTTTTAAGTCAGGGGGAAAAAAAAACCTTAAAATCATAACTCTAACTTAAAAAGAGAATTTTGTTCTGAAATGCTAATAATGTTAGAACGAATTTAGTTCCAGAACATGATGGTGATATGTATGTGGTAAATTTATTACATCTTACATCTTACTAAGTGGGGGGATTTGGGCATGAGCAAAAGGGGGAAAAAAATATAAGAGCCATGACAGTTTTTCTCCAAACGTATTTGAAGAAATTAACATGAGGTCAGAGATGAGATAACACAACAGAAAATGGAGGCAGTGTCCCCTGAGGTGGATGCCCACATGGGTGTCACCTTGCTTCTTTACAAATCTATTAGTCCTGGCTTGGGAAGCGTTTCCTTCAAAACTATTTGCTCACGTGTCTCTTCCAATTTTATTATTCTGCTGCCCAGAGATTGTTTATCACTCCTTTAATAGTACCTCACATTTCTTTTTAAACTGAGGGATGGACTCCATCTTCACCTCTGAGGTAAATGCTTTAAAGGATGGCTCTGTCTATACATAGCTATCTGAAGCATGAAAATCCAACCTCCAACCACACTCATGATGTGCTAATGGTTCCCCGGTGTCAAAGCAAAAATCAAGGCCCGGGGAACAGGCCCCTCCACAGCAGAGCACAGAAGTGGACCTCTAGTGGGGAATATGGCTGCAGGGGCAATCTTGGGTGCTCTGGAGACACCAACTTCTAGACACCTTAGAACAGGACTTGAGCGAGCTTTGCCAGCCCACTTGTAAACACAGTTTAAAATCCTTACAATCTACTAGTAAACATACGTCATGTACCAGAAAGAACTTTGAACCATATGTTCACAAATATTAAATACTACTTTAAAATATGAAGCAGGAAACCCACATTAATTTCCCTTAAACACATATTTCCAAAAATTGCCTTGATTTATTTGCTTTTTCATTTCGTCAACAGCATCAACAGCTGTATTATAGTCAAGATGACTCCAACAGAAAGAACTTTGACGCATACAGATTGTATTTGCAATCTCCTCATAGCTATGAAGATCCTTATTTTGATGACCGAGTTCACTTTCCAGCTTCTACTGATTATTCAACACAGTATGGACTGAAATCGACCACAAATTATGTAGACTTTTATTCCACAAAACGACCTTCTTATAGAGCAGAACAGTACCCAGGGTCCCCGGACTCATGGGTGTAGCGTCAAGATGCTCGGTTGAAGAACTCTTCTTTCTAACCTTGTTTGGATTGAGATGAAAAAAATCCGTCTTGCTGATTTGCTGATGAAATGTGAAAGTGAAATGGAAGGACCGAGTGAAGAGCATATTTTTTTTTCTTTTTTGAGGAATTATCAGGGAAGTAAGGAAACCTTTGGGAGAGAGGACTGTCTAAGCTCTATTTAGGTGTTAGATCTAATTACTTGTAGATTCTATAGTCTGGTGAAGGTGTGGGCGATGTGATGAGAGGTTTGAGAAATGGGTGAAATGAGATGGGGGATGTGTAGGTCAAATCAAATTAAAGATGATTTTTTTAATGTGAATAAAGTTATGTTCCGATAGTTTGTACAGAAAAAAAAATAATAAAATGGATGCCCTTCATGTTTTATTGCTATTACTAAATGTCAAGATTGTATGCTATTATGTCTTGTAAATTTCTTTTGTTGGTGTAAATATGGAAATGCCACATTGGTTAAGTGCCATCATTTGTAATGCAGTGTGTCATTTGAAAAGAGATTTGAAGAAGCTGACAGCTAAAAAACAAATGGGAAACCCAAGGAATTCTTAGCAATTAAAAACAAACTATAACATCCTTTGTTTTCAAAATGAATAGTGTACCTTTGAAGCACAAAGTCCAGTCTGGTATAGAAGCGCCATGCCCATTCCCTGCCTCTTTCATAGGACACTTCACTGCCATTTTCTATGCACATGAAAGAAAAATAAATGTGGAAATTTCATCCTTGGAGATTTGTTCCCTGTTCTTTTTTTATTTTCTGTGTGTAATACGGGAAAAGCACATTCTATAAATGTGAATATAACTACATGTTGGAGACAGCTTAAATATACCCAAGTTTTATGGACTTTTCTAGTTTTATACACTTTATGAGATGAACTATACCGAAGAATGAAACTATGAAATTTCCTCCTCTTTATCTACTTATCTACCTTAGTATTTTTATTTGGGGGAGATCTGTTTTGAATCTAATATACATTGTCTTTTTTTTTCTTTTTTTTCTTTTTTTTTTTTTTTTTTTTTGGTCTTCAGACTGCTGTATGTATCAACACTGCCTTTCGCCTGAATGCAATTACATCTGGCAAGACCAGCACTAACTGAATTGACAAAGACTCCTTTTGGCAATTTTTTAAAGAACTCAATAACCAAAAACAATGGTTGAGCACTTACTGGTAGACACCAATGTAGGAAACCAAAACAAATACTAAGTAACTATTTTCCTGAGTGATCCCATAAGACAATAATCCCTAGATTAGAGACAGTGGAGGAAGCCCCATGTACATGATAGGAGTTCCAGTAATACCAAGCAGCATTACTTGTAAGCTTTTCTCCATTTGTTGAGATCAGGGGCACCAGCCCCAGGAGACCCAGACAGGCCTTCCCAAGTCTTGAGGTTTCCACCTGGATCTTACATGGGAAACAACCTGTATGGCAAGTGAAACCCAGAGCTGTTGACTGGGCTCAGTATATTCTGCAAATGAGGCACAAATCATAGGTTAGAATGTGCACTTATATTTGTATTTGGAAGAAGATGTAGGAGAGAAATGCTTTCCCTTGTTGAATGGATTGCAGCCCAAGATTAGAATCCAAAGTGAAATGGAAATACAAATAAAAACGGGAATATGCCTAAAGTCTGTCAGTGGGGGGGACTTTCTGACATGCAGGCTTTCTGAAATTCTCCTCATAGGCCCTGACAGCTCAGCAAACAGCCCTCTGGGTGGCCGAGCTGCCAGATTTCCCTGAGGAACTGCCACTTGGACGTTTGACTGCTCTGGTATCCATCTGAGCTTTGAATTGCTGACTCCTTTGAACTGGACATTTTCATGTCTGGGTTGCAGGCATTCAAGGAGTCAGGAGTACGAGAGAATCTATAGTTGGCCTGACATGAGTGACAGTAACTGACTTGCTTTTAGTGACTTCATATGTCTTTGGGGTAACTTAGTGGACCCAGGCCCCCAACTCTGACAGGCAGCATTTCAAAAACAGATCTAAATTTGGGTTACAAAGAACTCACTTGGGCATCCACTTGGATCTCCTAATGGGGCCAGAAGGCCTGTGGGTGAGGCCTGAGCAGATCAGATGCCCTATAAGGCTCCTTCCTTGGGACCAAAGAAAAGAAGCTTATGGACAGCTTGAAAGATACAAAACTGTCGCTGATCAAAAAGCTAATCCCAATCTCTCTTCCAAGGTATAACGAGCTCTGCTATAACAAAGTTGACTTTTTAATTGCTGCCCTTACGTCACAAGATAGGATGCAGAATTCCCCTAGAGGTGGTCTGTGGTTCTGCTCAGTGCAGGTCCACCCCATCCTGCAGGGTCAAGGCTGAACTGAGCCAATGTTGATGAGCTAGACCAGTGTTTCTTTACCTTAACGGCATTTTAGAACCAACTGGGCAGTTTTCACAAGTAGGAGGGCCCTATCCTGACCAATCTAAAGCACAAGAGGTGGGGTCCAGGCCAGCTCTTGAAAAGCTCCCTGTATGACTGATATGCAGCCAAGGTGAAAGCCACTTGGCCCACACACCATTACCCACTACCTTCCTGCCCTGTGACCTGAAATTTTGGTGGGTGGGGTTTGAGGTGTGAAGTTTGCCTGGAATAGTGATAGAGATTTGGAGTATTATAACAGATTTTAAACTTGAAATGTGAGAGGTATTACGTGTGCTGTTTGAAGTTACGTCCTTTTGAGCCCAAGGACATTTCATGAGTATCAGAAATGATGACCTTGCAGACCTTGCAGTCCAACAATTAATCCCTGGCCAATATTTGGTTGTCCACATGACTGCTGATTATTGCAATGAAATACCAATAGTTCACTTTCTCAAGCACTCACTTTGTGCTATGAGTATCACATATATTATCATTTATCCCTCATGGTCAATGTATGAAATCTGTTCTAATATCCCATTTTATAGATCCTAAAGCCAATGTGGAGCAACTTGCTGAAGATGATACAGTAAGTGGCCAAGGTCAGGTTAGTACTATAGTCTGTCTGAACTATGACACCAGTGTTTTTAAAATTCAGTCATTTGAGTTCCAACTGAGCTATTATTTAAGGAAAAATGTTCATATTTGTCTTTAATTTTCCAAAGGAAACTCTATCACTGAAGGAAAAAAATGTCACCTGCCAAAAACAGTCACCACGAAAATGAACATTTAGCTACTCAACATACAAATTTTGAGGGACCAAGAGAATTCACTGTCCACCACCACTGGTATTACATGCACCTCATTTTGGGAAATGTGGGTCCTTACCAGTTTGCTGTGTATGATGGTTTAGGTGAGCTGAGAACTCCGCTTAGGACATTCTGAGTCATGCCTCTGACTACAGGCCCATTAAAACAAAATCTGCCAAGAGATAACCCTTTTGTTCAGAGGCCTCAGCAATATGTTTAGAGGAACACACATTTGAATCCACTGAATGGTGGTGGTATTTCTATGATCATATCATATTATAAGGAAAAAAGTATTTGTAAACTTGGCCACCTCTGTTCACTTCATTACATTTTTTGGAAAGTTGTTTATAACAGCATTATTCATAAGAGACAAAAAACTGGAAACAACCCAAATCTCCAACAGGAGAATGAATAAACAAGCTGTGGTACATTTATGTAATAGAATACTAGTCAGCACTTAAAGAAAAGCCACAGATACAATAATGGATGATCCTATTTCAAGACCAAGTAAAACTTATCTATGGTGATATATTGTTTCCTATAGGAGTAAGTACTGACTAGAGAACTTGTGGAGATGATGGAAATGTCCTATATCTTGATTGGGGTGGCTCTTACACAGGTACGTACAGTTATCAAAAGTCATCAAAATTTTCACATAAGATCTGGGCATTTCATCACATGTAAGGTTTATTCCAAGTTAAAAAGTTATTAACATTTGTTTTTAAAAGCACTAAAGAAGTATGTGATGACATTGTCTGAGGTTTAGTTTTATGACTTAGAATCAAAGTGATTACAGAGTTGAGAAAAATCCAATTTATAGATTTTAAACATTCCAAACATCTACTTAAGAGTGGTCATGGAGAGGATGTGACCACCAGTTGACTTGAGAGCTGAAACTAGACAGTCAGAGGCTCCCCATCCCCTTCCCTGTCCTTAGAATGCACATTCTGCTTGCCTTCACCACCCTAGAAGCTGCCACAAGGAGAGAGCCCTGAGACAGTAATGTGGCGTTGAGGCCATCTGGATGGCATATGTTAGTAAACCCAGTTAAGGCTTCTACATAAACTTTTAAAATTCTGGTGGGCAGGTGCAGAGATATGCTCACCAAGACAAGCCTCATAAATTCTCTTATTAAATCTGCCACCTACAAATCTGATTGGTCTGCCTCCTCTCTGGTCTCTCCTGGCCCTCTGTCTACAGGGCCCCTTTTGCAGACCAACAAGTGGTTTCTCAAAAGATTTTAGCACAAAATCCTTTGTAGCTATATGCACAAAGTTTATTTAAAAGCTGACAGCTTACCAAATTTAAATTTAAACAGAATTCTAGAAAACACATATTTGAAAAGCAGTATATGGGAGTGTCTTTTGAATGAGCTATGCTTGTACAGATTTACGTGTGTGTTGACAAGAAAGTAAGTTGAAAAGTAAAACAGGCTCATGTTTAAACATGTTACCAAGAGAGAGAAGTGTGTCACCCCTCTTACCTAATGATCCAAAGAGATGTGTAAATAAACACCTCAAGCCACAGGGAAGGAGTGTGGGAGGGAAATCCTTTCAGCAAGGTACCAGAGAGGTGTTAGCAGCAAAACAAACAGGTCAGTGAAATCAGAGGCAGAGCAGCTAATGGGACTTTTAACTCTACAAATGCAGAGCAGACTTTGAATTCTAAGAGGATCTTTGCTGTAGGTCAAGGAAATCCTTGCTGGAGAAGAGCACAGTCTTACTCTTTTTTTTTTTTTTTAAGATTTTATTTATTTATTCATTAGAGAGAGAGAGAAAGAGAGAGAGAGAGAGAGAGGCGGAGATACAGGCAGAGGGAGAAGCAGGCTCCATGTAGGACCCCGATGTGGGTCTCGATGTGGGTCTCGATTCTGGGACTCCAGGACCACACCCTGGGGCAAAGGCAGGTGCTAAACCGCTGAGCCACCCAGGGATCTCCCAAGAACAGTCATACTTTTAATTAGAGTGGATTTGGGGAGGGAGCTAGAAGACAGAAAAGGATGCACACCATGTTTGGAATTCCCAGGGCAGTTTCCATCCTGATGGACGGCTGCCCTTTGCTGACCTGTGCCAAGGAATGGACTCAGCCTCACAGAACTGTGTGTAGCCAGGAGCTGCCATCCATACGGAGTAATACTTCTCAGCTTGTCTCAGAATATTCTCAATTCTGCCTCACTTTAGAAGATTGTGACTTTTGTCTCCAGCCTCACTCATCCTGTGGTAACAGTTGACTGTTCATCTGCCCTAGGGTTTGACTTAACTTGTTGTCTTTATGAATTCACTTATTCCGGACAATCCTTCAAGCCTATAGACATAAAAAGGAAATTATTAGCAAGCAAACTATGACTTGAATTGTATCTGTTTTAATGCCATTCCCCGTTTTAATGTCAGCAGCTTCGATGGAAGCAGCTGGCATGTCCCTTAAGTGGCTGTTTGTGTCTATTGCTGTTGCCTAATTCTAACACAAAATCACTAAAAAGCATTTTGTGCTATCATAATCATTTGCATGAGCCATAACTAGCTCTTTCATTATTAAAGCCCAGCCAATGGTTGGGGGAATTTTGATAAAGACTTTAAGATACAATGGACTATTTCACTCTCCATTCACGTCCCAGTGATTCCAGAGCTGACCAATGCATTGCCTTGTAAAATACAACTAAACAAGTTGCACTGGGTCAAAGGTGTAATTCTGAGATCAGTGGGAAAATATCCAATTCTTCCTTCAGAAATGCCCTATAACTGTTCATTTGCTTCCCCAAAGGCAACACCCCTGAAATCTGCCTTCATTTGCTGGCAATAAAATGTAACATGTTGAGCTCTGGCCTTGATGAGCTGCCATCCACTGAGTACTAATCCAATAAAATGACTTCAGGGAGGATGACATCCCTCTAGGACCTCTCTTCAGGGTTCTTCAGAGTCAGTGCTGTCCCAGCCCAATCCCAGGAATCTCTTTCCTTCCCAGGTATGAGAATGAGCTGAATGAGGTATGCCGGGCTTCCTGAGGACTAGAGGAAAGAATTCAATCCAGATGGGCTCCAGGTTGGAAATTACATCATAGGAGGAGATCTGGCCATTGTAGGGATGGTTGTGTTGTGAGGAATGTATTTCAAGCCTTTACAAAAAATTTTTGTGAAGACAAACCAGGAAGCACTTCCATAGCTAAAGGATTAAAATATTTACATGCCCACCAACATCACTACAATTATGTCTCTGGCCTCAGTGACCAGAAGGAAGGCTCATTCTTGCCTGTAAACTATGGTCAAAAGATAGTGGTGTATTTATTCAGTTTGCAAATAATTTGGTGCCTCTTTTTTCATTTTCCTCTCATGTGCCTACTTTTTAATTGTTTCTTTGATAATTCTTTTATGAAGAAAAACTATCAAAGGAAATGTGAGATTATATTGAAACTCTCCAAGTCTGCCATTATAGAACATCTTCACTGGAGAAAAGCTGGTCCAATGCCACTTGAAATTAATAATATTGTCCTCTAGGGATGCCTGAGTGGCTCAGCGGTTGAGCGTCAGCCTTCAGCTCAGGGCGTGATCCTGGGATCCTGGATCAAGTACCACATCGGGCTCCTTGCAGGCAGCCTGCTTCTCCCTCTGCCTGTGTCTCAGCCTCTCCCTCTGTGTGTCTCTCATGAATAAGTAAAATCTTAAAAAAAAAAAAAAATATTGTCCTCTAGGTCCACATCACTGGGTCATAGTAGTGATGTACCATCACTAAGGAATTATACTTGACTGATAATAACAACGTTTCCCCAAAGTTGTGGCTTCAACAAGATGAGTTATAGAAGGTTTTGGGTTTTCTCTCCTTCATATATTGAACATAGGAAAACAGACCAACACTGGTTTGGTGGCTCTATAAGGTCCTCATGGATCCTGGCTCCATCGTAATCTCGGGGCATGGGCCTCATCCTTGTGGTTTCCCAGCTGACTGCTGAAGCTCCATCCATCACATCTTCAGTCTTCAATAAGCAGAGAGGAGTGGGAAAGTAGAACCTTTAAGGTCATTCTCTTGAAAGAACTTTCCTATAAGCCTCACCTGTCCACCTTATTTTTACCTGGGCCCATTGCCATCTCTACTCATGTAGGGATTCTGTTGATAAGGAAAACAAGGAGATTGGATAAGGGGAAGTCACAATCAGTCTCTGTGTAGGATGCAGGTGATTCTATGAGGTGATCCCTACACTCCCATTACTTTGGCTCCTATGTAGGCTCCAGGCCAGAGACCTGTTGTTGTATTAATTCCCTGCCTGGGGAGAAACCATTATACCCATCCCTCCTTAGACTTGAAAGATAACCAAAAATGGATGAAATTTCTCAAGTTCAGGTTGTCCCCAGCAGGTCAGTTTCAATCGGCTGTTCCATCTCATAGCTTAGAGGTTAACCATCAAAAGCCAGTTACCATCAGTACTCTGTGGCCGAAACCCTGCCCTCATTAGGACTTCCAATCTCCAGGGGGTAAAGCCATGAGAGTCCACAAAAGCACCTGAGGAGTCAAGTGGAGGGACTCTGGACCCATCTCCCCACTGTACAGACAGCAGTGCACCATCAGCAGTTTCTATGCCGTATGTCCACGTAGGATTATATTAAAAAGTTTCCACGGGTAAAACCTGGCAAAGTAGCGACAGCCATCGTATGTTCGGTCCATGACTGGCCGAGGCACAGGCCTGCAGCCCAGCGTGCTCCTGACTCCCAGCAGCAGAAGCCTTCCTCGGGCGCGTCACCTGAACTCACTGTGAGTCTGGGGGTCATCCCAGATAAACCTGGAGGCTGAGGAGGCTGCCGTCCCCTCAAGAACCTGAGCCCCCCTGAAGCCATCAAGTGGGAGTTGGGCTGCCAGGGAAGGCCTCAGAGAGCAAGAGGGACTCAGCTGACCTTCAGATTAATTCTAAGCAAAGGTGCCAGGAAATAAATGGCAATGGCAGGGGGTTAAGGAGAAAACCGTCTGAACCCAGCACAGGAGGAGGTCAGGTGAGAGACGGAGAAACAAGAGAGGGTTTCTCTCACTGCTTTGGGGTCAAAACAAACCCAAGAATAACCCTCTGCGGAGATTTTACTAGGGTCAAGCCTGTGCTGAGGGCCTCATCCCCGTTATTCCGCTTAGTCCTTGGGATAATCCTCCGACCTACAAGAGAAAAAAACCGCACGTTCACATCGACCTGCGGGATTCTGGAGCCGCCGTCAGCCCCCGGGGCCTCGCTGCGGAGACCAGGAGGCTTGGGGCCTCTCACACTCCGCGTTTACGCCCCTGACCCCATGGGACAGCCCCCTCCGCGCCGGGCACCCCCTCCCAAGTCCCACCAGCTCCCGGGCCAAATCGGGGCCAAATCGGGCTCAGAACGCAAACCAGTTTTAACGTTTGCCTTGGCAAACACCTGATGTGCTCAAACGAAAGCCGATGTTCTGAAAACCAGAGAAGTACCGGGCGGCCCGCTCACGAAGCAGTCGGCGCTCAGCACGGCCGCGGTTCGGGACCCGGTCACCGGCCCTCCGCGGGGCCGCCCGGGCTGGGGGCGGGGGTGGGCCGGCGGGGCCCCGGGCGGCCGCGCGGCCTCAGAGGGAGAAGGGCCTCCCGTGGCCCAGCTTCGGTGGAGAAAGACCTTCCCCACGACGGCCACTCACTGCCTGCGAGTCTGGAGAGGGGGCCGCGGACGTCCCGGAAGGCGCCGCGACACACCTCCGGCTGCCCTTCGCGCTCCGCTCCCGCTCTAGTCCTCGCTCCTCTTCGGGAAGAGGCCACGTGCGGAGAGGGCGGGAGGAAGGTGGCCCTCGAGGCCGCTCCACCCCTGGGAGGCCCGAAGCGCTGCCCGGCGGGGGCCCCGCGGCCCACAGTCCCGCTCGCGGCCGCACAGGCTGTGGGCGCGTCACTACGTACACGTGCCCGCACTCCAGACAGAGGAGGCCCGCGTCCGGCCGCCCCGCCTCAGGCCGCCGCGCCTCAGCGCGCGGAAGTCCCGCCCCCGGCCCGGACGGATTCCGGGAGCGCCCTGCGCGGCCGGCGGGGTCGGGTGTGGAGGCCGCGTGCCGGCCGGGAGACCAGAGAGGGGCGACCGTCGAGCCCAGCGAGGGGTGCGGCGCGGCCCTGGAAGTAACGCCGCCGTCCTTCCGCTGAGGGTCAGGCCCTGCGAAGAGCCCTCACGTGCGCTAGGTCACCCCGAGGCTGAGGGCGCGCCGCCCCTGACGCCATTTTACAGCTGAGGGAGGCCTCGCGGGTGGCCGCGCAGGGCCGTCCCCCGACCCTCTCGGACTAGCGAGGGCCCCTCCGCTGCGGAGAGCGGGGAAGAAGGGCAGGCGCCCCTCCGCGCGCACCGAGGCCTCCCTGGTTTCCACCCTGGTCCACAAACGTCAGCTTCCTGCGCTCTCCCCAGGGCTGCCCTGGGCTCCAGGCCCCTCCCACCCGTGGGCCGGCTGAGCACTGCGCAGCCCCGTCACCCCAGCCCGACTCCCGGTACCGGGCCGCCCTCAGCGCTCGGGAGACCGCGCCAGCCTTGTGCCCGACGCAGACCTTTCCCATGTTTCTCAGAAGATCAGTTCTACAGATTGTCCCTAAGAAGAATTTTATGGTCCGGTGAGTCTGGTACACGCAGCACAGTGTGTCCCGGAGAGTCACGGTATCTTTAGTGCTTGTGCTGAAGGCTCCGACAAGTTTGTAGTAAACGCTGGATTCGGAATCCAGGGTTTCTCAGCTTTATTAGACCAAAGAACCTTCTCTTTGGGGGCGTGGGTACCTATTTCACTAAGAGTTTTCAGCAGAACTCTGTGCAATATGAAAGTAGATAACAGTTATTTTTTCCTCACTCAGGTGAGGCTTCTTTTTTACTTACATATTCTATACTTTCATGATCAAAATTTATCTTATTAGACTAAGTTTCCCTTAAATATAAGGTAGCCTAATTAAAATCTAGACCCATTTATTTATTTTGTAGCTGTAGGGAATAGGGATATAATAAGATCACAGGTACTGATTCTGAATGATGTAGGGGTGTTCTTTGTACTCAGTAGCTTCAGTAATTCTCAACCTTCTTGGTCTCAGGACCCTTTTCTTTCCTTTTTTTTTTTTTTTTTTAAAGAGATTATTTATTAGAGAAAGCACAGTGCAGGGGGCTGGAGAGGAGACACAGGCGCCCCGCTGAGCAGGGAGCATGATGTGGGGCTTGCTCCCCAGACCCCAGGATCACAACCCAAGCCGAAGGCAGACCCCAACTAACAGCAACCCAAGCACCCCTGAGGATCACTTTACATTCTTAGAACATATTGAGAAACCCAGAGTATTCTTGTATATGTGGGCTATATCTATTGAAATTTATGATGTTAGAAATTTTAAACTCTGAAAACTTTTAAATATTTAATAACTTATTTAAAAACAAACTCATTACATGCTAACGTAAGTTACACATTTTAGGGAAAAGAACTATCATTTCCAAAACAAAATGAATCAGAAGAATGGCATTGCTTTACATTTTTGAAAATCTCTTTAATGTCTGGCTTAACAACATAGCTAGTCTCATACCTGCTTCTAGATTCAATCTGTTCTGACATCATACATCATGTCTTCATGATGTGCCATTGTACGCTAGTGAGAGAGTGAAAAGGGAAAATGACATTAGTATTATGAAGAGAATAATTTTGGCCTGTGTTCCCCCTGAGAAGGTCTTTCGGACCCCGGGGTTCCTGTAACAATTTGGAGAACTACAGATGATCAGCCGGGTTCCTTCTTACTCTGCATATGCCTGAGGGGGCAGAGGGCTGACCAGGACTCCGTGCCCCTGGGGGTAACATGTCTAGCATCAGGAGGCTCCACCTGTCAGGGAGCCCCAGTCCTCTGGCCTGGCCAATACCCATTCCACTCCACTGCCTAGCACTTCTCACTGTGGTTCCTGGAGCCCAGGGGAATAGAGGTCAGTTTGTATGTTCTTGACTCAGAAGTTTTTAAAAAGCTTTGATGTATAGAATTTCATTAAAGCCATAAAGGCCCCAAGGTAGCCATTGTGCAAACACAGATATTGCCTTCATTTGTAAGCCGCATAATTCCTGCAAAAATGGATTTAAGCTTTATCTATAATCCATGTCCTGTTCTCCCGCAGGGTTTGAGTGGGTCCATGATGTGAATGAGCCAAGAAGAGCTATCTTTTATTTTTCTTCACATGTGGGAGGAGGATGAAACAGTCTTTTATCTTGGCCCAGGGGAGGTTTGAAGCCCAGACACAAAAGAGAACAGAGGGAAAGACAGACACCAGCTCTGGTAGATCTGAGCATAAAGGTGACATGCTGCACCTGTGCCAGAGACGCTCCCTTGGGCCGACCTCCTAAGACCAAGCAAGAGATGGGTTTAGATGAGTAGGACCCGAGTGGGTCCTTGTTCTATAAAGTCCCCAGATGAATCATCAGGCATAGCTAACAACTTTTCTGCCTTGGGCTAAAATGAGAGAAAATGAAACCCTGAGGATCTGGCTATGTACCATGGCAGAAGCGACCACCCCTCCTTCCTCTATAAGAACCTGTATTTATGAGGCTCAAGTTAGAAGTTCTGATTTTGGAGTGAGGTGGATAAGACATTGTCGGAGCTCATCCGCTAAATAGGGTGACCTTGGGCAAAGCACATGGCCCACTGAGTCTTAGTTTCATCACGTATAAAATGAGTTATTGCAGGATTTGCTGAGATAGTGCATGTAAGCGCTTCACATAGTGCCTGGCCTACAATAAGCACTCAATTGATGCTTGCCATTAGTTTGCTTGGCCTCTAACATGATTAGAGGCACAAAAAGTGCAGGGCTGCCCTTAACATTTGCAGTGAACAGGGAAATACAAACGAAGGCCACATATCATTTAAATATATAGACATTTTAAAGATCTAAATCTTGTAATATTGTTATATAAAATGTCTCATATATTTATCTCAATGAGATAATCTTCATAACAACAAAAATTTTAAACAATGCCTAAAGATATGGTTTTTATATGACCAAAAGTTTATAAAATATCAGATATGACTGATTTTAATTACTGCACATATCTGGAGGCTAGCATTATTTGGATGAGTAATAAACACAAACATAATTCATTATTCTAAGTATTTCTTCATATAATGCTCTCTTTGCCTTCATTTTGACAAAATCATTAATGATGTAGTTATGATCAGTATTTTTATGTATAGTGTGTTCTATTCATATTAAAAATTATATAAGAAAATGTAATTGTCTTTAAATGTATATTCAAAGTGTAGGAATATATTTTTACCAAAATTTAAACTAAAGTGCATGTAAAAATCAAAAATATAAATTACTTTTCATGTTTCCAAAATATTCTAATATAATCAAAATTATAAAAGGCAAAATATAGATTCTAATTAATACCATATTTTAAACCTAAGAATTTAAATAAAGCTGACATTAATTTTACTTTCAAACTTGATTAAACTTTATTACCCATTTCAATAAAAATTAAACTTTACAATTCTAGATGCATGTCCACCTGGTTACCAAAATAATTTTCTTTTTAACTTGTGGTTGATTTCTAGTTTCATTGCAGTATAGTCAGAAAAGATGCATGGTATAACTTCAATCTTTCCAAATTTGTTGGGACTTGTTTTATGGCCTAATATATGATTATTCTGGAAAGCATTCCATGTGCATACACTTGAAAAGAATGTGCATTCTGCTGTTTCAGATTGGAATGTTATGACTAGGTCTATTAAACCCTTCTGTTCCAGTAAATCATTCAAAGCTACTATTTCCCTGTTGATTTTCTATTTGGATGACCTGTCCATTGATGTAGGTGGGGTGTAAAGTCCCCCGTTGTTATTGTATTATCATCAATTAGTTCCTTTATATTTGTTATTAACAGTTTTATGTTTATGGGTGTTCCCATGTTGGAGGCATAAACATTTACAATTGTTATGTTTTTTTTGTTGGATTGTCTGCTTGATGATTATATAGTATCCTTTGTCTCTTGTTACAGTCTTTGTTTTATTTTTTTAAGGTTTTCATTATTTGAGAGAGTGAAAATACAGGCAGGGAGGAGGGGCAAAGGGAGAGGCAAAAGCAGACTCCCTGCTAAGGAAGGAGCCCAATGTGGGACTTGATCCTGGGTCTCCAGGATCACACCCTGGGCTGAAGGCAGGTGCTAAACCGCTGAGCCACCCAGGTGCCCCAAATAACCATCTTCATGTCATGCATGTTAACTGTATGCCATCATATGTACAAATTTAAGGTAACATAAATTGGGTCCCTGGGTGGCTCAGCGGTTTAGCACCTGCCTTGAACCCAGGGCGTGATCCTGGAGATCACTCAAGATCGAGTCCCACATCAGGCTCCCTGCATGAAGTCTGCTTCTCCCTCTGCCTGTGTCTCTGCCTCTCTCTTTCTCTCTCATTCTCTCTCTCTCTCTGTCTCTCATGAATAAATAAATAAAATATTTTTAAATAAATTAATATAAATTAATACTGCAAAAGTTCCTCAATTACCACATGCAACTGTTGTGAATACACTGCTCCCTGTTGACTATTGTTAAGAACCACATATCAGAACTTAGAGATGACAACAACAATAAAACAAATCAAATAACCCAATTAAAAAATGGGCAAAAGACATGTATACATACTTTTCCTAAGATGATATACAAATTGCCAACAAGCATATGAAAGATGCTCAACAACACTAATCATAGAAATGCAAATTAAAACCACAAAGAGATTTTGGCTCACACCCTTAGGATAGTTACTATCAAAAAATAATGGGTGCCTGGCTTGCTCAGTCAGTAGAGCATGTGAATCATCATCTACTTTTAGATTTTAGAGTCACATGATCTTAGAGTTGTGAATTCTAGCCCCGTGTTGGGTATAGAGATTTCTTTTTTTTTTTTTTTGGGGGGGGGGGGTATAGAGATTTCTTAAAAACAAAATCCACGGGATGCGGATGCCTGGGTGGCTCAGCGATTAAGCGCCTGCCTTCGGTCCAAGGTGGGATCCTGGAGTCCCAGGATCAAGTCCCACATCAGGCTCTGTACATGGAACCTGCTTCTCCCTCAGCCTGTGTCTCTGCCTCATTCTCTGTCTCTCATAAATAAATAAATAAAATCTTAAAAACATAAAAAATAATTTTAAAAGATAAATGTTGGCAAGGGTGTGGAGAAATTGGAACCCTTGTACACTATTTGTGGGATTGTAAATTAGTGCAGCTCCTATGGAAAACAGTATGGAGGATCCCCCAAAAATAAAAACAATTACCAGATGACCCAGCAATGGTGCTTCTGAGTATATATCCAAGAGAATTGAAAGCAAGTTCTTGAAGAGATATTTGCACACTATATTTATAACAGCACTATATATAATAGTCGAGAGATGTAAACAATCCAAATGTCCATTGATGGGTGAGTTGGTAAACAAAATGTGCTATATATATGATGGAATATCATTGAAACTTTGAAAAAGAAATCCTGTCATACGCTACAAAATGGATGAACCTCAACGACATTATGCTAAGTGAAATACATGAATCACACAAAAAATACTGTGAATTCATTTATATGATATATATAAAGTAGCCAAATGTAAAAAAATGGAAAGTACAATGGTGGTATCGGGTTAGAGGGAAGGAGAAAGGAAAAGTTGCTTAATAGGTGTAGAGTTTCAGATTTACAAGATGAAAAAATTCTGGAGATCAGTTTCACAAAAATGTGAATATACTTAACACTATAATGATGTTAGCTACATATATGATGTTAATATATATATTAATAACATGCTAATAATATATTGAACCATACACTTAAAAATAGTTATTAAGATAGTAAATTTCAAGGTTTTTTTTTTTTGCCACAGTAAAGAAAGTGTGGTATGTGTGTGTGTGTATAATTTCATCTAAATATTCATGATCAACAAGTGTCCCTTTGATATTTGGAATAAGCACTGTTTATCTGGCCAAGGAAATACATGCTGAGAATTTTATTTTTTTAATTTTTTTTATTTTTTAAGCATGCTGAGAATTTTAAAATAAAAATATCTCGGGACACCTGGGTGGCTCAGTGTTTGAGCATCTGCCTTCAGCTCAAGGACATGATCTCGGGGTCCTGGGATTGAGTCCTGCATCAAGCTCCCTGTAGGGAGCCTACTTCTCCCTCTGCCTCTCTCTGTCTCTCATGAATAAATAAATAAAATCTTTAAAAAATTAAATTATCTCTGCAAACTAGGAATAGAGAGGAACTTCCTCAAATTAATAACACCTACAAAAAAAATCTATAACTTTCTTAATAGTGAGAAACTTGAAGATTTCCCACTAATGTCTGGAACAAGATAAGGATATCCACTCTCACCACTGCTTTTTAACATCATACTGGAAGTCCTAACTAATGAAAT
Organism: Vulpes vulpes; assembly: GCF_048418805.1. Lineage (NCBI taxonomy): Eukaryota > Metazoa > Chordata > Mammalia > Carnivora > Canidae > Vulpes > Vulpes vulpes. Next base: position 5,454,399 of record NC_132782.1, read on the forward strand.
AAGACAAGAAAAGGAAATAAAAACTCTTTGTTTTAAGATGACATTTTGTCTATGTAGAAAATCTTAATCAACAATGACAAAAAAATTTGGAACTTATAAATGATTATAGCAATGTTGCAGGATACAAAGTTAATACAGAAAGCATTTGCATTCCTTTATACCAGCAATAAACAAGTGGAATTTGAAATTAAAAACACATTGCCATTTATATTTAGACCTCAAAAAATGAAATACTTTCAGTATAAATTGAAGAAAATAATTAAAAATATCTGTAGGAGGAAAACTACAGACTCTTAAAAGACATGAGAGAAGAACTAAATAAATGGAGGGAAATTCCATGTTCATGGTTAGAAATACTCAATATTGTCAAATGCCAGATCTTCCCCAACTTGATCTATACATTCAATGCAATCCTATTCAAAATCTTAGCAAGTCATTTTATCAATATCAATAAACTAAAGTTTATATGGAGAGGTAAAAGAAGCATAATAGCCAACTTAATTTTTTTAAGATTTATTTATTTACTTGAGAGAGAGGGTGCGTGTTGTGGGGAATGGGGATGAAAAAAACCAAAAGGAGAGGGTGAGAATCCCAAGCAGACTCCCTGCAGAGTATGGAACCCAACACAGGGCTCAATCCCATGACCCTGAGATCATGACCTGAGCTGAAATCAAGAGTTGGATGCTCAACCGACTCCCAGGCCCCCTAGCCAACTTAATATTGAATGAGAAGATGAAAGTCAGAAGACTGACACTACTCAACTTCAAAACCTACTATGAATCCACAATAATGAAGACAGTGTGATATTCAAGAAGAAATGGACAAATAGATTCAAGGAACAGAATAGAGAGCTTTCCCAGAAATAAACCCACATAAATGCTGTCAACTGATCTTTGACAAGGAGCAAGGGCAATGCAATGGAGCAACAAAGATAGTCTTTCAACAAATGGTGCTGGAATGTCAGAGCATCCACATGCAAAACAATGAATCTAGACACAGGCTTTATACTCTTCACAAGAATTAACTCAAAATGGATTATATAATATTACTAAGTTACATAATGCACAAGGAAATAAGCCACCCTGAATAAGAGTCACCGAGAAACAGGTGAAAAAATGCATCAAATGTTGACATTATCAGAGAAAAATTCCAAATAAGCATTTAATATCATCAAAGATAAAATGTTTAAACATGCACTGAGAAATATGCCTTCAAAAATGACTACTTATATCTTTTAAAGACCCAAGTAGATTTCCTAGAAAGTAAAAGTAATATAATTTAAATAAACAATGTCAATCAAAAGGTTAAATAGCTTACTGGAGCTGAGGTATGAATTACTGAATTGGACAGTAGTTCTAAACAAATTACCCAAATACAGCACAAAGAAACAAAAAGGAAAAATATGAATAGTTCAAGAGACTAGACAATAATTCAGAAGACAGTTGAGCATAGGGTGTGCCATAGACTGAATATTTGTGTTTCCCCTAAAATTGTGGGAACCTAATCCCCAATGTGAGAGTATCAGGAAGGGAAATTGGGAGGCAATTAGGTCATGAGTGTTGAGTCCTCATGGATGGAACTACAACCATTATAAAAGAGACACCAGAGAACACCCTGACCCCTTCTGCCATGTAAACATAGCAAAAAGACGGTCACCTAAGAACCAGGAAATGGGCCTCACCGGTCACTGAACCTACCAACACCTTCATCTTGGACTTTCCAGCCTCAGAACTGTGAGAAATAATTTGTTTATAAGCCAGGCAGTCGCTGGCATTTCGTTATAGCAACCCAAACAGACTATAGCAGACTGGATCTAGATTTCAGGCCATCTCTCCTACAAAATGTGTACAACCAGATTTGCAGACTGAACTTCTGTCCCCTGAAAGGATTTCCCTTCATTACTACTTTTCAGAACCATACTTGTACTAGACTCTAATAATCATTTCAGAATAAAGTGCAGACCCACAGGGGCTGGGGAGAAAACTTTAAGAGAAACAATAAGTGGGTGCCTCTCACAAGTGGGGACTTTGTGATAGGACTATCTACTGCATTCACACTACCTGAGGATGAAGATCTGACACACTACTTTATGACTTTTCTTTTTCTTGAGCATTCTCACTATTGAAATTCTCCCTGCACTCTGAAACAAGATCTGTCTCTGACCCAGGCCATGGTTCTACCTATACTTTCCTGGCCTTCTGTAACACTTTTAAGTTTTAAATTCATAGTGCAAGAGGTATGGAGAAGCTTCTCCATGGTGCCTCAGCAGTATTGATCTGGAGAGCAGTTGTTGAGGAGTTTGAGTCTAGACTCTGCCAGCAAAACAGGTTGTGCATGACCGAGGGGTGTGTATGTAATGTACAGAGTCTAGAACAGAAATCGCTTTTGCCCAGGGCCGCAAAGGGCCTTGGTGAGTTCTCCTACCAAATATGGGTCAGTGTCTTATTGTCTCCTGGACACTAAAACCCTGAGAAAGGGCAGAGGTGCCCCAAATATTGCCCAGAACTAGGTGGTGTGCTAACTGCTGACTCACTTTTATGCATGGCCTTCCCACTCAAAGAACCAAGGCAGAAAAAAAAAAAATCAGGAAATCAAGACAGATAGCTGTTTTCAGGTTATTCTTGTGAATTGCCCAGGTGTCTTGCTTCCCTTCCTTGTGGTTTGTCTTTGGGCCCATCTCCTCTCCCTGCCGGTCCCACACCCTGAAATGTTAAAGCCATAGTGAGGGATTCCAGTGAAGGCAGGGATCATCTGTAGTTCCTACTAGCTACACAGTAGGGACTCCTGTCATACAAATAAAAAAAAGTCAACTACACCTTAACAATTACTGAGCTGACTCTAGCAATGAAAACGAACAATGTCAAGATTAAAGGAGGAAAAAAGTCAATGGATGTATAAGTATGGTCTTAACCAGATGTCTTCTGAAGAATTGAGCCTCTGAGAAATCGAGGTATACCTACATACAGCGTTTCTCTCCCTTGTCCCCCATAGCTATTCCCCAAAAGCCAAATTAGGTTCAGATGTGTGACTCCTCCTCCCAGCCACAAAAGCTATGGCCCCAGGGGAAACTAATTTCTAATATGGCCTCCTAGGAGGGCCCCAGCCAAGGCTTGGTAAGGCCATGTTGGGCTCTGCAATCACCCAGTCTCTCTCTCTCTTTCTCTCTCTCTCTCACTGACAAGACAGCCTTTGGAGAAGATGAGCTATAGAGTGTGCCACAGCAGAAAGAGAAAGAAATCAGCAGAAGAGACAACCAAGAGCATCATCAAAGCAATTTTATTACCTCTTTTACCAGCCTATAGGACAACCCAAAGGTAAGAACTTAAGTGTTTGTTCTTGATTCTTCAGAGCAGTTGTCTCCATGTCACATGCTTCTCTCTCTAATGCAGTGATTCTCAACCAGGGAGCTGTTTTGCCTCCAGGGGACAGTTGGCAAACTATACAAATTTTTGGTTGTGACAACTGAAATAGGGATGCTATTGACATCTACTGGGTAGAGGCTGGGATGCTGCTAAATATCCCATAATGCACAGGTCAGCCCCCTACCACCACCAACAAAGAATTATCTATCCAAAAATTTCAGTACTGCTGAGGTTATAAACTTTGCTTTAATTTTTCTGAGTCCAAAGTTCCTGTCGATGGGTTTTCTTCATTTATCATATATATTAATTTCCTAGGGCTACCATCACAGAGTACCACAAATGGAGTGGCTTAAAACAACAGAAATTTGTTCTCATTGTTTTAGAGGCTAGAAGTCTAAGTCAGAGTGTCAGCAGGGTCATGCTCCCTCCAAAGGCTCTAGAAGATACTCCCATGCCTCTTCTAGTGTCTCATGACCCCAGGTGTTCTTGGCTTGTACCAGCACAACTCGTCCTCTGCCTCCTTCTTCTTCAAGTGTCTCTCTTTGTTCTCTCCTCTTCTTAGAAGGACCTTAATAATTCCAGATCCTTAATAATTACATTTGCAAAAGGCAATTTACAAATAAAAGGACATTCTGAGGTTCCATATAGAAATGAATTGGGGTGGGTGCAGATACTATTCAACTCAATATACACTAGAATGGAGTGACCTTTTAGCTGAGAGTAGTGGAGGTTAATTTAGAAAACAAAAAGCCATAGGTGCCCACCCTTCTTAAGTATTCAGACTGCAGCTGCAGGGAAAGAAAAATAAAGGAGGTAATGAAGCCCATGGATGATTCAGTTGGTTTAGCTTCTGACTTTGGATTAAGTCATGATCTCGGGGTCCTGGGATAGAGCCCTATATCAGGCTCCCTACTCAGCGGGGAGCCTACTTTTCTCACTCCCTCTATCTACCCACCCCTACTCATGCGCGCGTTCTCACGCGCTCTCTCTCTCTCTCTCTCTCAAATAGATAAATACAATCTTTTTAAAATATAAATAAATAAGTAAATAAATAAAATAAATCAAGGAAGCAAGCAAGCAAGCAGGTAAATCTGGCAACATCCTGCTCTCTACTACCAGTGTTAGTTGCCAAAAAATAAAAATAAATCTGTCCACTTCTGTGTGTTCCTCCTGCTCAAAGCCTTTTTTCCTCCCCCAATGAATAATAGCATAGAAAAATGAACTTCATAGGAACATCAGGACCTATATGGAGTCTGTGGTATCAATGGCAGTTATAAACCATGGTAACAAATTCTCTGGCACTCCTCCCATTGAAAGGTGGAGCTTATGTTCCTGTCTTAGTCCATTTGGGCTGCTACCCATAGACTGGATGCCAAATAAATTTGGCAAAATAAATTTATTTCTCACAGTTCTGGAGGCTGAGAATCCCAAGATCAAGTCATCAGCAAATTTGGTGACTGATGACGCTCTGCTTCCTAGTTCACCGAAGACCATCTTTTCACTGTATGCTTACACGCAGAAGAGGTGAGGGAGCTCTCTGGGGTCTTTTTTATGAGGGCACTAATCCCACTTGTGATAGCCCCACCCTCATAACCTAATCACCTCCCAAAGGGCCCACCTCTAACTACCCTCACATTGAGGATGAGGTTTCAACATATGAATTTGGGGCAAACACAAACATTCGGTCCATAGCAGTCCCCTTCCCTTGAATCTGGGTGAGCTTGTGTCTGCTTTGTCTAATGGAGTAGGTGAAAAATTAAACAGTGCAGATAGTGGAGGCCTGGCCTGGGAGCCAATCCAGTCCAAATCTGTGGCACTTGCTCCTTAGGCTCTACACCACCTTGCCTTGAAGCACAGCCTATCTGGAATGGTTACTTACACGCTCTTCAGGTAAATTAAATTTTCTCAAAGTTTGTGCTTATGAGAAAACTGAATTAGGGCACCATTATAAGGGTCGTAGCATCTCAGGAAGGATGAATCAAATCAGAACATCCCTGGGCATGCTTATCCCCAAGATAGCACAACCAGTGTTCATTTGTCTCCCTTGTGTAGATGTTTTCTTTTAAGCTCACAGCAAATATTCTTCTTGACAGTAAGAGACCTTGCAAAGAACAGAGTCCTGTTTTCTAAGTCTAGGCTCTGGGGTTTCTCTTCAGATCCCTTAAGATCAGTTTGTCCAAAAGGAAAATAAAAGTAGTATGTTTGGGAGATCCCTAGGTGGCTCAGCAGTTTGGCGCCTGCCTTTGGCCCAGGGTGCAATCCTGGAGTCCCGGGATTGAGTCCCACATCAGGCTCCCGGCATGGAGCCTGCTGCTCCCTCCTCCTGTGTCTCTGCCTCTCTCTCTCTCTCTCTCTCTCTCTCTCTCTCTATGTCTATCATAAATAAATAAATCTTAAAAAAAAAAAAAGTAGCTTGTTTAATGTGTGACTTGTGAAATACAAAGTCAAAGAAACAATTTTATATTAATTTCTTTTAAACAACCCTTTAGACTACTAGTTTCTAGTCCAGCACGTAAGGAAGTCATCACTCCATCCTTAAATCAACAATGAGTACAGAGCTGAACAAATGAAAATCAACAACTCTTCTTAGACCCACCAAGAAAGAGAGGTCACAGGATAAACTGCTGCCCTCAGAGCAAAACTTCTGTGGGAACCATTACTGGGGTAGAAAAACCTAAACTGTAATGAACTGGTGGAGGCTCAATAATTCATCAATCTCAATTCTAACAGTTAAAATCTCCAAGGAGGCTCCAGTCTTAGTAGAGGAGGGGAGGACTCCCTTTTTTGTGAGCCCTATACATATTTTGTGAGCCCTTAGTGGAGGAGGGGAGGACACATTTTGTGAGCCCACATGAAGATCCCCGTGTGCTTCTAGGAAGAGAGGATGTGTATCATTTAAAAATACACAAGAATATTCTGTTCTTAACAACGCTTGCCCTCAAGGGAAACTATTTTACCAGAGCCTTACCTATTAAGGTCCTAACAGAGCCTAACCAGCCTGGGAGAAGAAAAATACTTAATTCCATATCCCCCTTGACTTCCTGTCCCACCTAAACTAGGGGGAAATTGAGAAGCACTTGTGAAGGTCACAGCCAAGGGCACAGGATCACTAAAAGACTGAGTTCTAATCATAAGACTATAAAACACCTCTCTCCCTCCATACCTCCTCAGTACATTAATGGCCTATTTATCTCAGTTCTTTTACCCAGTACATCATGTCTGGCTTTCAACAAAAAACTACAAGGCATACTAAAAGCCAGAAAATACAATCTGAAGAGACAGAGCAAGTATCAAAATCAGACTCAGATATCTGAGTTGTTTATGGGATGTTGTTTATGTCAGGTGTTGAGAGACAGGTTGTGAGGTGTCCTACTATAATCATAGATTTGTCTATGTGCCTCAGATAATTTTGTAGCTCTGTTTGGAGGGTATATATTGGATATTGCTAAATTGTTTTCTTGGTCAATTGTCCCTTTTATCATGATATAATGGCCCTCTCTGTCTCTAGTCATTTTTCTGTTCTGACATGTATTTTATCTAATATTAATATAGCCACTCCTTTCTCTTTCTTTTTTTTTTTTTTTTTTGAGATTTTATTTATTTATTCATGAGAAACACAGAGAGAGAGGCAGAGACACAGGCAGAGGGAGAAGCAAGATCCCATAGGGAGCCCAATGCTGAACTCAATCCCGGGACTCTGAGTGGAAAGCAGACGCCCAACTGCTGAGCCACCCAGGTGTCCCACCTGCTTTCTTTTGATTAATGTTTACATGATACATCCTTTTCTGTGCTTTGGCTTTTTTTTTTTCACTATTTCAGACATTTGTAAGTGTACAAGTCAGTGCCATTAAGTGCATTCAAATTGTTTATTGTGCACCTGTCACCACATCCAGAGCCTTTTTATGTTTCAAAACTGAAACACCATACTGATTAAACCACAGCTCCCCATTTTCCTCTCTCCACCAGTCTCTAAAAACCAACATTATACTTTCTGCCTCTTTGAATTTGACTGCTCTACCTACCGCACATAAGTGGGATCCTACTTTACATGTCGTTTCATGATTGGCCTCTTTCACTTAGTATAATGCCCTCAGGGTTCATCCATGTGTTAGCATGTGACAGAATTTCCTTCCTTTTCAAGGGCTGAATAACATTCCCTGATATGAATAGACCACATTTTATTTATCCACTCATCCTTCAATGGACACTTGGGTTGCTTCTGCCTTATGGCTATTATAAATAGTGCTGCTGTAAACATGGATGTCCAAATAGCTGTTCAAATCCTCACTTTCATTTCTTTTAGGTGGAATATCCAGAAGTGGAACTGCTGAATCAAATAGTAATTCTAGGGCAGCCCGGGTGGCTCAGTGGCTTGGCGCTGCCTTCGGCCCAGGGCATGATCCTGGAGATCCAGGATCGAGTCCCACGTCAGGCTCCCTGCATGGAGCCTACTTCTGCCTCTGCCTGTGTCTCTGCCTCTCTCTCTCTCTCTGTGTCTCTCATGAATAAATAAAATAAAATATTTAAAAAAAACACCAAATAGTAATTCTATGTTAAATTTTTTGAGGGCACCTGGGTGACTCAGTGAAGTATTTGCCTCCCAGTCAGGTTGTGATCTAAGGATCCTGGGATCCAGCCCTGGATCCTATGCAGGGAGTCTGCTTCTCCCTCTCCCCCTGCTCATGCTCTTTCTCTCGCTGTCTTTTGCAAATAAATAGATAGATAGATAGATAGATAGATAGATAGATAGATAGATAAAACTTTTGAAGAACCACCATAACGTTTTCCATAGTGGCTGCAGCAGTTCACATTCGCATCAGCAACGCACAAGAGTCCAGTTTCTCCATACCCTCATAACACTTCTTTTCTTTTTGTTTTTATTTTTTTTAACAGCCATACTACTGGCCTTTTACTTTTGACCTGATTTTATCATCATATTTGAAGTGACTTTCTTATAGACAGCATATAATTGGGTCATGTTTGTTTGATCCACTTTGCTGATCTCTGTCTTTTCTGTTTTATAGACTCTATACAGTTAAAGCAATTATTAATATGTTAAGACTTAAGCCTGCCATTTATTTCTGTCTTATGTTTGTTCTGTCTTTATTATATCTTTTTCTTTTTTCTGACTTCTAATGGCTTGCTTAAACATTATGTAGAATTCCATTTGGATTTACCTATAGTTTTTTAGTGTGTTGCTTTGTATAGTGGTTTTTTTAGTGGTTGCTCTAGGCATTACATTATACATACATAATTTATAACAGTCTACTAGTGTTGTCATTTACCAGTTTGAGGGAAATATAGAAACTTTACATCTTTTTATACCCCCTTACTTTCCTCTGTTTACAGTATAACTGCCTTAAATATTTTCTCTATATACATATAGTACCATGTTAGACATACTGTAATTTTTGCTTCAACCAACATAAATCACTTAGAAAACTCAAGAGGAAATGTAAGGACTATTATAATTACCTATATTTTTGATTACCATGTTCTTCCTTTCTGATATTCCAAAATTCCTTCTTTTTTCATTTCCTTTCAGTTAGAGAACTTCCTTTAGCCATTCTTTTAGGATATGTCTGCTTGCAACAAATTCTGTTGGTTTCCCTTTACCTTAAAATATCTTGAACTCCCTTTCATTTCTGAAGACTATTTTTACTGGCTGTAGAATGCTAACCTTAATGCTAATTCTTTTCTTTCAAAACTTTAAAATAATTATGCTGATTCCTTCTGGACTCCATTTTTTCTGATAAGCAATCCACTGTCATTCAAATAAGTTGTTTTCCATAGGTGTGATGTTGTTTTTCTCTGGTTGCTTCCAAGATTTTTTTTATCTGTCTTTGGTTTTTAGGAATTTGATTATTATATGTCTTAATGTGGATTTATTTGAGGTTATCTTATCTACATTTCCCTCAGCTTCCAGAATCTGTAGTTTTATGTGTCTTGCTCTTTCTTCTATCACTTCTGTTCTGCTGTTGAGCAGAAAACCCTATTGAGGGTTTTTATTTGGTTATTGTGTTTTTCAGTTCTAAAATTCCATTTGATTTTTCTTTATATTGTATTATATTATTAATTAATTATATTATTTTTATGTTGCATTGCTGATATTTTCTGTGTCTTTGCTGGAGCTTTCTATGTTTTTATTTATTTCAGGCATGTTCACAATGTCTTAGTGAAGCATTTTAATCATGATTGCATTAAAATCATTATCTGGGGCAGCTAGTTGGTTCAGTTGAGAGAGTATGTGACCCTTGATATCAGGATAGTGAGTTTGAGCCCCATGTTGGGTATAGAGATTACTTAAAAATAAAATAAAATCATCATCAGATAATTCCAACATCTCTGTTATTTTGGTGTTGGCATTTATCAATTGTCTTTTTGTATTCAGTGTGAGAGCTTCTTGGTTTTTGGTATGATGAGTAATTTCCAATTGAAACTTGGACATTTTTAGCTGATTTTCTTTGATGCTTCACAAGCAGGGGAAGGGGGTCTTATGCTGCCACATTATTGCTCTGTGAAGATAGAATTCTAGGTTTCCCATTCAACTTTTCTTGATATCTGCAAGTGATGGGGCTCCTTATTACCTCTGGATGGAGGTTCTGGCTCCCAGTATGGTCTCCACTGACATCATTGTTGGGGGTAGTCTTTGCCGCTGGACTATGGTGAAAATCCTAACTCTCCAATATGTCTCCTGTGATACTACCCAGTAGGGGATTGAGGAACAAGAAGTTCAGATTTTTAAATTTTTATTTGAGAAAGAGATAGCAAGAGAGAGAGCACAAGCCGGGGTGGGGGTGGAGAGGGAGAAGCAGGCACCCTGCTAAGCAGGGAGCCCCATGTGGGGCTCCATCCTAGGCCCCCAAGATCACCACTGGAGCCAAAGGCAGACACTTAACCAAATGAGCCATCCAAGCACCCCCAGGAGAAGTAGTATTATTCTTGGGTCAGCATGGAACTCCAGGCTCCCTGTGTGGTTTCCACTAACACTATGGGAGCGGAGGGTATAATATTACCAGCCAGCAGGAATAAAAGTCCTGGCTCCCTACTTGGTTTTCTCCAATATCACTTTGGTGGGAGTGTTGGGGCTCCTCATTATAGCCTCATAAGGTTAGAAATCTAGGCTCCCCACTTGGCTTTTACTACTAAAGGTGGAAGAGGGAACACAATCTGTTTCTGTGGTGTCCGACTGGAGTAGAGTTGTTATTATCAAAAGTTTTCTGTCTTAGGGGCGCCTGGGTGGCTCACTCAGTTCAGCGTCCAACTCTTGATTTCAGCTCAGGGATCAAGCCCCTTGTCAGGGTCTGCACTCGCTGGGAATCTACTTGAGGATTCTCTCTCTCTCCCTTTCCTCACCACCCCCGCACAATAATAAATAAATATTTTAAAAATAAATAAAATTTTTCTGTCTTAGAAAGTCCCTTTCATGGTCCTTTGGCCAGAGAAAACAGACTTATGCAGGAACTTTTTTGCCTGTGCTTGTTGCTGCTTCCAACTTATTCAGCCCCAAATCTTGGATGTTTGAGGCAAAAGAAAACTCAGAGAACTCATTGTTGTGTTTTTCCTCAAGTCACAAGTTCTCTAACCTGTCCTCCTTCTTTTCTCCACCTTTCAAAGTCTTCTTATGTTTGGTATATATATAATGTCCATGATTTTTCAGCTGTAGTTAACAGAGGAATAAGGAAAGGTATGTCCACCACTGCCCCCCCAAGTAGAAGTTTGAGAGAATGAATTTTAGTTATTTTTTTTTAATGAAGTTGATACCAAGAACAGCATAATCTTAGTCAAAATCAATAAAGACTAGAGAAATTTTGTATAACCAAAGGCATAAGAATGAACATCAGCATTTACCACTCTGTTCTGAGACCCATTAATAGTTGTGCCATGAGAATAATATTCCTTTATGATCAAAAACATCTGGGAAAGTCTGCATTTTATGTCCCTCCCTTTGGGACTCTCAGTGCAATTAGCATAGTAAAGGCTCTGAGAAAATCTACAGTAATGAATATGCTTAATTTTTTAATCCAATGTTACCCAAATTAATTTGAGCACAAAACATGTTTTCCCTGAATATCTAATGTTATCTTCTAATAGCATCCACTCTGAAAATACTAAGCCCCACACATAACCCCAGGAGTTTTCTCAGGGCCCAGGCTCTACAAGGGAGGGACTGGCATCTTTACGAGCTGTCCTCCCTTGTCTCTGGAAGGGTAGACATTCTGTCTTGATGGAACATGTACAAGTAGAGTGGTAGAGGGAGCAGAGTAATCTTTTGCATTTTCCCAACAGTAGTAACCTTTGCTTTTACTCCCTTTTATTTACCTATTTTTTTAAATTTTTAAAAAAATATTTTATTTTTTCATGAGAGACACAGAGAGAGAGGCAGAGACATAGGCAGAAGGAAAACCAGGCTCCTTGCAGGGAAGGAGTCCCAATGCAGGACTCAATCCTAGGACCCCGGGATCACGCCCTGAGCCCAAGGCAGACACTCAACCCTGAGTCACCCAGGTGCCCCGTATTTACCTATTTATTTTTATCTGTATACTACCTCTGAAAGATAAGAGAGGAAAGTGTACTATCCTTATTTCTTAGGTGACAGAGACCCAAAGAAATGTGTGTTCCTAGAAGAAGCAGATCTAGATCTGTAGGCTTTGGATTACAAAGGTCCTTCATAATTACTGTGTCCCTGCAATCCCTGACTGGAGCCCTGTCCTGCCAGACATGGGTGCAGTCTGACCTCCTGGGCCTGCCCTTTTGTATCCTATACCCTGAATCCTGGCTTGGCCTCCCGGAGGCCCCCGAGCAGAAAAGCACACCCACGGAGCATCTAGAACCTTGCTCCCTGCTCTTGCTCCACACAGGGCTCTGCCAGGATGGCCTTCCTGCTTTCCAGAAACCTTTGTTCCATGGAAAACAACTGCTGTTTTCCAGAACAAAATCTCTGGGGAGAAAAGGGGAAGCTAGAATCCTAAATACAGGATGAGGATATCAAAATTGCTCCCTGACCCTCACTTCCTCTTTGGCCACCACGGCCTACTGCGCGACTCAAGACAGGAAGTTGCCCGGGCTTCAGAAGACATTTACCGAGAAGAAATGTTCCCAGTAAACATAACATCCAAGCAGCATGCCCCGTGATCCCAGAACAACACAATAGTGATTTGTCTGCCACATTGCCTTCAGGGAATCAGGAGGAGGAAATGACCACTCTCTTATTTTGAAGAAGGTTCAGCACAAGGGCAAAATCATCAAATACAGTGAGACACTGGATGATGCTATAAAAACTAAACATTTGTCCCAGAAAAGAGCTCCTGTCTGAAAGTCTTGACATTTGTGGTGACGTCCCAGCCCCCTTTCTCTTGGCAAATGGTCAGAAAGGAAAGCAGTTCTTCAAGGAGGGGAAGAGATGAGAAAGAACAAGGGGCTTTGGGGTTGACATCGCTTGTCTCTGACTGGCCTTCCAGAGAATGGAATTTACTGTTGCCTGCAATTAGTTCTTCCTTTCTGCTTAACAATTCTTCTTGCTGCTAGGGACATTAACTGAGGCATTGCATTCTTTTTTTTTTTTTTTTTTTAAGATGTTATGTATTTTATCTATGAGACACAGAGAGAGAGAGAGGCAGAGACATAGGCAGAGGGAAAAGCAGGCTCCATGCAGGGAGCCCGATGCAGGACTCGATCCTGGGACTCCAGGATCACGACCTGAGCTGAAGGCAGGTGCTAAACCACTGAGCCCCCCAGGATCCCCAGGCATTACATTCTTAAACAGTTTCTTCACTCACTAGGCCTGGCGACTGCAATGCCAATAAAAACCCTTCATTTTAAATCATTGATGACTGCTGTTAAAATCCAGCTATAAAATGTGAGGGGGGAAATAGTGTCAGTCCTTAACTCCTTAACTTGAATTCATTTTTCCAGCTTAGGCTCATTTTCCAGATAGGCTCAAGGAAGCAGATGCTTTGATTGGGAGGGACATTGGAAAAATATGGAGCATGTCCGAACAGTAGGCATACACGTAGCCTAGAAAAACCACTGTGGTCAGCCTGGAGCCAGCATGAGAGCCCCAAGTACTTGAGGCAGGCCCAGAGGAGATGGTGAGAGTATTTTATTTATTGAAATATATCTGATATAAAACACCATGTGAATTTAGGGGGTACAACATGTTGATTTGCTACATTTATATAATATGATTGTCATTGTAACGATAATTAGCACCTCTATCACGTCACATAATTACTTCTTTTTTGTAGTAGGAATAATTAATACCTAGAGCCTTGGTGAGTTTGATGATTCTTATATATGATTATTTTTATTCATTCTACTCTGCACTAGATCTCAGGATGTATTTGTCTACTAACTGCAAGTCTATACACTTAAACAACTTCTCTCCTATTCCTCACCTCCCAGACCCTGATAACCACCATTTTCTTCTCTGTGTTTACAAGTGTGGCTTTTTCAGATTCCACACATAGGTGATATCATACAGTATTTGTCTTTCTCTGACTTACACTTGTTAGAATGGCTATAATTGAGAAGATAAGAGATAACGAGTATTGGCAAGGATGCAGAGATAAGGGAACACTTGTGCACTGTTGTGGGAATGTAAATTGGTTCAGGTGCAATGGAAAACAATATGGAGGGTCCTCAAAAATCTAAAAATAGAACTACTGTGTGATCCAGCAATCCTACTTCTGTGTATATATCCAAAGGAGGTAAAAACAGTATCAAAGGGATATCTGTACCTCCGTGTTCATTGCTGCATTATTCATTGTAGCCAAGACATGGCAAAAACCCAGGGGTTCATCAACATGAATAGATAAAGAAGATGTGGCATATGTATACAATGGACCATCACTCTGCCATGAGAAAGAAGGAAATCCTGCTATTTGCTAAGACATGGATGGACCTTGAGGATATTATGCTAAGTGAGGAATGTGAAGTGAAATAGGGCAAGTTCACCTCAGACCACAGCTCCACGCTCAGGGGGCCCTGGCATAAATACCGTCCTGTAGGTGGGGCTGAAAGGAAGAAACAAACAGTATGACAGCCAGGTACTCCTTCAGCACTTAACTGTTTGGCCTGGGGCAATTGCTTCACCTTCAAGACAATTCCCTCTGTGGTGCCCTTGGTTAACTGTCAGACTCTTGGTTTCAGCTCAGGTCATGATCTCAGGGTCCTTGGTAGGGAGTCTGCTTCAGACTTTCTCCCTCTTGCTCTGCCCCTCCCCCACTCCCCACATGTGTGCCCTTTCTCTCTCTCTGTTTCTCTCTAAAATAAATAAATCTTAAAAAAAAAAAAAAAAAAGACAATTCCCTCTTTGGGCCACATCATCTCCAGGGTCACTTTCAGCTTTAACATTGCCTGGTTTTTCAAAAATATTTTGGGGTATTTTCTATTCTTTTTCCTCAGATTTGCATTTTTATGAAATAGTCACCTCAACCAATTACAGAACTGTACAAAGCAGAAAATGAAAGATCCACCCACCACCACCCCTGGTATTTCATTTCTACACAATTGGAGTGGAGTTTAAGACCATGGGCTTCAGAACCACATAGCCTAGTTCAGATCCATTTCCTGCTGCTTCCCAGTTCCAGGGCCTTGAAAACAGCTGTTTTCCCCTGCTCTTCCCTTCTACTGTAAAAGTAGGACAATGATAGTATTTTTGTTACCATGAATTAACACAACAATGTCTGGAACATAGTATTCAATATACATTAGTGTTTTCACTGCAGCAGACTTCCGCGTACAGTAAGGGCAGCTAATATAGCAGACCTGGGTGCTACCTGCAAGGAGTCAGCCCTGGCAAATATCAGGACCCACTTTGTGTCTATTCCATGCAGATATTTGTGTGGTATTTTACGAAAGAAGGAAATGCTAGTTAGAGCCGAGAATAGATAAGGAGCCTCCCAGGACAGTGACAGTGGGCAATCCCTTCAGCCAAATATGTCTTCAAAAGAAACCTGGACAATCCATTTAAAAACAAGCATCTGAAACATAGCATTGCAGAAAAGACAAGAGAAGGAAAAACTGAATTTCCTATTAATAGTGATGTGTTTTTTAAAAATCCTTTCCATGCAGAAATTCCCAATCAGGTATTGTCTGGCATTGAATAGTCTACAGCAAAGGAATGCAGAAATACTTTCTGATGGAGAGAGCAAACAAAATTTCTCCTGTCCCCACGCATCCCTGCCTCCCACAGGTTATGTCCTGCCTTCTTAGCCTCCATGCAGAAATGAGCTGAAGACATTTCCAGGTCCCTAGCAGGCCCCCACCCTGAATGCGCGCTATCAGGTTTCTCCAAGTCAGCATTACAACAGCTGCCCCCTAAGCTGATTCAGTGGCCTCTGACCTCAGGCTCCCAGTCTCCTCCAATAGCCATGTCCCAGTGAGGTTTTGCCTCTTTCCCCCAAGTACTGGCTACCCTTTGGTCCAATTCTTTAAGATTTAAACATGTTGTAGAGAGAGATCAGGAACTGGCAAGAAAAGCATGGGCTTTGGAGTCAGGAACTGATTTAACTTCTGTCTCAGTATTCTTATCTCTAAAATGGGTCAATAATACTGTTAGCTGCATGGGCTTGCAGCAAAAACTTGTGAGATGACTGTGTTAAAATGCCTAGCATCCTGCCTAGCATATAGCTTGTTCTCAGTAAAAATTTGTCCCCCTGTCATTTCTTATTGCAAATAAATGTCAGCCTATCTGCTCCACTAGGCTGTGAGCTCCTCAAGTGTAAGAACTCTGACTTACTGGGCAGCCCCGGTGGTGCAGCGGTTTAGCGCCGCCTGCAGCCCGGGGTGTGATCCTGGAGACCCAGGATCGAGTCCCACATTGGGCTTCCTGCATGGAGCCTGCTTCTCCCTCTGCCTCTCTCTTTGCTCTCTCTGAATGAATAAATGAATAAATCTTTAAAAAAAAAAAAAAGAACTCTGACTTACTCATCTCTCTATCTCTCATTCTGTGTGGCTCCAGACTCCTAGTGTACACTAGGTACCCAGTGTATTGGCTATTTATTGCCATAATAATGCATAGCAAACCAGACTTAAAACAATCATTATTTAGTTCATGATTCAGCAATTAGGCTGATTAAACTAGGCTCCATTGGATGGTTTTTCTGGCATTGGCTGGGGCTAGCTGCAGGTCATACAGGCTCTGATCTGAGGACAGGGGACAGTGGGAGAGGGTGACAGACATGCATCTTTTATCAAGCAGCAGCTGAGCCTGAGTCTGTTCACATGGCAGCTGGAAGCATTCTCAGTAGAAGAGTGAAAGACCTCTTGAGGTCCAGCCTTGAAACTGGCATATTGTCCCTTCTACCATATTCTCTTAACCAAAGCAAGTCACAAAGCCAGCTCAGATTCAAAGGGGAGCAAAATAGACTCCATCATCCCAGCTCTTAATGGGAAGAGTGGCAAAGTCACATTTTAAAGGGCATGAATTCAGAGAGGAATGGCGAGTTATTGCCATTCTTGCAGTTTACCACACCCAGTTTTTGAATGAAAGGGGTAAGTTAGGGAGAGAAAAAAATGAACCGACAAGGCAATAAGAAGAAAAGGCCAATTTATGCCCTCATAGTTATGGGCAAGGACATTTAAATTCTAGGTTGCTCAATACAAGCAAGATGAAAATTGACCTCTCAAACCATTAAGTAGTTGAGCATTCTCTAAGGTACAGTAAAGAGAATATGTGCCAATTGGGGGATAAATCAAGACACTCCTCTGCCAGTGTCTTGGGAAGGCAGATGAGCCTGGATTTATCGAGGACACTCAGCCTCCTGACAGCAGTATAATTACAGACTCCAGCATCATTAATCAGCAATCACTGACGACTGAGGGAGTCTATAAACCTCTAACTCTCTCTGTTCCAAAATTGATTCAACTTAAAAACAATTATTTAAATTATGCATACTTATGCATTTGGCCTAGGAGAACAAAGGAAAAATATCAAAAAGAGGAGTTTGTATTTTTATTAATCTCTATCTCCAGAATATCTTTTTTCAGCCTTTCAATAATTTGATGAATCTTGTTTTACATACCACACACACACACACACACCTTCTATCAGAGAGACCCACCAATACCAAATTAAATGGATTAGAAAGCCTTCATTCCACCTACTGCATAAAGTCTGGCATCCCCTAAACTATGTATGAATTTCCAGGGGCAGGGGCTCACATTCTTCTGGTCATTTCTTGCTCCAGCTGCTTCCTCACTGTCCCCCCAACTCCTGCTGTGCCCACCTCTCTCCTTTCTTAACATGTCTTGGCATGGCTCAAAATTTCTTGTCCTCCTTTCTTGTAAAGTTCTTTGTACACGGTTTCATGCAACAGATTTTACTGAAGGTTTTGTGGCCAAAGAGGGTAATTATAGCACAAAATAGGAAGTAAATTCACTCTCAGACAGACATCACTCTTCCTAATTTTGGTGAGCTTCTACTCACCAGTAGGGCTTTCCTCTCTGATTCTGTCTCTCATATGCCCCACCCATGACACTGTGTCCCACACTCTCCTAAGAGCTCTCTCTAGAGAGAGCCATCTCCTGCAAGTCTGTTCTTCTATCCTTTCATCTCTTCCCCTCTCCTAGATGCTGGCAAAACCTCAACATTTCTTGATTTCCAAGAGCTTTTTAGTCTTCTTTTGTTTCATCCTTATCCATCCAGGTCAGACCCAGCGATCTCATCTCTTAGCACTAGGGAGGCTCCTGTAGTTGTGAGAAACAACAAAAGCACAGTTCTCCCACTAAGAACAACTCTTTCTCCTAGACCAAAAAAAGAAAAATTGCATTCCACTTCTGACATAACAGGTGTTTTCTGTCATCTGTCCAGTCTACCTGCCTTGTGATTTGACACCTCAGAGAGCTGCGTCTCACCTTTATGCCTCACACCCCCATTGGAAAGGTCATTCCCTCAGGTTAAGGGATTATATCCAGAAGACACACATAATCAAATATTGTATTTGGAAGAAGTGACCCATTAAGCTAATTCTCAAACATTAGTGTATATTAAAATCTTTGGGGGTGCCTGGGTGGGTCAGTCAGTTAAGTGTTTGACTCTTGATTTTGGCTCAGGTCATAATCTCAGGGTTGGGAGATTGAGCCCTGCATCTGGCTCCATTCTGGGCATGGAATCTCCTTGGGATTTTCTCTCTCCCTCTCCCTCGGCCCCTTCCCACCCAACCCCCACTCACACATACATGCTGTCTCTCTCTCTAAAAAAGTAAAAAATAAATAAATAAATAAATAAATAAATAAATACAAACTTCTGATGCACAGGTTAAAAATACAGCTTCCCTGGTCCTATCCTGTCAGAGTCTGATTCTGAAGATATGAGGTAGAACCTAGGAATCTGTATGTTTAAAAAGAAGTGTCTTGCCTCCACCCTTCCTCCAGGTGATTCTGATGCAAAGCATCAGCTGACCACTGCTTAACTGTCTTAAGCAGTTAAGAAACACTGCTTTCCTGTTTGACCTATAGAGAGGAAAATGGGGATTCCAGGGATCCAATTACCAATGTATTAGTATTAGTTTCCTATGGTTACTGTAACAAATTACTACAGACTTGGTGGCTTAAAACAGAAATTTGCAACATTATTTATAATCATCAAAAGGTAGAAATAACCCAGTGTCCATTGATGAATAAATGGTTAAACAAAATGTGTATACATACAATTGAATATAATTCAGACTTAGAAAGGGAGAAAATTCTGATACATGCTATGACATGGGTGAAACTTGAAGGCATTATACTTAGTGAAATAAAGCAGACACAAAAAATTATTGTGTGACTCCCTGTATATGAGGTACCCAAAGTAGTCAGAGTAGTCAGATTCACAGAGGCAGAAAGTAGAAGATTGTTTGCCAGGGGCTGTGGGACAGGAGGAGGGGGAGTTATTGTTTAATTGGTATGGAGTTTTAATTTGGAATGATGAAATAGTTTGGAGATGAATAACGTGATGATTGCAAAACAACGTGAATGTACTTAATGTCACAGACTGTATACTTAAAAGTGGTTAAAATAATAAATTTTAGGTTATGTATATTTTAACAGAATTTTAAGAAACTAAAAAAATAAAACCCAGATATTCTCTCACAAATCTGGAGGCCAGATTTGAAAATCAGTATCACGGGGTCTCAATTAGGGTGTCAGCAAGGCCACACTATCTCCAGAGGCTCAAGGGAAGAATCTGTTCTTCGATTCTTCCAGCTTCTAGTTGCTGCCAGCATTGTTGGCTTGTGGCCACATCGCTTCAATTTCTGCCTGCATCTTTATACTGCCTTCTCTTCCCTCTGTGTGTGAAATCTCCCTCTGCCTCTCTCTCACAAGGACTTTTGTGATTGTATTTAAGACCTACTTAGATAATCTCCCCATCTCCAGATACTTAACATAATCACATCTGTGGAGTCCTTTTTTGCATGCAAGGTAACATTCACAGGTTCCAGGATTAGATGTGGATATCTTTTGGGGACGATTTTTTAGCCTGCTACACAATCTATCAGGGTTCTGGAGAATGGAGCCAGGGGTGGGGAGAGGAGAAGAGAAGAGGGTCAAGAGCCAAGATTTGGGCCATAGAGGAGCAAGTCCAGGGAAAGGATGGGCATCTTGGGCAGGTAAGAGCACTGCACTGTAGCTCCCCGGTGTTCGGGGCACTGTTCCAACCCAGCAGGAACAACCAGCTTAAGATGAATCCAATGGCCAGGGAAGAGTGGCCAGGATGCCATCGGGGCCCAAGGTCACTTTGCAGCTTCACAGATCCTCCTTGACTGACCTGACAGGCATCCAGGCACTCCCATTGTTATATGCTCTGGGGCTGGAAGGGAAGCAGAGAGTGGCCACAACCTCTCTCATGCCCATCCTGGACTCCAGTGAGAGTACCCCATGTCTAAAGGAAGGATAAAGAGCAAAATTTAGCTCCTCCTGCATGCCAAGCCTAGATTTAGGCTCTGTCCATATTCGTCTAATTCCCAGGAGGGGGGCCTATTAGGCCCCCTTCACAGATGAGCCACTTGCAGCTCAGAGAGAAGCAGTTTGCTCACAGAAACCCAGCATGTCTATCTGCTAGATCCCACTAAGGTGAAGAGCTCCAGTTTAACTTGGACGCACCAGGGTTCTGGCCCTGGCCCCGTGCTCACTGGCCATGGAGCCTTGGATACAGACTGTCTGCACCTGCTCCCTCATCTCTAACCTTGGGGGCACTGCTGCAGGAAGCATCTGTCTCCTGGGGCCGATTGCTGTGAACATAAGCAAGGTGCTGGGCATGGCATTTGGCACAAGCATGCCCAGATAACCAATATTGATATTCCCAGCTGTGCCCGGGTGCAGAGAGCAGAGCCCAGCCCAGGATCCTCCCTCGCCTGCCCAGCTGGAGAGCCCGAGGCAGGCATGCAGCCTGCTGAGCTGGCCTACTGAGGAAGGGGCTTTCTATACAGAGGGGCGCCCGGGTTTGCAGCCACTGGGCCCGCTTCGTTCTTGCCTTCCTGCCTCCCCGAGGAGTCCATGACTAACCCTCAGCGGAGCACAAGGAAGCCTCTGGACAATTCCTCATTTGTTCTCCACTACTAACGCCAACGTGGACTTTCGTGGGCTTCAAGGACAGTGTTGTTCAGTTTGCTCAAGGTCTTCAGCAGACTAAGCCTCGCTCGGGTGCCAGCTGCAGCCACAGGGCTGGCAGCCAGATGGGGAAAAGCAGGGAGTGCCCCCATCCCCTGCCCTGGGGTCTTCTGGAGGTTTGCCTGCACAAGAACCCCTTTCAGAGCCCCGAATACAGTGTGTAACAGGCCTGTGATTGTACAAATTGTTTTAAAGAGCTTTAGCAAACACAACTGGCCCAACAATAGCCTAACATTGACTCTGGAGGTCACTAAGCCCGGGGTGCCCACAGGGGAAGGACTACGGCACGCCCTGAGTGATCCCTGGCACCCAAGGCCTGGTGGTAGGTGGGCAATAGGGCGGAACTGCCTCCCATGAGCCATGCTCTAGGTATACCTCACAATCACTCAGAAAGGAGGGAATTTGCCCTCTTTTAAGCACCACCATATGCCACCCTGGACCTCCGCATCCTAGGTGAGGGGCTGGTGCTCTATAAAAATGACCCATGGCTCTGCCCCAAGGCCTCAGTGAGTTTTTCCCAAATGAACCTTCTGCCCTCAGCTCTAGACCTACCTATTTCTAGTTCCTGCCCCGAATTCCCAGAACTGGCCTGTACCCCAGCCTCTCAGAGAGGGTGGTGTGACAAATCCGCTCCCCACAGAGCTTGCTCAGCACCTTGCTTGTTCCTTGCCAGGCACATTCCTGTTTGTCATGAGTCTTACCCAAATGTAAACAGCCAGCGCATGCTGGCTCCAGGGCTCAGGCCCAGCCCTCATGGCAGCATGCCCTCTCTCTTTTCATTGAAATTTGACAAGTTTCAAAGTTCATACTTTAAAATAAAAAGTGCTGTGGGTATATAGCAGCACGACCCATATGGGCTGACTGTGCTTGCCTATGACATCATTAACTAAAAAAATAAAAGTGCTCCTAACACGTGAAGGAACAAATCTCCCTCATTTTTATTACAGCTTTACTTAGCATCTGCAGACTATGGAGACTTCAAGAGGACGAAATCCAGCCCTTAGTTGTATAAACTAGGTCCCTGAAGCGAGTGTGCCCTCCACAGCACACGGTGGGACTGGAGTTTTCAGTTGTGTGACCACCCCCCTCACTCCCTAATACGTTATTATTCCTACTGCAGGTGTTAGTTTTTTTCCAAAATGAACGGTGGAGAAATTAAAAAACGGCAGAGCCAGGCACTAGGTTCCAGAGTGCTTTAATGGGGAGCGCTCCAGGCCGAGGTTCCGTGACTCAGAGGTGGCCGGAGTCGGGGAAGTCAGGCCCCGTTGGGGAGTGTGGGGTTTTTAAGCCTTATTGGTTCCAGGTCTGGATCCGGGTGGGTCCCTTGCCAAATTAGGCAAGGGAACACCGTGTCCCTAGGTGATTGGCTGGGGGTGGGGATAGTACAGACGATGGGGGGTGGTCCCTGGCTGGAAAGTCCTGGATGGAAAGTTTCAATTTTCCCATCTAGGCTTCAATTTACTGGAGATGATGTGGTGGTGACGGCTGCCTTGGCGGGAAGATCAGCCATTTGGACCCAATTTGAGATGTCTGCCATTTTGGGTGCCCCTGTCTCTCAGCCAGCCCAACAGCAGGATGACAACCGGATGACACAGTTGGAAACTGGAGTCCCACAGTTACTCTCCCCAAATGAGGATCCTGAGCCACAGTCCTGGACAAGGGGGAGCTTGCAGGACAGACTCAGGGGCCCTGAGTGGGCAGGGGGGATCCATGATGGAGTTGGGAGGCAAAACCGAAGTCACAAACAGGCACAGATTGATGAAGGTGTTTTCAGGAAGTGAGGCAGACAGAGGGAATCCGGGCACTTGACCCTGACCTCAGGATGGCTTCCAGGCTGGGAGGACAGGAGTCTGAGGAGTCATTCCACCCCTGCAAAAACACAGCAACTGGAGGGTCACATGGTCCACAGCTTTCGTTTCCCTGCTCTAATAAAACTGGCTGGGTTATCTACATAGCTTAATTCTACCAAGTTCAGAATCTGTGTATTTTCCTGTTAACATGGAATAGAGGCTTATTAACTGACTCAAGATTAATCAGTTTCAGAATCAACATAAGCAGGTCAATTTTTGTGGGTGCTTACTAGTATGAATAAGATCCCACAGAACCACCCCTCCCACCTCCCAGCCCAGAGCTCTTCCCACCAGACCAAGAAGCCTATTGCTCATGCAGAACCTGAAATCACTGGGGAAAAAACAAAAACATTTTTTACCTGTCTATACTTTTATCCTTCTGGCATGGCCTGTGTGAATGGAATAAGGAACTAAAGATTTAGCTAATTTTTAAGGTCCATCTAGCTCCACAGTGAGCAGGAGGTCCTCCAGTTGGGACAGGTAGGTCATCCATCAGTCCTCAAGCCACCTCACAGATAGACCTATTAGTCTGGGCCTCAGTTTCTCCAATTATAAAAATTAACATAGAAGACAGAGAGCAGACTTGTCTACTGAAGGATGATTTTCAAAGGCCTCCAACCTGCACATGCACTTTTCAAGGCTTATAGTATATTTATACTTTTGTATTTTTTTAAAGGGGGCCACAAATTACACATGCCTAATATTCTGTAAAAAACTCACTCATCCCTAGATGGTGTCAGGTAGCTAATTCAGAGGCACTAAAGATTCACAACATTTTGAAAAAGGAGCCCAAACTCCTTGAAAGATTAGAAATCATACAACCTTATCTCTACTTTTCTCTACTTTTGCCAACTCCTGTTATTTTTCCCCACCGCTAGTGTTAAAGATGCTGGTATCAGCAACAAGCTAACATCAGATATTCATCAGATATTCATGATTTTATTTGAAAAGCTACAGAGCTTTGGGTTACAATGGTGTCTCTTATTAATGAGGTAAGGAGCTTCCGCTGTGAAAAATAAAACTAAGCTCATACAAAATTCAACTTGGCTAATTTGACTTGAACTTGCAAAGGTTGTTTGAGGTTGCAAAACAGGAGGAAGCCAGGAAGAAGAGAAAACAGAAAATCAAAAGGGTATGAAGCAGAGAAAGCCTGGAAGACTGGTCAACAGGATAGGAAAAAGCCATCCCCTTTGCCAGGGTTTCCCTTCCAGCATACAGGAAAACATTACCCAGCCTCTGCTAATGTTCTAAGTAGCAATTGCGATCACAACCCGGAAGAGACTCCTTTCTGTGCTTAAAGATTGATTACAGGATATAATATGAAGGGATGCAATCATTCATTGTCCATGCAACAAATGTTTTAAGTATTTGTTACTAGGTGCTGGGGACAGAGTGATGTGCAAAACAGATGTGGCTCCTCATTCTAGTCTGAAGGGGAATGAAGACAAGTAGAGAGATAATTGCAACTCGGTGTGATTATGGGCTTTGGCAGCAGAGGTATAGGACATTGGGGGAGCATAGAAGGCCTCCAATCCAGATTTAGGGAGTCAGAGGAGACTCCTCCAGGGAAGCAAGAAGACATCTGAGACCAAGATGAGGAGGCATCCACCACAAGAAGGAATGGGAAGTATGTTTTAGGTGGAACAAAGAGGGATGCAGTTCGGTGTTCCTGAACCAGGAATGTGTGGGGTTGTGAGAGGAGGTTGGGGGAGACAGGAGTTAAACAGGTGCTAATCCTATAGGTTTTGAAACCCTTAGTAGACTCTACCTTAAAGGTAATGATGTGATAAAATCACTCAAATTGTGTGGAGAGTGGACTAGGAAGAAGCAAGGGAAGGAGATCATTTAGGAGGCCGTGGCAAAGATGATAGTGGTCTTGATGGAAGGGAGTTGCAGCCAGGAGCTACAGAGATGTGTACAGATTCAAAAAACATTAAGAGGCACAATGGATGTGCTTTGATAATTGGTTAGAAATGAAGTGTGAGATGGCCAGGGAATCTAGGATGACCTCAGGTACGTCTGGCTTGAGCAGTTGGGCAGCCAGATGGTAGAGCCATTTGGAAAGACAGTGGCTCCAGAAGGAGCATGTTTAGTGCTTCTGAACTGAATCACCCATTAGGATAAAAAGAGGCTTCAGAATTCACAGCAGAAGGCCAGGTTGAAAAGCCTAACAAAGACTGACTTATGAAAGCTATGGAGGTAGGAACAGAGGAGGAAAAGGCAAGAAGAGGTTGAGAAGTTCAAGTGAAAGGATGATTAGGTGAGAAAAGTGGGCTACAAAAACATACATACAATAAAACACATGTGCACAAAATAGAAAGAGAAGATGCTGGTGGATCTTCATGAACACGCTAGCAGTACTTATTGCTTCCTAGTGAGATGACTGGTGATTAGTTTTTCCTTCCCTCTGCTTGGCTCTATCTGCAAAGCTAATGATTCACAATAAATATGGGGCTTTTTCAGAATAAAAACAACAGGTATTTTTGAAAAGTGGCTATGTAGGTGAGGGAAGATTAGAGGGATTTCAAGTGACAGTGAAGAACTGAATTGGAAGGGTAACAGCAGGAGCTGGTGGACAGCTGACGACACAAGGTGATTCGCTGCCTCACAAACTTGGTTGCCTATTGCAGTCACCGGTGAAGTTAAAAAAAAAAAAAATACTGATCCTGGATCCCTCCAGAGATTCCTCCAGAGATTCTGGTTAAATGGGCAAGAGGTATGGCCTGAGCGCTAGAGTTTTTCATGCTCTTCAGGTGATTCTAATGTCAGCAAAGATGGAGAACCACTGACATAATTAACGAGAAACAAGAGAGACCAATTTTCAGAATAGCATTTTGAATTAATTAGAAAGGAGCAAGAATCTCAGGGAGGAGGTTCTCAGGGGTGGATCCATGAAGGAGGGTCAAAGGTTAGCAATGAGAGCGCCCCGAGGGTCAGGCACGGCGTCAGTCACACGGTGTGACCTCAAATGGCAGCCAGGTGTGAGGTGATCTGAAAGAATGTTCCAAGAAAGTCTGCAAGAAATGGGGGCATATTACACGGAGAGAAACTCTGAGGTCCCGGGGGTGTCGGGGCGGTGAGAACAGGGGGCGGCGTCCACCGCATCGGAGGCAGGGGCTTGTGCGTTCCGAGCTGGTGCAGTTCAGCCGAGAGCCGCCGGCTGCGGCCCTCGGAGCCGCGGCAGACCCGGGCCACATTACTCACTAACCCTAAGGAAGCGGCGACGGTCGGCCGGACGCTGGCGGTGGTGGCAGCTCGGCCACCGCACAGGCCGCACTTCCGGTGGAGCTGCACTTCCGGGGGGGGGGGTCAGAGGCGCGCGGTGAGGCCTCTCCTGACTGCTGTCGCCTCTGACCTCACTCTCTTCACTTGTGAAAGCAGCTGACAGGTTTTTTACATGTTGTGTGATTGTCACCGTTTGAAATAGGAGGAGGGGCGGCAATACAGGTTAGGGCGGGTCTGGACCAGCGTCCGTCTGCTTCATTTCCGTC
This sequence comes from Vulpes vulpes, assembly GCF_048418805.1. NCBI lineage: Eukaryota > Metazoa > Chordata > Mammalia > Carnivora > Canidae > Vulpes > Vulpes vulpes. The sequence goes on from NC_132782.1 coordinate 5,480,697, forward strand.
TCTCACGCCGTGTTTTCTTCATTCTTCTCTAACTCCAGCTTCTAATATATGGTGGCTGGAGCAATCTGATTTTTTCTTGGTGAGAGATTAATGGCACAGAGTTGATGGACCTACAAAAAAAGTAAAAATTGGAAAAGCAGAGTCAATCTCAAAATTTCATTTTTTATGTAAAATAACGACGTTAGGAATTTCTAATTTTTTTAATTTACTTATGATAGTCACACACACAGAGAGAGAGGCAGAGACATAGGCACAGGGAGAAGCAGGCTCCATGCACTAGGAGCCCGACGTGGGACTCGATCCTGGGTCTCCAGGATCGCACCCTGAGCCAAAGGCAGGCGCCAAACCGCTGCGCCACCCAGGGATCCCTGATGTTAGGAATTTATCAGAGTTGAACAATGATTATTGAAATTTAAACCCAAAGAAAACAAGGTGGTGGTAGTGAAGTGTGTGGGACTTTTACTTGCATTTCTTTCTTTCTTTCTTTCTTTCTTTCTTTTCTTTCTTTTCTTTCTTTTCTTTCTTTTCTTTTCTTTCTTTTCTTTCTTTTCTTCCTTTCTTCCTTTCTTCCTTTCTTAGATTTTTATTTGTTTATTCATGAGAGACCTAGAGAGAGAGAGAGAGAGAGACACAGGCAGAGGGAGAAGCAGGCTCCCTGCGGGGAGCCGGACGCTGGACTCCATCCTGGGACCCAGGGATCACGCCCTGGGCAGAAGGCAGATGCTCAACCACTGAGCCCCCTCAGGCCTCCTACTTGTATTTCTTTAAATCTGAGATGGCTTTGGTTGTAAGATTCCCTGTCACTTTCTGTATCATTAAGAACAAAGAATGTTCCTAATTAAACTGTGACACGATACTTTCTTTCCTCATAATTTTTTTTCTTATTGAAAAAGCTCTTTTAGATTAATTTAAACATCTGTTACCACGAATCACTCTCATACATATCTAAAAGGAAGACAGTGAAATAAATTGGTTAAGTTGTTCTGCAAAATTTGTTCACGTTCAGTTGAACTTTTCTGAATCACTTTTAAGTCAATCATGGCCATAGTTTTTCCTACAATAATGTCCTCCAGGCTTGCAAGTGAATTGATGGTATGTTTCCTTATTATCGCCCATATTTTTTTCTAAGTCACTGACATCTCTTTTTGTAAGCTTTTTTTTTTTTTTTTTTTTTTTGCCTAGCATGTGATAGGCAATCCTTCTGTCCTTATCTCAGTAAGTAAACATAACTCAGCTTTATCTACCTGTGGATATATTCCTTTCTTGAGTCCTATAAAGCTATTCTTCTCAAACTTTCATGTTCATACAAATCACCTGAGGATCTTTTTTAAAAGGAGATATAAAATAGGTCTGTGTTAGAGCCTGGGATTCTATAGTTCTCACACACTCCCAGGTGAGGCCACTCAGCTGCTCCTATAGTGCCAGTAACAAAGCTATAACACAATTGGTTCAATTGGTTGCTTCTTTGGAAGAAAGTATAGAAGTATGGTTATTCTTCCAGTAGATGTTTATTTCACTAATGTCAAATTTATGCCCTGCTGCTCTGTTTTCATGCCCTTCTATGTACACAACTTTTCATTTCAACACCAAATTATAGTATAATCTTTTAAAAATTATTTAAATCACAGTTAAATTCAACACCTGTAACCCCAGGAATGCCCGTAATTCGTTGGTGTGCGTGATGACAGAGTGAGGAGCTAGGACCAAGTTAGTACATGCAATCAGGGCTATGCCCCAAATGCGGGTTTTAAGGAGCACCCCAATGTCAGAGATGCTAAAAAGTATGAAAACATGCACCTTCAGCTCAAGGAAATATGGAGAATCTGTTGCAAATCTCTGCTATTTTCACTACTTTTTTCATTTAAGAGAATGTTGGCCTCAGCATTAGGAAGTATGACAGAACAGTAATAACCCCAGTGTGTTTCTCAGTGTCTCTGGTCTTAACATTTTGGCTTCACCTGTGGAAGTACAATGCCAGGATGGAAGTTCAGTGTGTGAGCCTTGGCGACATGTATGTTTATAGCTGACTTCTCAGGGCTCCATCTCCTGAGTACTTGCTGAAAAATGCCTAAGTCCCCTGAGCCTACTGAAGCAGCATCCGCGGTGGGGGAGGGGGCCAATCCTGGGGAAACTGTCACCAAGTCCCCCATGAGAGCTTAACATCACTCAAGCTTGAGAACCATTGGTTTAGTGTCTTCACACCTTGCTCCAGGATTTAGTCTCTGAGTCTCTAGGTAGGGGGCACTACCATGTACCAAAAAGAGAAACACCAAGTGGCCTGACACAGCATCTGTCCCCGTGCTCCAAATAGGTTAGGAGAGAGAATACTGTGCTCTGGGCATTTAGAAGGGGAGTGGGAGAGGAGGAAGAAGGTTGCTTCCAGTGGATACGAGGAGAAAAGGTCTTCTGGAAAGGCAGGAAATAAGCTGGGTCTTGAAAGATGGATGAACGTTGGGCAAGACAGGGAAGAGGGCATCGCAGGCAGGTGGTTGCGCGTGAGCAAAAGCAAGAAGGCAGGGGAACACGGGTCAGGCTCCTAGACAAAGGCAAGACTGGATGTTCTAAGGAGAATCATGTATGTTCAGAAAGCTTGTCAGAAGTAAGCCAGCGCCCCAGGAGAGCTTGCTTTCTTAAAGCTGGTCTCTCCGATTCGAGTTTTAAAATTTGTTTACTCTTCTTTTTCTTCCTTCTCCTTCATTCCACTCTGTTTTCAAGTGAAGAGAGAAGAGACCCAGCGCCGTGATTTTTTCTTTCCATCAGTTCTTCAGGCCAGGTTCCTCCTTCCGTTCATGCTGGCTTCTCCTGCCACTCAACTTGCTCCTGCACCGACTCCTCTGTCTTACTCCCGCTGCTGTCAGCTGGTGCATGAGGAGAAATGCAAACTCATTGCAATATTAATCTCAGCAAAACGTAACGAGAGAGGAAATTTTGCTGCTCTGTTGCAAATAGCATATGGTACCTCCCCAAAGCCGAAAGAAATGATTTTTTAATCATCTGCTGTTCAGGATTATCCACGCTCCCTTTCCTCAGTGTGGATAATTGAGGGTTGGCTGTATTTGGATTTCCAAGCAGTTTGGACGTTATTGAAATCCAAGGCTCCCAGTTTGTACCCCACACTCAGTGGGCATTCGTGCCTGTAATTAAATTGATCTGTGAGAGAAGGGCCACAGAGGCACCTCTGATGTGAGTGGTTGCCCAGAAAGACAATTGGCATTTTTATGTCGCTCACGTGGGACCAAAATAATAGCAACTGCTTTCCTTCAGGAGAGAGGCCGTTTTTGTGCTCTGGGTCTGGGTGCCAATTCCTCCGGACATTTCCATGTGCTTTCCAGGAAAAAAAGGGGGGGGGGGGGCTTTGGTGAATTTACCACCTTTTAGGATGACTTTATTACAGTGTCTGCTGGGCGTCTGTGATACAAGCAGAGGTATTAGAGATGATTTGTTTTTAAGGTGGGCAAAAATGGGCCAACGTGTGTATGTACACACACAACACACACCCTATACACAGACAACACATATGCACACACATACTGGGAACATGGCTAGAAAAAGTGTTCTCTGCATGTGTGCATTTTATGTGTAAGAAGGACAGATGGGCAGCCTCTTCTAGGACATATAGGCTCAAAGAGCAAGAGGTGTATTGTGGGAGGGGAAGACTCAGGACAAGGGAGCCAGCCCCTTGCCTGGTTGTGTTTGCCACCTAGAGAAGAAGCAAGGAAATGTTAGAAATGAAAATGTGTCTGTTTCTACACACCGAGAAGCAGCCCTGGAGGGGTTCTCACCAGCTGCAGAGGCTCCACACAGCACTGGGCTGAGGGCTGAGATGCAGAGGCCCAGAGCCAGGTTGTCGCTTGCTGGGCAGGGGTATGGGGAGCAGGCTGAATGCCTTAGGGGGCTGGGCTTTTGGGCAGAATGACAGAAAAAGGTCAGGGCAGGCCTGCGCCCCTTCCCAGTTGCCATCTTTGGAGGCTGCGTTGGCCGAAGCCCCTGGGCACTTCCAGTGCCTCACTCTCCATGTTGGCAAGGGCACTCTTCTGGTTGCCAGCAACACAGAGAGCATTATCCCCAAGCCCACTGCCTGCACCAGTGCACAGGGGCAGCCCCCACACCCCTGTTCAAGGTCAGAAGCAGGAAACTGTGTGTGTGGTACCCCACCCCCTCTTCGTTAAAGTCAGAACTAAGGAGTCAGGACCAAAGGACCAAATCCCTGGGTGGCGCAGCGGTTTGGCGCCTGCCTTTGGCCCAGGGCGCGATCCTGGAGACCTGGGATCGAATCCCACGTCGGGCTCCCGGTGCATGGAGCCTGCTTCTCCCTCTGCCTATGTCTCTGCCTCTCTCTCTCTCTCTCTCTGTATGACTACATAAATAAATAATAAAAAAAATAAATAAATAAAGGACCAAATCACATGATGCTAGTCTCTACTCACCCCTCTCCCCTGCCACACCCCCGCTCCAGGGCAACAGTCCTCTTTGTTTTGCTGGCTGGCATCCACTGGCCCGTAAGGATCTGAGCAGCGCTCAAGGCGAGCAGTGTGTCCTGTGGTCAGGTCTCCCCACTCGTGTACCTTGGGCTCCTCTCCCTACTTCCCTGCTTCCCACCAGACACGCTGCTCCACCAGACACGCTTGCCTGTATCTTCCATCAAGACTTCCTGCACTCTCAGAGAGCTCATTACTGAATATTTATGCCTCCTGCCTATGCCCTCAGCACCGCATAGACACTGAGAGACAGCCCTGCACCACCAGCTGGCTCCCCACTAAAATGAGGGTGAGGAAAGACAGCCATCCAAAGCATCACTTCCCGCCCTCCCTGGAGAGGACAGCCTGGCCATTTTCATGATTAAGCCCGCTAACCACTCCTACTGACCTCTGTGATGGCTTCTCCCGACCACAGTGGTTACTGATTAGAGAGAAGCTGGATTATTTTTCTTAGAAGAAAATTAAAGCCATGGGGCGGGTGGTGAGAAGAGAAAGAATGAGAGAGTGAACCCTTGGCTGCAATGCCCTTGGGGGAAACCACGGATTACTCAGTCCATCTTTGCTCTCATGGCCCCCAGCACCCCCAGTCACCCTGGAGGCAGCCCAGAGGGCTCATGCTACCACCCAATAAGTATGCTTACCTTGGGGCAGAGCCACTCTGGCCCTGCTCTCACTAAGCATGTAGCAATTCCTCCTTAGCATCAGGTGCCCTGCTGGGTCCTGGGTGCGAAAGCCAGGTGTCCCCGGCTCCCTTTCCCACAGGAGGCTGGCCAGCACTGAGTGTCTGGGGAGAATTTTAGGCAGTCCCTCCCCTGCTGTTCCATGCTGCAAAGCTGTCCGTGTATCTTGCTTTATAGACTGTAGAACTGCAGCTCTGCTCAAAAGCTAATGTGTATCCCTCTGGCTCAGGAGCAATGAACTGTCCACTGGCAGTTCTCCCAGCAGGAATGGAAAGCCGATGCTTCAAATGAAGTTTCCTCTAAAAAAATATAGTAGTAGTACAAATAAGGCACTACCCTGGTGTTTCCCATCTGTGTGCCTGCCTTCTACGGCCTGGACTCTTGACTCACACTGGAGTTGCTGATGAAAAGCTGGTGACAGCATAGGGGTGTCTCTAGGATTTCTGTATGAGGGGCCTTGGGTGGCATTGTGGTCAAGGGGGGGCCCTTTTTATTGAACACACTGGTTGTTTGGGAGATGCTGATGGAGCCTGCATGAGGGTTAAACCCTCTCCTATCATCCCCACCAGTCCATGGCAACACCCCTAATTGAGCCTGTATTCATGAATGAAACCAGCACTGGGAGGGCCACATTCCAGTTCCAGCTCTAGTCAGCAAAGGGACTTTGCACCATCCCAGAATTATTCAAAGCCTCAGGATTCTCATCTGTAAGGAGATTGGGATTGGACCATTTCTTCTCTAAAACCCTTCATAGTGATTCTAGGCCTTGGAGGAAGGAAGAAAACAAGGCTGGAGATACAGTCCCTAACCCAGAAAAAGCTAATGATGGTGAGTGAGAAAACATCTCCAAAAGACAAAACTGCATGAAACTACAAGTGGTCAAAGCATGGAGAGCTCCCGCTTCTTGTCCACCACCATCTAGCCTATTTCTGGCAACAGCCTCTAATTTCCATGTGGGACGCTCACAAGGTCTGCTTCCAGGGATGGAACCCATAACTTAAAATACCCTTAACCCACTTCTCACCAGTTCCACACAACCTCCTCGTCCCAGCCACTGTTATCTGTCCCTGCTTCCCCCAGCCCTCTCCACATAGCAGCAGAGACCTCATTTTGTTATTATTACCTGTTTTATATTGTGCCTTTTTAAAGTTGAGCTATAATTACAACATGCTGGTTTGATATTTACATATTGCGATGTGTAACTACAGTTGCATTAGCAAACACCTTCATCATATCACACATTTACCATCTCTTTTTAGTGTTGAGAGCAGTTCGGATCTAGTCTCTTATTAAGTTTAAAGTTAATAATCAGTATCATTGACTATAATCACTATAGTGTACATTAGATCTCCAGAACTCATTTACCCACTACTTGTAAATTTGGACTCTTGAAACACATTTCTCTAATTCCCCCAGTCCCCAGTCCCTGGTAGTCACCATTCTAGTCTGTCTTCACAAGTTCAGATCTTTAAGAATTTCACATATGAGATCATACAGTATGTTTTTCTCTGTCTGACTTATCTCGCTTAGCATAATGCCTTCAGGATCCACCCATGTTATTGCAAATGGCGGTATTTCCTACTTTCTCATGGCTGAATAATATTCTGTTGCATACGTACCACATTTTCTGCATTCCTTCATCCGTTGACAGGCCCTCAGATTGTTTCCCTGTCTTGGCTATCGTGAATAATGCTGCAGTGAACATGGGAATGCACGCATCCCCTCTAAGATACAGTTTTAATTCCTTTGAACATATACCCAGAAGTGAGATTGCTGGATTATATGGTAGTTCAATTTTTAACTTTCTGAAGAACCTCCAGACTGTTTTCCATCATGGCTGCAACAATTTACATTCTAACAGTGTGCAAGGGTTCCCTTCTCTCCACATCTTTGCCAACGATATTATCTCTTTTTGATGATAGTCATTCTGGCAGGTGTGAGGTGATACCTTACTTTGGATTGGATTTGCATTTCTCTGATGCGTAGTGATATTGAGCACCTTTCCATATACCTGCTGGCCATTTGTATGTAGACATATTTTTCCAACATAACTCATGTTGTGTCTCTTCCCTTTTGGAAAGACTAGACTCTCCATCATTGTCAGAATAAAAATCTGTCTCCTTTCCTCAGCCTGTAGAGCCCAGTATAGCATGGCTCTCCCCTCCTGTCCCACTGTGCCCTGCTCAGTCCATGCTGCTCTGGCCATACCAGCCTTTGTGGCTCTTCCTTAATAAGCCTGGCTTGTTCCCTCTGCCCAGCATTCTATACCCAGATCTTCTTCACTCAGCTTCTAATCTCATTTCATTCAGATCTCTATCCAAATGTCACCTCCTAAGAGAGACATTCCCTGACCATCTCATCTAAAGCAGCATTCCACCTCCACATCACTCTATCCTCTTAATCTGCTTTGGTAGTTGTTGTTTTTAAATTGAGTTGTTTTTATTTTATTTTTTTATTTATAATAGTCACAGAGGGAGAGAGAGAGAGGCAGAGACATAGGCAGAGGGAGAAGCAGGCTCCATGCACCGGGAGCCCGACGTGGGATTCGATCCCAGGTCTCCAGGATCGCGCCCTGGGCCAAAGGCAGGCGCTAAACCGCTGCGCCACCCAGGGATCCCGGTAGTTGTTGTTTTTAATAGCTTTCCTCATTTCCCAATTTTGTATCATTTTATACAATTTACTTGTTTGTTTTCTGTCTCTTACTGGGAAGAAAGCCCTAACAAGGTAGGGGTCTGATCCGTCTTATCCCTACTATGTCCCAGAATATACAATAGTGCTGGCACATTGAGGTACTCAATCAACGCTTGGTGAGTCGGTGAGAAAGCGAGTGAAGTTGATCTGTGCATTCAATTTCCCAGTCACACTGGTTGGTCCAGGGATGGGCAGGTGACTACTTAACCTGGTCTGGATAGACTGAATCTGAGTGAATGCCAGGGTGTCGAGCCGTAGGCATACATTTTTCTCTGCTGCCCTGAGTGTTGCCATAGTGAGAGGCTGAGGCCAAAACTGCCAGATATATCCAAGAACAGAGTCTACCCAGGGGAAGAAAAACCAAGGAGCAAACCTAGTAGTATCCTTAGAGCCCTGAAGGAAGCCATGTCTGAAACCAGAACATTCTATAGCCTTTTCAGCCATTGGCCAATATATTTCTTTTTTTTTTTTAAGATTTTATTTATTCATGAGAGACACACACACAGAGAGGCAGAGACACAGGCAGAGGCAGAAGCAGGCTCCATGCAGGGAGCGCGATGTGGGAATCAATCTTGGGACCCCAGGATCACGCCCTGGGCCAAAGGCAGGTGCTCAAACACTGAACCACCTGGGTGCCCCCAGCCAGTACATTTCTTAAGCAGCATGTAGTTAATCCTCATACAACACCAAGCACCAAGCACATTTCCCAGATGACAAAATAAGGAAAACACTTGAGTGACTTAGCTAAGGTCACACAGTCAGATGGGGGCTCATCTTCTAACCAAATGCCATGTCAGGTATTCTCTTCCCCTTTGCCTCAAAGGGCTTTCCTTTCAAGAAGGCAGCAGGCCTACTGGCATGATGGAGCCTAGGCAGGGATAGGGTAGGATTAGCCTCAAAGTGGAACATGCTGCTGTTGTGTTCATGCTGTTTATACAGGGCTTTTCTTCAAAGCACTCCACCTGCTTTTGCAAATAACTATTTCAAAGCTCTTCTGCAGCAAGTCTAGGGGAGACAAGTCAAACAATGGCAACAGATGTTCTGCAGCCTTAGAAGCCAATGAGTGCCCACCCTTATCAGCTGACAGGGTACAGGATTAACAGCACAGGCCTCTGTGATTTGTCTGGTAGAGTAACACAGCACCTCACAGATGTTTAATCCTCATTATCTGTCAGCCCCACCAACAGCATATGGGATAACAAAACTCCTTATGTTAAAGAGCAGCAAATGTGTGGCCCTCGGCCCTTGCAGGCTCCTCTCCCATGAAATCCACTGAGGAGGGCTTTGCTGAATTGTTCTCACAGTTTTAGATGCCTGGCTGGCCCTGCCCCAGGAAGAGCTTTCTAGGAGTGAGGCTCACACTATGTGAATCCCAAGTCCCCCTACCTCATTGGCCTGAGGTCTGTCCAGCAGCTGCCTGCTGACTGCCAGAAAGGCTGTTCTCAGGAAGGAGCCTGAAGGGAAAGAACTCAGCCATGTGTTTTCACGTAGGCCACAGGCTACCAAACAGCTTCCAGTGAGGTGCGTGCTGGAGATGGTGCCTGGGCTCCCCTGCCAAGCCCCCAGGCTCTTAATGAGGGATGGGACCCATGGGAGTTGTTTCCATTCATCGATGGCAGCCTGTTCATCAGCCCACCAGGAACCTCTCTTCAGCTTGGGTTAATGACCTACTGTGGCTCCCACTTTCCCTCCCACTGAGGCTAGTGTGTTCCTTCCCATGGCTAGTCTGCTCTGCTGCTCAGACCTGGGCACACCTCAACCCAGATATTCAAGGAACCCTCACCTAGGTGAGGGCACCCATCTCCTTCAGAGAGCTTTGATCCTGCAGAAGGAAGGCTGGGAAACTATGCAGCATGGAGTCCAAATTTAGCTAGTAAAATAAGAGCGTTTTCATCTGGACCCAACTATTCCTCAGGCAGTTCTCAGAAAACTAGAATCAGGACAGAGAAATGCCAGTTTTTGTCTGCCTTTGGACAAAACCTGCTAAGCTTACACTAAATGACCATCTGGCTTCATCCCCTCAGGGTCACATGATTTCCATAAATCCTTAGTTTTCCAGCAGAGAAGTGCACAGGAATCAGGGAGGGGATTGAGCTCTATCCTCAGAGACTTAGGTTCCATACATCTGGGACAGGATCATTACACGTTTCCCCTCCTCTACACCCCAAAGCCTAAAATTTCATAGACCTAAAGAAAAGATAGAAGGAGACTTGAGAGGTGATCTCACCTGGCACTGAACCATCAGCTAGTGGGTTTTAGCTAAAGATCAGCAGATGTCACATGTTCAGTGCCAAGTGAAGCAAGAGACTGGCATCTCTCCCACCTTCATTATTCTCTCCTTCACTGGCGACACATCATGAGACATCAGGAATCACTAGACACGAATCTCCTCACAACTGGTCTCTAGACAATCAGTTTCCTGCCATCTGAGGAACAAAGGCAATACCTGGTATCCATTGGATACAACTCATGGCCAGAGAGACAGGCATCTGGCCCCAGGCCAAGACCTCAGCAGGAGCCTGGCAAGTGGCAGCCACCTCAAAGCCAGAGGGACTCAACTCTCCTAAAGGGATGCTTCTGTTAGTCCTGATGGGGACAAGGGCAGAGTGGATGTCTTTGGGAAGAGCCTGGCCATAGTTCAGCAGGAAGCAAGCCGTGCATTTATTCATGGTGAAGATCACATTTCACTTTTGGCTTAGCTGGTCTCCAAGCAAGCGTTGGCCATCTCCACTCTAGAAGGCTGTTTGTGGTAGCTTTCTCTGCAGCTGTACTGGGACATGCGTTGCCATAATGCTGTGTCCACTGTCAACAAGAACAGCAGGCACATTCTAAGTACTGTTCTAATAAACATGTTATTAATTTATTAATCCCCACTATGACTTTGATAGGCGGGTACTAAAATTACCCCACTTTATGGATGACTGAAGCACAGATTGGTTGAGTAACTTGTCTGAGATCACATGGGAAATGGGAGAGGGAGCTGGAAGGTGAACCCGGGTGTTCCGACCTTCAGGATTATCCATAGTTTGGATGTGAAGATGGGTACCAGGTGGTCCACAGTTCTGTCCATGCAACAGTCAGGGGTCCATCAAATCCTGAGGGAAGTGGTGACAAAGGCATCATCCGCCTATTAGGATGATTGGAGTTGGTGTAGTCTGTAGGCTATACAACAGGGTCACGGTTGTTGTAACTAACGTCCTAGATAAGTGATTGGGTGACACAAAACACCATCAGAGTCCAGACAGGTGTGGCTATTTAAGCAAAGAAGGAGCCACAGACTCCTAAAGGACTGGGTGTAGAGGAACTCTAGCTTCTGCTTTCCCCTAGACACCAGTTCCAGTATCAGGAAAGAAAAATCAGAACCAAGCTCCAGAAAGCATGCCTTGGTCCATTAGCTTCAGATCCTGTCCAAGACAGCTGTGTGGTCCTAGAGGATCCATAGCTCCCTCCATCGTCTTCCCTCAGCCAGGCATTAGAACCACAGAGGAGAAACCAAACAGAGCCTGCCTCTTATAGCTGTTAGCGGGCATTGTCTGACTGCAGTTCATAAGCCACCTACCTTCTCTGCCTGGGTATCTGCCCGTGAGACCCCTCCCCTGCAGACCGTAGTAAGGGGAATTAGCTGAATGCATTGTTAGGAGCCCCCCCCCCCCTTATCCAGAGGGTGAGTGGGAGACGCTGAATGGTTCTGCTGAAACAAAAGAGCAAAGCCTTGGTGGGTGGAGCAAAAAGACAGCTGGAAGCAGAGAGAACAGGGAACCAGAGTTCAAAGATAGTGGGGGCAGAGGCTGCTCCCTTGGGTGGCTATGGGGCAGCTGGTAAGAGGGAAGCCTAGTCCATGGGGTGCCACAGAATGGAGGTAGGAGAATAGAAACTTTTTGGGAACCAGAGCAAGGACTTGAGATGGAAATAGGAATCTGAGCAAGGAATCTATAACCTGGGGACAGAACTCCAAGGAAGACTAGGTGCTGGACTGGACAAAGCCATAGTCTATATAACTCTGTGGCTTTAACCATGAATCCACGGGGACTAGCCCTTGGGGGCAAACACGTAACTGAACTGGCATTTACTGAGGAAGAAAACCTAAGAGGAAAATGGAAGGCAGCATTTCTGAGACCCCCATCTCAAACGGAGGTGCCCTCGGGATGCTCCTATAACCTGGAGTAGGAATTGGAAGACCACTCACAGGCAGGGAGATGCAGTACATCTGAGCCTTCGTTGCCTCCCACTAATTTGCTCTTGGTTAATTGCCACCTTTGTCAGTGGCCTCATACTGTTCCTGTAGCTGCCCCAAATGCCACAGTACTGTCCAGTGGAACCTCCTGCAATGATAGAAAAGTTTCTTTGTGTTGTCCAATACAGTAGCCACTGGTCACCTGCGACTACTGAACTCTTGAAACGTGGCTAGTACAACTTAAGAGCTGAATTTTCCTTTTAAGTTATTTCTAATTTTAATTTAGCCACATGTGGCTCGTGCCTACCATAATAGATAATGCAGCCCCAGGCCGTGGCTTCCTAAAGGCCGAGACAGGAGTTTCTGCTTCCTCCTGGTCGGGCCACGGCCTAGAATCAAGCATGGGCCCTTTGGCAGGCCCTTCGGAAATGAGCCTGACCCACTGACTGAGGATCCCAGTTTGCACAGAATCATGAATAGACCCGTTCAGCAGAGGTGACATAACTGACCCCTCACTGCTGTGCAGTATAATGGAGAAAAATAGAATTAATCTGGGCACTGAGAGTGAAGTGCGGCTCGCTCCCTTCTCTGCAGCAGTGGATTGCTTCATTATCCAGGTCATTATCCAGCCTGTCCCTGCCTGGGTTTGCGTGTGTGCCTGGTAACTGTTGGTGTAAATAAGAATGCCCCGGAGGGGTGGGAGGCTGACCGTCCTCCTCCTCCTGGCCCCTGGCCCCTGGCCCTCCTTCTGCATCTTTCTCGCCAGGTCTCCGGCCCGCTTGGGCACCTGCTGAGAGCAGGCAGGCTTGAGAAGGGGGGAGCCCACGCCAGAAACCGAGGGGACCCGATACAGTCTCGCTTGACAGCTCAGAGAACCACCCCGCTTGCCCGGCGGCCCCACACCCCCAGGCTGGCTCTCCCCGGCCAACGAGGCCCTTCCCTCAGGGCGGGGCGTTTCCGCGGGTGCCCCCCCCCTCTCTCCTGGGGGAAAAGCCTCGGCTGAGGCTCCGGGGCCTCACGTTGACGCCTCACGTTGACGCCTCACGTTGACGCCTCACCTTTCTTCTACGGCCTTCAGGACGATCGGAGCTCTCTCGTCTTTACGTGGGGCCCAAGTGTTTAGCTTTGGGGGTGATCTTCGGCTGCGGTGGGGTGACAGCTATATAAGCCCCCCTTGTCCTGTGAGCCTTGAAGCTTCGTTCGCACACGAAAGCTCCTCTCGGAGCCTTTATTACGGTGCGTGCGCCACCTAGAGGCCACGCCTCAGATCCCGCCGCCCTTCCCGCCACCAGCCTGTTGGCTCTCCTCCTTTCTCTCAGTTTTCCACACGGAGCGGAGCGAAAGGCCTCAGAAAACCTGGCCCTGCGGAGTAGGCGCCCGTCCGCCTCTCCCTCCTCAGGACTGGCCTGCCGCGACCCCGCGCGCCCTCGCAGAGCCCCGGGCCTGAGAGCGGCCGCACAGCCTGACCCTCCCAGTACTCCCAGCCTCTGTCAAAGGCACAGAACTTTTCGGGTTAAGACTTAAGGGAGATGCTTGAGCGAGACCAGAGGAGACCGCCCCACCGTGTCCCCAACCCCAGAAGCGCTCTTGCGCTGCCGCCTGGCTGGGTTCTTCTGTGGGGGCCCAGGGGCCGGGACTGGAGATCCAGCGCTTCTCACCCTTCCTCCGTGACTGCATCGGGGCCGCACAGCCCCACGTGTGCGTCCGCAGGGACCGACCCCATGCTCGGGGAACCGATACCAAATATTTCATTGGGGCCATTGCTGTTTGCTTTATGTGGTAAAATATGCAAAGTGCAAGATTTGCCATTTTCACCATATTTAAACATACAGCGCATAAAGTACACGCACAAGGCTGTGCAACCATCACCACTGTTTATTTCCAGAGCTTTTTTGTCATTTCCAGCAAAAAAAAAAAAAAGCTCCCTACCTTTTAAACAATAACTCCCATTCCTCCCTCCAGCCCCTGGTAACCTCTATTCTGCTTTTCTGTCTCTATGATAATTTGCCTATTCTAGGTAATGGAATCATATAATTTTTGTCCTTTTGTGTCTTACTTAGCCAAATATTTTTAGCTGTGGCTGTTTGACTTGGGCTATAGAGGCCTGGCCTTCTTTTCTGTTTTCTCTGGAGTAGAGATGGGAAAGAAGTCAGCAAAATGAACTTAAACCTTGCCCTTGAGCCACTGCCAACCCTGGCTGTGCTCTCTGGCTGGGTGTGCCTCTGAAAATTGCTGTGGTATTGAGGAAAGGAGGAGCCACAGCTCAGATCTCTCAAAACAAACAAGGAAGGGTCCATTGTTCGGGGGCTTAGAAGAATCAGGCCTTGGCTGGCATTTCCTGGCCTGGTTCGAAAGGGATCCTGAGCAGGCTGTCACCGTGCAGTCTGATGAGAGGGGCTACCCCTGCAGAGCCTGTGGGTAACTAGAGGATCTGACCCTGGAGGTTTGGGTCAGACAGGCAAGAGGCAGCCCTGGGTGTCTGGACATGTTTGAGGGGTGGTTTCCGCGTTAGTGTGTCTGGGGATAACCCAAGGATTCAAGGGGATGCCGTCCATACTTCCTTCTTACTCCATTCTATAGAGCACTGATTGTGTACTTCACAGGCGTCTTATTGCACGAATAGAGTGGCCCTCTTACAGAAATGGCTATTGCTGTATGTGTAGGTTTCAGTTATTTTTATATTACGACACTGTAATTCTAAAAATGTCACTTCCCGGGGAGAGGGGGATCGCAGCACCGGAGTGAATCATCATAATAGTAACAACTAACATTTATATTGCATTTAATGGCTTCTAAAGCACTTTTCACAGATATGATCTCATTTCTCATCTCAAGAACATAAGAAGGTAGGGAGAGTTTATAAGTGGCACCAGGAAAGGATGCCTCATGTCTTGGTTTCAAGAAAATGGTCATCATCTCAGATCTATAAATGGGCTTCAAACCTAAGATATCTCCTTGGCTGAAAATAGAGACTAAATAGGAGATCCCCTCAAGGATAAGAAAACTGGACATCAGAGAAACATTTTTGACTAGGAATTTTAACAGTTCTGAGATGTGCAGGGCACAGGCTCCTAAAGCTAACCTCTAAGCCAAGGTTTTTTAGTCAATAAGTGGGAAATGTTGAGGTAAATAACATTAATTTAGTTCTTTGCAGGACTTTTCAGAGCCTTTATTGTGTGCATTGTGACTTTCCACAGGAGGGCTAGAGTACATAATGGATCTCACGTGAATTTGATAATGGAATAGTTATCATAGTTTGAGACTAATGCTCCTTAGGATACGATTTAGGAAATCCAGACTAAAGAGGGTGGATCCCTAGGCTCAAAGTGAGATGAGGACCAGCAAAAGGTGGAAATGAAGTGCTTCCCAGAGAGCTGAAGGAGGCTGAAGCCCAGAGAAGGGGAAAAGAACAGGACGGGGCTTACTCCTGGAGTGAGTACGGATCAGGTGTGAAGGCCGAACGTCTGTAGGGCTTCCCACGCCAGTGTGGCCCATCTGAGTGTGGTCAGTGCAGCATCCACCCTTCCATCCCCACCAGGTTGGCAGCACTGGGACAAGGTAAAGCCCACATCCCCTCAAGGTCATGAGGAGTTGCTCACACTGGTCACACCCCTTCACATGGGAATTCAGGGATACCTCATAGTATTCACTCCTATAGGTACGGCGCTCAAAAGGAACCGTCAATATAGGCTTGGAAACCCCTCAGTCATGCTTTTTGGATGACGTGTATTTGTGTGGAATTTAATTTTGATTGAGCGTAAACGTAGAGGTGGTTGAAATTTTGCTTTTGATTAAATCAGTCATATCTGCCAGTTAAGGTAATTTTGGTGTGTTGGACATGGCACTGAGTGTTCATTCTACATCAAAGTTTTTGCCTGATTCTCATAAAAATCCTCTAGGAGAGGTTTGGTTGCTTTCTTCATTCCACAGGTGAGGAAACCATGTCTTAGCAAAGTTGAATATCTTGTTGACCATACAGCCAGTAGGTTAGAGAGCCCAGATGTTAACCCAGTAACTTCGAGACTCCGTGCTTAACCATAAACTTTTACTGCCTCCCCAGATGTGTAGATAAGATTGCTCGTTGCTCCACCTTCCTATTCATTCTCCCTGTGTACCTTTCCGGAAGAATCTGTTTTATTCCAGGCTAAGACTATATTTCCCAGCCTCCCTTTCAGCCTGGTACATTCAATGAGATGTAAGCAGAAGTTACATGTGTAGCTTCTGGGAAGGCAACTTTAAAGGTTACACACGGGCCACGTGGATGGCTCGGCAGTTGAGCATCTGAGCGACCTGCCTTTGGCTCAGGTCATGATCCCGGGCTCCTGGGATCCAGTCCCACATCAAGCTCCTTGTAGGGAGCCTGCTTCTCCCTCTGCCTGTGTCTCTGCCAATTTCTCTGTGTCTGTCATAAATAAATTTTTAAAATCTTTAAAAAAAAAAAAAAGGCTACACTCAAGACATGCCCTGTTCTGCTTTTGCTGCTTCCTCTTGCCTAAAACTTGAAGTGATGGGTGAGTTACAGCAGCCGTCTTGGACCATAAGGTTCCCAAGGAGGGGAACATCACTTGCTAAGGGTAAAAGGCAGGAAGGCATCCCTACCCATCATGGAACTAACACACCCACTCTGAGCTGCATAAAAAATTAGCCTCTATTGTATTTAAACCACTCTTATTTGGGTTTTCTGTTCTTTGGAGATGAAGCTAATCCTAACAGATACAACAAAGCTGTATTTCATATTGTGCTTCCTTGTCTTAATTTCTAACTCCTGCCCCATCAATAAACCATTTCCTCCATTAAGCCATGTTTCCCTTCCACACCCCATTCCCCAGGGAAGCATGTTCCCTCCCTGTCTGACTTAAGTCCGAAGTCCCGGTGACTTTTCTGTATCCACCCAGCCTCTCCCTTTCTAAATCTAGCAATTAATACTGTAATCACACATCTGGACCTTGTATTCTTTTCAGCACCGCTGAAAATAGTATTAGGAATGTTCTATAATAACAACTATTTGGGGAGAAACATGGTTTGGTGTAAAAAGTACTGACCTGGTAGAAAAAGAAGGGGGTGACTCTGCCCTTTGCAAGCTGCAAGGTTGTAAGGAGAGAACCAGTAGGTGATCTTTCCTTCGACATGAGCTGAGACCCCCTGACTCAGCCAGTAATGACTTTTCCACTTTATGGGAAGCAGATGGGATTTTAATGAACTGTGACGGTTGTCTATTTTCTTTAAGCAACATGCACCGAGATCTATGCGCCCCTTCCAGGAGATAGCATGCTTAGTCACAAAAAGGAAGGTAACATTTACAAATTCCTACTTAAATATTTTCCTTTAGAAATCATGCTGCTTTACTTTTTTATTTCCTCCAAATAAGAAAAGGAGACTTAGGCCTTCTGTTTTCTAGATAAGAGTCCTGATTGGCTAGCACCACAATGCCACTTTTTCTTTTTTTTGGCCCCAAAGAAAAAAACCAATGGATCATTGAAAAAAAAAAAGTGGGGGGGGGGATCATTTCTTGATGTAATAAATATTAGGAAACTTTAGCAGGGGAGAGGAGGAAGGGGTAGAGTTTGGACAGTGTAGTGGAGAGCTCCTGGATGACCGACAACATTCTCCCTTCCAGTGAAAGTGCTCCTTATGAGTTATCACCACACAGTACTTTGTGAGGCTACACATTTGTTTTTGCGATTTTCTGTATTTGTGTTACACTTAACATTAAAGGTTAAAATGGGAGAGGAAGGACAGGTCACACCTTCCCACTGGAACTGTTTCCTAGCCATGTTCATCTGTAGATAACTATGGGATTACCTCCCCCCATTGCTTGGGAAGCATTGCCAGCCCCAGAAAATGGAACGACCCTTCTTCTGCAGAGAAATGTAATAATCACACACATTTCCGGAGTGCCTGTTCCAACTAGTTACAGTTGAGAAAGTGTTATATTTTCTCTCCTAGTCCTTAGAACAACCCCATGAAAGTATTAGTACTTTCATTACCCATTTTTCACAGATGAGGAAACTGAGGCACAGGGCTTGAGGAACTTGTAGTTATAAGTGCTCAGGTCAGAATTCAAATATAGGCACTCTGGATTTTTCTCACCACCTATTTGACTAGGGACAGCAGGAAGGGGTCAAAACCATTATGGCTACTCTCTATCTCTGGATATCTTGCATTTCCATTTCATTCATCAAATATGGTCTTGCCAAAGAGGGAAGACAGTCCTCATCTTGGCAGGCCCTTTACCAGTTGGCTTGAGCCACTTTCATTGTGCCAACAAGTGGGCTCAAGCTCCTGTTCCCTTCTGAGTGTGACATGCTCTAGTGACCAACCTCTCAGTGTGCCCAGGACCAAGAGGTTTCCTTATGTACAAGAATTTTGATGCTAAAACTGGGAAAGTTGGTCACCCTAAATAGGCCTTTGCATTATTACATCATGCATGGACAATCTCCTTCAGAACAAAGCTCAGGTGACAGCTGAGACATTATGATGTATCTGTGAGCCACAAACCCCCATCAGGGAGCACACCAAGCAACAGAGAGGTCTGGCCACTCAGATCCTGGCTAGGCAAGGGGCTGCCTCAGATTGAGTCAACTTCCTATTGCAGAAAGATGAATTAATCCTGACACCTAGAGAAAAAAAAAAAAAAATCAGTGATCGCATAGGAATGGTTTGAGAACAAAATTTACATTTCTTTATATTGTACCATAAATCCCCCCTTGGACTTTCTGTCAGTCTAGACCACGTTTAATTCTGTCAGTGACCATGAGGCACCACTGTGGTCTTAGCAGACAAGGATTCGTGCACACTGCTATAATCCCTTGCTGTGGAACAGGGCTCAGGGCATCCACAAATGTCACAAGCGCCTCTGCAGCTGACTCAGAGCTGTTAATAGTGTTCGGCTTATTGTCAGAGAGGATGTGATTCAGTAGAGGCCACACAACTTGCCACCAGCATCCATTTCCTCTGGTTGTATAATGATTAGGAGAGGCAGACGTGGGATTATAGTCTTGGAGGTGGAAGGGACATGAAAGAGATGTGTGGCCAGTGGCCTGTGGGGAAGGAGGTAGCGCCCAGTGGGTAGTGTGGGCAGGCAGGGGTAGTGTGGACATTAAAAATGACCACTGTGTGACTTAGTTTCATTCATATTCCTTACTATGTTTCCTTCACTATTCCTTCCACAAATATTCGTGAAGCACTTGCTGAACACACTCTTGGCGTTGAGCATCAGTAGTACATAGACAAAGTCTGTGTCCTCGTGGAGTTACATTCTAGTAGGGAACTAACCTTCTGGAGGAGTTTCCACTCTAATACCAGGGTGTCACAGTCTTGCTGCCTTTATTGCCTGGTCATTATAGGCTTTATTTTATTTTATTTTTAAAGATTTTATTTATTTATTCACGAGAGACAGACACACACACACACACACACACAGAGAGAGAGAAAGAGAGGCAGAGACACAGGCAGAGAGAGAAACAGCCTTCCTGTAGGGAGCCTGACGTGGGACTCGACCCCTGGTCTCCAGGATCCCACCCTGGGCTGAAGGCGGCGCTAAACCACTGAGCCAGCAGGGCTGCCCCATTATAGGCTTTATACCCAGAATATCAGCGTGTTCCCTGTAAGGATCTATTGTAAAGGAACCATTTTGGAAGAACATGTTCAAGAAGAGGGGCTGGTACGGCTGTATCTCTAAGACAGTCCTTGGACCACCAAAGATAGTTGTACAGGTTGTGCACTGCACAATGTTCTAGAGCACTATACACTTAGATTACAACAGATCCCCCGGGACTTGCACAACCTTAGGTCATACACCTGCCCACCACCGTCTACCTAATGCAGATATCCTACCACCACATTCTGCTAGAGAATAAAGCCTTTGAAGTCAGCTGTAAGAGAGTTTACCTTCTTGACTTCTATTCCTGAAATCTTGACCTGTTTCATAGTTTTTTCTAAAATGTAAACTGGTCCTATTACTTCATTCAAACCCACTTTAAGGCAAGGAATTTCAAAATTTAGAGAACTACATCTTTCGTTATGACCCAGCCCACATACACACAGGCATATAACTAAAACCTTCCCCTCAACTGCTTACACTGCCTTCTTTTTCTATTGAGGAAAGTACGGTGGTTGAGAGTATGACTGGAGCCAGGCTCTAGGTTTCAATTTCAATTCCTCACTTACTAGCTGTGTGACCATATTAGGTTGCTCTGGCTACCGTAACAGAGCACTACCAATGAAGTGGCTGACAACAACAGAAATGTATTCCATTATGGTTCTGAAGGCTAGAAGTCTAGAATCAAGTTGTTGCCGGGGTTGGTTCCTTCTGCGAGTTGTGAGGTTGACTCTGTTCCATGCCTCTGCCCCAGCTTCCAATGACAGCCGGCAGTCCTCGGTGTTCCTGGGCTTGTGGATCACTCCGATCTCTGCCTCCATCTTCCATGATGTTCTTCCTGGCTCTCTGTCTCCACATGGCCATCTTCTTATAAGGACACCAGCCATGTGGGAGTAGGGGACCACCCTACTCGTCCCCTACTCCAGTATGACCTTCATCTTACCTATTGACATCGACAACTACCCTATTTCCAAATAAGAGTACATTCTGAGGTAGTGAGGGTTAGCACTTCAGCATATCTGTTTTTGGAGGGACACAATTCAACCTAAAACAGACCTTAGGCAAGTACTTCAGTTTCCCCATCTGCCAAATGAGGATAACAGCAGTACCAACCTCTGAGGATCATTGAGTTAATAGTGAATACACATACTCTCAGAACAATGCCTTGAATGTCATAATCACCATTTAAGAATTTACCATTATTATTTTATTTTTATAAGCTCATTGTAAACCACTGTATTGATTTCATAGCCACATTTTGAAGATCATTGCTATAAATGTATCGGATCCATTGCTGTCAGAATACAACTTCAACCAACCCCTCCCACCCCCCACCCCCCCCACCCACATGGCTTCCAGGACCTTCATGATCGGCCTCTGATAACCATTGAGCTCTCTCCATCCAAGTGTCCCTTCTCATGGTGACCTTTCACTTACCTGAGCATATTATAACCAGTCTTGCTCCCAGGGCTTCATGCAAGCTCTCATTCTACTCCTATCCCTGATAATCTAGAAACCTCCTATTTTCTCTCTCTGGTCTCAGTCAAAGAGCATTTCCTCTAGGAAGTCTGCCTTGACCACCAATTAAGGGCTCCTGCCTCACAGTTCTCCCTGCATAGCACTTACACATTATATTGTTAATGCCAGTTTACTTGAGCTAACAAGCTCCCCAGGAATGGCATCTGTCTTGTTGACTAGTATATGCTCAACATTAAGTACAGTGGCTAGAAAACACTCTTGGTGGCCCACCAATAGTCACTTCTCCACCCCACCCCCCGCCTTTTTTTAACCTAACTGAACCTTATTTTCTTCTAATATCAACAACTCCAGAAGACTAAGGGAACTCTTGAGATGAATCGTGACTGATCTGTCCCAATGATGGAAACCCATTCATTTTGCTAGGAACTGATTTAGGGATAGGCAAAGTGACCCGGTTCTCCTCCACTGAGACATGGTCCACAAGATCTGTTGGGATGACTTTGGGAAACAGATCCAGGAAGATTCAGAAGAGCTGTGTGAGAGGAAGGAGCCTGTGTCTGGGTGGAGTGGCAGCCGTCCAACAGCCATCATGGGAGAGGAAACAGGACAAATGTGAAACCGCTGAGGATGGCAAGCTGAATGGTGGATGGAATCTATCTGAGTCCTTGGTGACCTTGCCAGGACTCTGCATTAACCGTTCTATCTCTGGACTTCTTGAAAGGACATCATACCTTTTCCTTACTGTTTTTCTGCCATTTAGATGAGTTTTCTTTTCTTTTCTTTTCTTTTCTATTCTTTTCTTTTCCTTCTTTTCTTTTCTTTTTTTTTTTTTTAAGATTTTATTTATTTATTCATGAGAGACACACAGAGAGAGGCAGAGACATAGAGGGAGAAGCAGGCTCCTTGTAGGGAGCCCAATGCAGGACTCAATCCAATCCTGGGGCCTGGGATCACGCCCTGAGCCAAAGGCTGAGCCAGCCAGACGTCTCTAGGTGAGGTTTTCTGTCACTTGCTGCTGAAAGCAACCTGACTGATACAAGTATTTAGGAAATATTCTGGAATGAGTAAACGGTTACAAGCTAAATGTGCTAAGGAAGGAGAAGAGAGAAAAGAGCTAGAAAGTCGCCCATCCAGGAGAGCAGGCAGGAGAGGGCTCTTACATATGTTACCTTATTCTTCACGGCAGACCTGGAACCACAGTTGTCTTACTCATGGTAGGGACAGGAAGCTGAGAAAAAATGTGTATCCTACCCAAGGTCATAGAGTTAGTAAGTGCTAGCGCTGGGAATTAATTACTGTTTTATGAGGACTTAGTTCAGCATCTTACTTGAGACTTTTCATTTATAATACAGGATTTTTAAAATTCCCTTTCTTTCTTTTCTTTTTTTTTTTTTTTTTCATTTCCACTCCCACTGAATTTTTGCCTGCCAGTTTAGAAGTTAAATATTCTAGGGGCACCTGGGTGGCTCAGTCAGTTAAGCACAGACTCTTGATTTCGGCTGAGGTCACAATATCAAGGTCATGAGATCAAGCCCCCCATTGGGCTCCTTGCTCAGCCTGGAGGTTTGAGATTTCTTCTGTCTCCTTCTGCCCCTCCCCCTCTGTTTGCTCTCAAAAATAATAATGAATAAATCTTTTTTTAAAAGCTTAGAATACCTTTCTTTTTAAGATTATTTATTTATTTATTCAGAGAGGGGTGAGGGCAGAGAGACTAGCAGGCTCCATGCAGGGAGCTGGACGTGGGACTCGATTCCAGGTCTCCAGGATCACACCCTGGGCTGAAGGCGGCGCCGAACCACTGCACCACCGGGGCTGCCCAGTATTCTAAGTTTTGACCATATCCTGGCCACTCCTAACTTTGGACCCAAACTCATGATGTTACTTCCACCTACTAACTTCTCAATCCCATCACACTATCTGTCTCCTTCCAGCAAGTAGGGCGTATCACCCCTCCTCTGAGAGATGGGCCCCACGGGCTTCCCAAGGGACACTCCCATATCCCTTGGTCTCCTTAACTCCTCTCCTACCTCCTATTAACTTAGTATTGGAGTTTCTCCAGGGTTGCCAGCAGCCCACACTAGTTTGCCATCTCGGCAGGAAGCCCAGGTGTGGGAAATGAATGCCATATATGTCGAATTCCAAAATGCATTATTTTCAGTATCCCGTGAGGCCTGAATAGAGACATGTAGCCTACATGTATATTCTCCTAGTAATCTTAGGAACAGCAGAATTCATTCGTTCAGCCGCCTGCAGCCCTCTTCTCCTGCCCTTGGTGGGAATGAGTGACAGGAACAGAGAATGCATGCTTTCCTCCACCCACCAGAATGTGTGCTTCTTGCAGCCAGCATTTCACAGATGAATGCCGTAGAAAATGCCTTAGCTGCATCCAGGGAATTTCAAGTGCTTTCCTCCTGTTTCTGAGGGAAAACAAACACACAAACAAACAAACAAAAACTGTCCTTTCTGCAGCAAAGCCTCAGGAATTGGCTGTGGAGAGGGCCCTGTGAGCTGGAAACCATGTGCCCTCTGGTGGTCATCGGCAGGAAGTCCCCGCCAGATGGTCCCTCCTCGGAAAAGCAGCAGGGAGTGGGGGAGACAAGAGTACCTCGGAACACTTAGATAATAAACTTAGATGGTGGAGGGCCATTTGCTTTGGAACTTTACTGAACGTACCCAATACAGGTCATGGGTGTTCAAGTGGGACATCCAGGGCGTGCACAAATCCTGGCAGGCTTGGTTGAAGCTGCCCCGGCCTTGGCCTCCTAGCTCTGAGCCCCCGGGGCTTGGATGGCTTCCCAAAGCAAGGGAGCCCAGCTGGAAGAAATCCACTCACCAGAACTCCTCCTGGGGAGGGAAGGCTGTTTCTAGCGGGAAATATTTGCTAAGGAGCTGAGACCTGTGTGGACAGAATGGTTCTGGGGGGACCTGGGGATTGGCTTTTGACTGCAGCAGATGAAAAGGACAAATAGAAAAGGCAGAAAGCCCGATGTGAAGGCAGGCTGCCCACCACTGGGTGTGTGAGCTGCCCCGGCCAAGGGCCAAGCCTTCTGGGCCTCTGCTGCCTGCCAGTGTGCGAGGGGCTTTGGGGGCAAATCAGAGAGCATCCGGGCTCTGCATCATTGTCCCACCTGGGTACAAAAGGAAAAATAGCAGGTGAGCACGGGGGGGGGGGGGGGGGGGGGTAGGTAGAGGCTAGAGAAGGACAGAAGGACAGAGAAGTAAGCCCCAGGGATTCCCAGGCATGGGGGGAAGGGACTGGACCATAATTATCTCAAATGAACCAGCTCTCTGAGCGGGGAGGGGACCCCTAGCAGAAACATGGTTAAAGTAGATGCTTAGCTTGGGTTTTCAGAGACAACCACCAAACAGCCGCAGCTGCAGACCCAAGGCCAAAATGTACATAATAATAATGACAACGGTAAGACGTCATAGTAGGGGTCCTTGCCAACTCAGAAATAAAATATGGGACATTTGGGTTCAGGAACATAGCCTGTGATCTTAAAACAATATAAGCCACTGCAATTTCTCTAGTTTTGTTTTGTTTTGTTTTTGTTGTTGTTGTTGTTGTTCTTTTAATTTGCCAAGGCGGCTAGGGGATGACAAAGAAGACAAACCCAGGTGAGCGACTCAGGGTCCCCCAGACCTTTGCCTGTTGGACCATGACACAGGAGTAGCAGATCTAGGACTCAAACCCAAATCTTTAATTGGAAATCCCACATTCTTCTTATAACCTATTTTGTCTCTTCCAAATATAAAGTTCATTTTTTAAAATGGTGAAATAACTTTTTTTTAATATTTCTTTATTCATGAGAGACACAGTGGGGGGGGGGGCGGAGGCAGAGACATAGGCAGAGGGAGAAGCAGGCTCCATGGAGGGAGCCCAATGGGGGACTCCATCCCAGGACTCCAGGATCACACCCTGGGCTGAAGGCAGGCGTTAAGCCACTGAGCCACCCAGGGATTCCCTGGTGAAATAACTTCAGTTGAGAAAAGCTCATAGTCAAATCCTTCTCTCTGGCCTAATCTACTGCTCTCTTTGGGTACTAGAAAAATCAGTATAACAGCCCTAGAACTGCCAACACACATGAGAAATATTTAGCCCGTCATCTGAGGATGGGACCCAACTGACCACATAAAACCAAAATAAAGCACATATAGGCTCTTTCCGAAATCTTTCATGTGTGCCTGGAAACAATTTTAGGTTCCTTTCCATTGAGATTTCTTTCCTCCAAAATAATCCAGGTGTGTGGCTTCTTACACGTGGACACATTGAGAGCAGGATGAGATCTTATTTATCTTTGCTTCCCAGGGCCTAGCACTTTTTGGTAAATGGGAAGTGGACAAATGCTTAGATGTGGGCAGCAAGAGGAAGAAGTATGCTCCTCCAGTTCTTTGGTGGGAGACAAGTGAAAAGAAAGGGCCAAGTCAGGCTGGGGCACACATTCACCTCATCATTAGTGTAGAGCACTGCACACCAGAGACCATGAGTTTCCCCCAAAGTCTTCTGTTAATTGCATCATGATTCATTCAAATGCCTCCAAATGCAACTTCCATCCCCTGGATTGACTTGTGCAGACAGGATAAAGTGAAGACATTTTGGAGTCATTTGCTTTGTTGCCCCAATAAAAGAAAGACTTGGGTTTGCACAGCCTCTCTTCTCCAAGAGCTCGGCATGTTTGCCCATTTAGTGTCTCACTTGTCTTCGTTTCATCCTCGTGAAAATCAACAGAGGGTGTGATGCTGGTGGTAGGTAGGACCAGGGCAGGTGAGACAGTGTGGAGGCTCCTTCGCCTCACCACAAGGGGGAGCCCATGAGCCCCAGTCAAACAATAAACAATTCCTGCAGGAGCCACCTATTGCCTCCCTACCAGATCTCCGCCCACGAGCAATCCCAGCCTGCCAGGGCAAACAACCGAGAGACAAGGGAGGGCAAGAGTTGCAATATAGAATTACGATAGAGTGTGGTAAGAACAGGCTACGGGGTTGGATGGGGTATGGGTGTGGGGCGTCTGGGATGGGTACAGAAGAGAGAGTCATTGAAGGGTTTAAAGAATTAAAGCTTGTAAGTGAAATAAGACAGTATTAAATTATTTTTAATTAGTTAAATTAATAAATTGGAATTTCCATTCACCAAAATGACTGTACCTTCTATGTTTTCTGTGCTTGATTGACAGATTTGGCTGAAAGGACTAAGCTACATTTCCCTTAATAATCACAAAATAAATAGAAAAAAAATCCCCCCCAACAAAAAGTAAAGTTTGAAATAACAAGTGTTAGCGAGGATGTGGAAGAGTGGGAACGCTTTTTTAAAAATTTTTTTTGAATAATGTTTTATTTTTTTTGTTTTGTTTTGTTGATTTTCTTTTTTTTTTTTTTTTGTAAATTTATTTTTTATTGGTGTTCAATTTGCCAACATATAGAATAACACCCAGTGCTCATCCCATCAAGTGTCCCCCTCAGTGCCCATCACCCATTCACCCCCACCTCCCCTTCCCCCACCTCTAGTTCGTTTCCCAGAGTTAGGAGTCTCTCATGTTCTGTCTCCCTTTCTGATATTTCCCGGGGAATGGGAACCCTTGTGCATATCTGGTTTGAAAGTAAAATGGTTCAGCTATTGGAGAAAACAGTCTGACAATTCCTCAAAAAGTTAGCATAGAATTACCCTATGACCCAGCAAGTCTGATCTTAGGTTTGTATCCAAAGAAACTCAAAACAAGTATTCAAATCCTTGTCCCACACATGTTCATGGTACTGTTCACAATAGCCACAAGGTGAAATGGCCCAGTGGATGCATCAATACACAAATTGTGGTGTGTATATACCCATATAGTGAAATATTATTCAGCCATAAAAAGGACTGAAGTACTGCTACCTAATACAACTTAGATGTGCCTGGGGAATGTTATGCTAAGCAAAAAGCTAGACACAAAAGGTCATATATTGTATAATTCCATTTACACGAAATATCCAGGATATGCAAACCCTTCCAGACAGATTGCAGATGGGTGGTTGTCCAAGGCTAGGGAGAGTGTTGAATGAGGAGTAACTGGTTAATGAGTACAAGGTCTTACTTTGGAACGATAGAAATGTTTTGGAGCTAGACAGAGATGGTAGTTGCATAACACCATGAGTGTACTAGGTGCCATGAAATTGTTTATAATGGTTCGTTTTATGTCATCTAAATTTCACTTCAATAAATTTGTTTTTAAAAAGTAAATCTTGAGTCAAGAGGTGACTGGAAACAGGAGGACAGTAGGATCTTGACAGGTGGCCTGGAGGAGGACATCTGAGCCACAGTGGAGTATCATGTATAAGAGGAAAGCAAAAAACAGACAGCTATGGGTCATGTGTCTAGAGTTGCTGGAGTCACCCCACGTGCTGGATGGAGGGATACAGGGGGAGTTGGTCTTGAAGGGGGCTTCACCAGGAACAGAGAATTCAACAGCAAATAGTTCACAGATATATTTCATTAAGTCTCTGGGTCCTGTCACAGTGTCCTGTTATAATTCTAAATACTTAGACATCTCACCAAGTGACGTAGGAGCTGGGCCAACCAGGGGGCCATCACAACACTAGACAGAGCAGACCAGGCCTCACCTGAGCCCAGGACCAAGATTGTAGGTCTATAGGTCTCAGTTGTAGGTCTGTCTCCAACCACCCCTTGAACAAATGCGTGAATGACACCCTGGACTTGTACTCCATGCCACAGTCTTCTTTCTCAGACCACCAAGTTACCCTCTCAGGCAGAAGGTTTTAACCTTTTTGTGTGCCATGGACCCCCCTGTGCTTCTCCATTAACAGAAATTGAGAACATGATGAGTCTAATAATTAGACTGTCATGATAAGCATAGAGGTTATTATGAGATATCTGCAACAAGTATAATGTGATATAAAAATATCCATGATTGCTCCTGTTGAAGGAGTCACTACACTAACACTGGTTGTTGCTTCTACTCACAATTGAAGAGAATACTAAATTTCAGTAAAAAGCTAATGAAAATAAAGCTTATGAACCACCACATTACAATCCATAAGGTAGGAGGCAGAAGTGAAAACTCCCATTCCTCGAACTGATTGTCACCATGTTAACAAAAGGAATTGAATAATTGGGCATGGCCAGATTGGCTTAGGTCTTTTCTCAGCTGGGTTGAAGACAGCAGGCAAAGGGAGATGGGAGGGGCTGAAGGAGAGCAGTGGCAGGGCCCTGGGGACCGGGAGATTTTAAAGGGCACAGTCAGCAGGAGGGAGACATCTAGGTGGAACTTAGGTTTCCTACCTGCTTTGCTGGCTGGGAATGACATGGTGTCTGCTGTGTTCTCTCTGTAGAACTGGTCAAGCAAGTCCTGCTCAATAAGGTTTGTGTACCACCAACTAAGCAGTGTTAGTAATGACATTTTTGCTCAAGCAACTGTGTGTGTGTGTGTGTGTGTGTGTGTGTGTGTGTGTGTGTGTTTAGGGGTGGCACATATATAGAAAATAGCTCCTTAGAAATTGCTTTTACCAAGCACATCGTAGAGCAGGGAGAAAACCCAACTCAGCGCAGTATGCTTCTTAATAATGCCAACCATAATGCAAACCCACCCCCTATTTTAAAAAGCCTCATCCCCTGTAGTGACCATAAGGGGCACTTGGATGGAATGGCCATTAAATGTGTGTGCACCCCCAGTCTTGTTCTGCCCTCTAACCCTTCCACGATCTGTGCCAAAATGCCATCACTCTTAACATGGCCCCCAAGGCCCACCATGAGCTGGCTCTGATGACCTCCCCCCACAGCCTCTTCATTAGTCATTTCTGCCACCCTCACCTGAAACCCAGCAGGACTGCCACCCACTTCTCAGTTCCCCTGATATGCCAGCCTCCCTCACCTCTAGACCCTTCACTACTCTGGCCACTTATGCGTCTGTCTCCATCACCAGGTGAGGATGGGGACCGTGTCTTGTTCCCATCCATAGAGCCTCAGCACCAGGAGAGAGCCAGTGTACATTTGCTGAGTAAATTAAAATTTGAGTGACAAATTAATACTCACCAAGTACAATGGAATGTAGCTGCTTAGGTGTTAGATCAGTCTTTTCAGGTTGCCATAACAAAATGTCACAGACTCAACAGACAGAAACTTTTTTTCTCTCAGCGCTGGAGGCTAAGAGTCCAAGATCAAGATGTCAGCCAGGTGGCTTCTCCAGAGGCCTCTCTTCTTGGCTTCCAGATGGCCACCTCTCCCTGTGTTGTCACATGTCCTTTCCTTTGTGTAGGCATAACCCTGATATCTCTTTCTCCTCCTTTGTTTTTTGTTTGTTTGTTTGTTTGTTTTTGTTTTTGTTTTTTTAGAGAGAGAGAGAGAGAGAATGAGAAGAAAGAAACAGAGGGGGAGAGAATCTTAAGCAGGCTCCACACCCAGAGTGGAGGCCAGCACAGAGCTCAATCTCAATAACCCTAAAACCATGACCTGAGCTGAAATCTAAATCAAGAGTTGGACACTTAAACGATTGAGCCATCCAAGCTTAGAAAGACACCAGTACTATTGGATTAGGCCCCACCCTAACAACCTCATTTTAACTTAATCACATTTTAAAGATCGTTCCTCCAAATACAGTCACATTTTGAGGGGAGACACAGTTCAGCCCATAACAGGTCTGGAGCAATTTGTTGTGCAGGTTAGATGGTTCCCTGAGGCAATGTAATGGGTTTATACCCCATCTGCTGCCCCCTCCTTTCTATACTGCCATTTAAATATCATAATGAATACAAAGCCCAGCAAATTGAGACTGAGCACATGTGGGCACAGGCCCTCTTTCTAGGGTAGCAGCTTCCCTAGCAAACTTCTCCCAATCAGGGCTGGAGATAAAGGGGTACTTAGAAAACATCCCATAGTCACACTTTTTCAAAATGGAAGAAAGGCTCTAATAAACGTTTCAAATCAATTTCAAAATAACTGAACAACTACTAGTCACCAAATTAGAGGCATTTTTGTCTTAATATTCACTGGAGACCTCTTCAGAGATCAATACCCAAAGAATCTTAGAGAATCAACCACAGTGTTTGGTCCTTGCATATCCCCAGAATATGACTTCTGTGCTCTGAGCTGCCTTGCAGCTCTTGGCTCACCTCTGGCTAACTTCAGTGCTGCTGGCCAGGCAGATGCTGCTGATGCTGCAGGACAGATTCAACTCTACATTTTGTTTGGACTGAGTCAGATCCCCCCCCCCCCCCAGATTCATGTGTTGAAGCCCTAATCCACCTGTGACTATATTTGGAGATAGAACCTTTAAGAGGTAATTAAGGTTTAATGAGGCTATAAGGGTGGGGCTCTAACCCAATAGGATTGGTATCCGCGTTTAAAAAAAAAGGGGGTGGGGGTGGGGGTAGAGACACCAGAGACACCAGAGCTCTTGCTTTCTCCATGCAGCACCGAGGAAAGGCCCTGTGAAGACACAGAAAAGGTGGCCGTCTCCAAACCAGGAAAGAAGTCCTCACCAGAGAGCAACCTAGGTCTTGGATTCCTAGGTTCCAGAACTGTAAGAAAATAAATCTTTGCTCTTTATGTCACCCAGTCTCCGGTATTTACGGCAGCCCAAGCTGACTAATGTGAGCTTGTAAGAAATGCAGAATCCCAGGTACCACCCCAGACCTACTGAATGAGAACCTGGATTTTGAAAAGATTCTTTCATGTTCACATTTTTGCAATTTGAGACGCACTGTCTCAAACTACTGTCTTAAAACTCTATTCTTTTTTTTTAAGATTTTATTTATTTATTCATGAGAGACACAGAGAGGCAGAGACATAGGCAGAGGGAGAAGCAGGCTCTCCACATCGGGAGCCCCATACAGAACCCGATCCCAGAACCCCAGGATGGCACCCTGAGTCGAAGGCAGAGGCTTAACCACTGAGCCTCCCAGGGGTCCTTCTATTCTGCTTTTGATACAATGGGCCATCCATGAACCTCAGCTATACTAAGAGCTAACAGACAAATTAGATGAAACTTTTTTTTTTAATGACAAAACCATACAACTTGAGTGATCATCTATCTGATGCCTTTACCTGTGTAGCTCCTCCTCCTGTTGGAGAACTTGGCTACCCCATGTAGTTCTCACAGTGCTAGTCATTCATGGTGCACCATCAACCATCTATCTGTCCACAGGAGTGGACATGTGACCCAGGCCTGGCCAATCATGGTACCTCATCTCCCTGTCTGCTGTGGTTTATCAAAGCACAGGTCCAAGCAGACTTCCTTGAGATTTGATGTATAGATGCTGCGAGAGAGAAAGTATCTTTCTTTTGGATCATAAACTGTAAGGACATAGGTATAAAGCTGCCAGGCTTCAGCAGGAAAAAAAATAAAACCAACCTGCAGAGGAAATCAGAAATGAGAGTTGGTGAGAGAGAGCCCTGACAGCGCTGTGTGGGCTCCCCAAACCCAGCAGTATCCTTGGCTTACCCGGTTCTCTAAGCGAACTTAGGCTTACAGAGAGATGGGTTTCTGTCACATGCTACTGATATGTTCAGGTGTTAGTACGCTTCTCACAAACCTTGTTTGCCAGAAGGCCATATTCAGTCCAAGGTTAACCAATCTAGTACCTATGTATTTTATGTGCCAGGCATCAAGCCAAGTGCCAGGGACACCAGCATGAAGAAGGTGTAGCCCCTGCCTTCAAGTTGCTGACAGGCTGGGAGCTGGGGCTAGTGGAGTGTTAAAGATGTGAGCAAATCATGCGATAAAAATGGTAAGTGCTGTCACAGAGCTATGAGCAACGTCTCATGGGAAGATATAGGAGGGAAGGAGAATCTTGAGAGGACTGGAAGCAAGCGAAGACTCGCCAAAGGAGTTAGCATTTGAGCAGAATCTTTTTTTTTTTAAGGTTTTTTTTTTTAATTTTATTTATGATAGTCACACAGAGAGAGAGAGAGAGAGAGGCAGAGACATAGGCAGAGGGAGAAGCAGGCTCCATGCACCGGGAGCCAGACGTGGGATTCAATCCCGGGTCTCCAGGATCGCGCCCTGGGCCAAAGGCAGGCGCTAAACCGCTGCGCCACCCAGGGATCCCTGAGCAGAATCTTAAAGTGGGAATCTCCCAGGAGTTTGGTATGGGGAATGGTGTTCCAAGCTGAGGAATTAGTGTGCAGAAACCAGGATCTGTGGAGCATACAATGTGGGGGGGTTGGCCTGAGATGGGCCCACAAAGGGTGTGGTTAAAGGGGGAAGGTAAGGGGTGAGGCTACAGGTTCGATGTTGCAGAAAGACCTTGTCTAGCCACGGAGTTGGGTTTAATCTGTAGGTAGCATGAAGCTAATGTGGGGTAGAAGAGTTATGAGCAGATTTGTAACTTAGAAAGTTTCCTCTGGAGGTTAAGTGAGATCATTCAACTATGAACCTCTGGCTGGCAGAAACATCATGGCACATGGTAGTATTTAATAGTATTTACTGAATTGGGAGAGAGTGACAGTCTCAGTGGAGGCAGTAGCAATGGGACTAGGAAAAAGGGAGCAATTTTGAGAGACATTGAGCTAGCATCTATAGGACTTATCAAAGAATTAGGAAAGAATTAAAAATGATTTAGTAGCTTCTCTCTTGGGTGAGCAGAGAGGTAGAAATGAGAAATAGGTACAGGTTTTCAGGTAAAGATAATAGCCTCAGTTCTAACATATTAGATGCAAGTGTCTGGGGAATCCAGGGTGAACTTTCTAGAGGAAGTTGACCTAACAGACTAGGAGCTCAAGAAAGAAGTCAGAGCAAAGGACAGAAGGACCTGGAAGTCATCCCCACAGAGGTGCAGTTTAGAAGAGACAGTGTTAGTTGAAGAGTAGTAACCTCGGAAATGCCAGAAAACATTTAAGTTACGACTCTCCGATGGGATGTGTCACACTCAAGTTCCTTCCTAATTGTCACATGCAATAACAAAGCTCCCCACACTCCCAAATGCCTTTGTAGGGATAAAACAACCAGGCCTCTAGCAATTTGACTCCCTTGGCATGTCTGGACCACTAGCAATCCATAAGCTTCTGGAGGTTCTGGCTGGCAGCGGATGTTGGATGATTCATAAGGAGAAATGGCATCAGCATCCACTGAACCAGACAGCGTCTGAAGTACTACTGCCAACCCCAGGATAACCATAGAACCAGGAGTCCTAACAGTCTTTTCATTTTCCTGCCAAACTGGCCATGTGCTCACTCTCCCTCGCCAGGAGTCCCTGCCTGCCCCTCCATGGGCACCTAAGAAGATGCCAGAGCCCTTGTGGTGGGCACACATGAGTGGATGGGGGCAGTCATGGCCAGGGAGCCAACAGCCCAGGGCCTGTTGGACTGTGATTCTCAGCTAACTGCTGTGGTTTAGCTGAGGTTTCTGAACCTATCAGAAAGCTGATTACTTTTCTTATTATACCTTTTTTCTTTGGAAAGAAAAAAAGAAAGAAAGAAAAAGAAACAAAGAAAAATGAATTAACATAGATATTTCTGCTATTAAAAGCACATTGCATAGCAGTATAATAATATGAACTTTTGGGATCCCTGGGTGGCGCAGCGGTTTGGCGCCTGCCTTTGGCCCAGGGCGCGATCCTGGAGACCCGGGATCGAATCCCATGTCAGGCTCCCAGTGCATGGAGCCTGCTTCTCCCTCTGCCTGTGTCTCTGCCTCTCTCTCTCTCTCTGTGACTATCATAAATAAATAAAAATTTAAAAAAATATATGAACTTTTGAGTGTTTTTTTAAAGCACACACGTGTGTGTGTGTGTGTGCATGTGCATGTGTTTAGAATATACCCCAAAGGATCACACCCAACACTGGGAAGCTAGGATGAGGGAGGAGGAATGAGGAGGTGTTTACTTTCACTCTTCTGTATAGTTTGCTTAAAAACAAACACAAAACCTTGTTCATTTTCAAATAAAACTTTTTTCAAAAACCAGTGAACAAGGGCAGCCCGGGTGGCTCAGCGGTTTAGCACTGCCTTCAGCCCAGGGTGTGGTCCTGGAGAACCAGGATCGAGTTGTCGGGCTCCCTGAGTGGAGCCTGCTTCTCCCTCTGCCTGTGTCTCTGCCCCTGCCCCTCAGTCTCTCTGTGTCTCATGAATAAATAAATAAAATCTAAAAAAAAAAATTCTGTGAACATGGGACGTCTGGGTGGCTCAGTGGTTGAGCATCTGCCTTTAGCTCAGGTCGTGATCCCGGGGTCCTGGGATCGAATCCCGCATTGGGCTCCCTGCATGGAGCCTGCTTCTCTCTCTGCCTGTTGACTCTGCCTCTCTCTCTCTCTACGTCTCTCATGAATAAATAAATAAAATCTTTTTTAAAAAAATCAGTGAACAACAACAACAACAAAAATCAGTGAACATTTTAATCAATCACGGAAAGACAACCTAGGTGTAATAGATTTCCCAGGTCTGTGCAGGAACATACATCACTGAATATCATGGCTTTAAGCAGATGCCCTTAACCAAGTCAGTACAAGTTTCTGATGACTGCCTGAACAAGAAGGTGGCCTCCTGTCTCTAAAATCCTTTCCTCCTCCCTCTCATCCCTCAAGTCAGGTAAGAACTTGTCTGGAGAATGTGTGTAGAAGGGAGTTACCACAATGGTAAGTAGGGGAGTCACTGGCTACAAAGACACCATGAAACAAGACCAGGCACTGGATTACATACTATGAATTCATGAGGAACTTGAGACTCTTTGCCCAGACTAACCCAAGTTTATCATACTCAATCTAAGTTAACATGAAATTCATATGAGGTCAATGGTCAGGTCTAAAGCTGACTTGTCCCGGGGTTGAAGGCAGGTGGAAGCATGTTCTGAGCCAACTTATTTCCCTCAGCAAGAGCTGGATTGCTGACTGGTTGAAGTTTCCCTCCCTGCCACCCTAGGGAAAGGCCATAAGGGCATAAATCAAGAGATGCTCCTCAGAATAATTAGAAGAAACCATGAAGAATCAGGATTAACTGGCTCAGAAAACATTTCATAAGGGCAGAGATAAAGAATTCCCATTTGGGGAATTTAATTAAGAAGTTAAATAAAATTAAAGATTAAAATCAATTTGGAAAACGATCTACCCTCTATTACATTTTTGACACTCTTTAAGTATCAGGAAATTGAAAATGCCAACATCAGGGATCAGCAGCTCAAACAGGAAAGGTGGTTCCCTAACGTCCTGTGTCATTGCCAACAACTCCTCTGCAGGCACCCCACCTGCCCTAGATAGGAGGAGACTGGTAAGGAGGAAACCTGCCATGCTTCCTGTCTGCCCACCCACTTCCCAATCCCCTCCACCCTCCACCACCCCCATCAAAGACAAGTCTGGCTGCTCCCACCACTGCCGCCCTACAGGGTCTTCATCCTCCACTTTTTTTTTAAAACTATCTTAATTTGTGTACATATTTGCTTAAAATCAGCAAATTTGTAGACCAGGTTTAGGTAACAGAAGGGCTTTATAAGTAGTTTATGTTGTCTAGACCCTAGGTCTGCTGCAAACACAGTCTGGAGCAAAGTGGAAAATAACATTTTCCTAAAGAGAGCTTAGAAATTCTAATCCAGTGAATTGAGATGCTTCTTTCTCTGGGAGCAGGGCTGAGTTACATCTGGCCCTGAGGCTACCAGTCACAGGTTATTGCCGAGAAAAGGCAGAGAGACTACCAAAAACAAGACCAATCAATCCACCCCATGTCCACGGTACAGATACCACAATTCAAATCACCTGCACTTAGATAAACATACAAAATCTTTGAAAGATACACGCACCATCAAAAATAAGATCACTGCCGATGCTAAGCCAGTGGCTGGCTATACTAACTCATGTCCCGTAGGTATTGAAATATTTGTACACCCAAGTTCCTAGCAGCATGATTTGTAATGCCCAAAAGGTGGAAACAACCTAAGTTATCCATCAATGATTGAATGAGAAAAAAAAATGTAATACACATAACATACACACACACACACAAATAGATACTATTCAACCTTTAAAAAGGAAGAGAATTCTGACCCATGCTATGATAGGGACAAACCCTGAAGACACGCTAAGTGAAACAAGCCAGTCACAAAAGGACAGATATTGTACAATTCCACTTAGGTACCTAAGATAGTCAAAGTCACACAAGCAGAAAGTAGAATTGTGGTTATCAGGCTTAGGGGGAGAGGGAATAGGGAGTTAGTGTTAAATGGGTATAGGATTTTCATCTGAGAAGATGAACAAGGGCTAGAGATGGAGGATGGTGACAGTCATACAGTTAGAAAGCACTTAATGTACATTTAAAATGGCTAACTTGATAAATTCTGTAATGTATATTTTACCATAATAATTTTTTAAAGACTGTCACTAAGCCACAGAGAGCTGCATTAAGTCCAGTATATGTTGATCCATGTTCAGGTGGATCCTTTTCTACTTCTGGAAGTTGGTTGATTTTTCTGGTTATGATATCAAAAGCTGTTGGTATCATCAGGCTGATAGTATCATCTGGCTCATGATTTTCTCTCCTTCTCTCAGCAACTGGCACCTCCCTGGCCTCCCTCCGCCACAACCAGCACCTGGGGCAGCCTCTGCTTAATTAGACAGGCATAGCCATCTTTGGCTGACCTTGTCCCTCCCACATTTTAACCCTACAGTCAATCCTCACTTCTAGTTCTACCAATTCCCACCACTATCATCATCCAAAACCTTCGGTGTGCCAACATGCTCTGTTCAGCACAAGTAAAAGGCACATCTCCTGTGTCCTCGCAGATGGCATTCTAAGAACAATGAGTTTAAGGAGGCAGGATTTATTCCCCAAGTTGTGCTTTCAAAAATTCTTAATGGAGGGATTTCCAGGTGGCTCAGCGGTTCAGCACCTGCCTTTGGCCCAGACCGTGACCCTAGAGTCCTGGGATCGAGTCCCACATCAGGCTCCCTGCATGGAGCCTGCTTCTCCCTCTGCCTGTCTCTCTCTCTCTCTCTCTCTCTCTCTCATGAATAAATAAAATCTTTAAAAAAAAATTCTTAGTGGAAAGGGTGCCTGGGTGGCTCAGTTGGTTAGGCGCCTGACTCTTGATTTTGGCTTGGATTGTGATCTCAGGGTCGTGAGATCAAGCTCCATGTCAGGCTCTGTGCCGATTCACTCTCTGTCTCTCTTTCCCTGCCCCTCCCCCACTCACTCTCTCAAAAAAAAAAAAAAAAGATTGCTAATGGAAGAAATCTGACCCATATAGCCTAGAGATGATTATTTCTTGTCATCTCTTCTATCTCTTCCCTCTCTCTTCACTCTTTCTTCCCTTCCTCTAAACACACACAAAACAAAAAGAAACAAAACACAACTCATGTCAGGTGGAGTATTTTCATTCCTTTCTGAAACAGTAGAGTCTAGAATTTCAACTGCTTCCCTGAGAAAGCTTATCAGAAAGTTCTTTTCATTTTTTTAAAAAGATTTTATTTATTTATTCATGAGAGACACAGAGAGAGAAAAAGAGGCAGAGACATTGACAGAAGGAGAAGCAGTCTCCCTGGCAGGGAGCCCAATGTGGGACTCGATCCCGGGTCTCCAGGATCAAGCCCTGGGCTGAAGGTGGCACTAAACCACTGAGCCACCCAGCTGCCCAAGAAAGTTCTTTTCGAACAAATACTCAACTCTAAATGTATTTTGGCAAATAAAAGAATTTGATCCAGTTATATATATATATATATATACCTCCCACATTTTAGTTTTAGATTTAGAGTTGACCATGCACTTTTATGAGCATGATCAGATTTGATCTTGCCAAGAACCTTGGGAGGCAGGCAGGCTCATCAAGCCATTATGTAATAAATGAGAAAATTGAGGCCCCCAAAGGTTGTGTGTCACCCAAAATTGTAAGTAATCGATGAAGAAAACCAACATTTACTCCAAAATATCGTCTATATCTTGCTCTACTATATTGTGTGGGTCAAAGCAATTAGTCAAACACCATAAGTAGCCACCATTTTTGGCTTTTTACTATGTGCAAGACCTGGAGCTGACCCTAGAGTGCCAAAACTTAGTCCCTGCCTTCCACAGATGGCTCCGTGAGAAAAGAAGAATGGTTTCAATCGGAAGTGGCTAATGGCAACCACCAAATTTGCCCTATAGGCAGTAAGTGTGGGAGACCAAGTGTCCTACTACTCCTGGCCCATGAGCAGGCAAGACGTACACAATGTAGGACTAACATCCTGGCAGGAGTAGGGAAGAGTTTGAAAGACCAGGACCCTCTAGGAAAGATGAGCTCCTGTGAGTGGTCTGCACTCCTGGGCACTGACTGAAGTGGTCGCAGTCTGTGTCTTGTCTGGCACAGCCGCATGTGGGCCTTCTCTGTCCTTCTCTGTGATGAACCCCAGCAATGACTCAACCTTGCCCAAGCTCAAGTGTGCTGACAAACCTGGCCTAGAGCCACAGACAGCCTTGCTCTGGAGTTTGCCCACTGGGCCACATGGCCAGCCTGCCATCCATGATTGCTCCTTTTTCTCTGGAGCTCTTGCTCACTTTTTCCTGGAATCATACTGCCCCACCTGTCCCTGATATTTCAGAGAGGAAAATCCTTGGGTGAAGATAATTCAAAGACTACTTTATCCAATAAGCATTCATTAAGCACCAAGTACGTGCAAAACGTGATCCTGAGTTTGAGCTATCGGTCACCAACAATCACATTAATAATTAACTAAGCAGACATTGATGGCTGTCTGCTTTGTAGGTGGAGTGGAAAACTGCCAAAGGCTCACCCAAGTTATCTTTCTGTCAGACTGCCCAGTTTGGAACTTGCAGGGAAATCTGGGAAACCAGACACACCCAGTTGCTACCACTGAAGAGAGTCCTGTTGACTGAGTATTTCTGGACCCATTAGCAGTATTGGTATATTAGCTGAGGGAGGGTCCCAGAGGGACACCCAAATGGCACATGGTACAGAGAAAGCAGAAAGCATTGACCAACGAAAGCTGGCCTAAGGAGCAAACAATTTTGAGTGACCGTGGGCAACCAAAGGTTTAATGCGGGCCATCGGGGGAGAGGGATTTAAAAGGCAAAAGAGAGTGGAAGGAGAGGCACCAGACAGGGAGTGGCCTCCTCCATGGTTTGGCCCCAAACCAGCCGTGAGCATAGCTAATGGAAGCCTGTGGAAAAAGGGACACCGCCTCCCAGTGCCTCCCAACCCAGCCCCTGCCTGGGAGAGGACAAATAGAGTTCCAACACTGAAATGCTACAATGCTCTCCATTTTGTGTGAATTCCCAAAATTACCGAGGCCTCTTCTTTGGAGGCTTTCAACCTAATGCTTCTTGTAGGCCTTTACTCTGTAAAAAGGATAAAGCTGTCGCATTCGAGATTTCACAGCCCTTTGGAATCTTTTGACTAGAATGGGATCCTGCTCTAGTTTTCCAATCCAACCAATTCACTGGCCAAATTATTTTGTGCATAACATTAAGTCTGTGACCAGCCTTCCTTTGGTGGTCTGCCATATTGTTAATGTGCCAGAAAACAGCGGAGATTAAAGCTTAATGGAGCTAAGGGAAATAATCTGTAATGAGCATTAATAAGCACTAAGTGTGAAACTATTAGTGGGATTGTTATTGGGATAAATCGCCCTTCTAAATGGGGTGAGTACAGCCCTCTGTTCTTGATACTCTATCAAGCCCAGGAAAGCATTGTTTCAACTCCCTGGACATTTTCCTCCTGTAACTACTGGAAATCAAAACCAGAACTACAACGGGAGTTGTAAGGGCAAAATTTTATAGCTGTTCCACACCTATAAAATGTAAATATTGTATGATATTTCATAACTGTTTAATTTTCTATGATTTTCTCATTTTTATACTTGTAAATATAAGAAACAGGTAGACTGGGACTTGATAGATGTTTCTTGAAATGTACAAACTATGATTTCTCCCTTTTTTGGCTATTTTATTATGGATGTGTACTGTGTCAACTTGGTTTAGCTGAAACTGTGTTTCCCAGAACCCCCTTATGGTCTGAGATAAAGTTGGCCAAAAGAGGCATTTGGGCAAGGTTTGGAGGCAGAAGTAAAGCAGTATCCATTATTCTCTGAAGGTGACAGACAGACACAGCGGAACAGACAGGTTCCAGCCTATCTTCACTCTATTCTGCTGTGTCCAGTTCTTCCAACTGCCAATACTACTGAGCAACTGCACCCCAGGGCGCCCACCAGGAGCTTGGCTGCAGACCTTCAGAAGCCATGATTACACAGAGTTGACCTCTTTCATGGTCCTACTCCGGCAACTGCATATATCTGGCTTCCCGTGTAGGTGCCCCTGCAATTTGCCCACCATGCCAACCCTTCAAGGGAGCAGATTAATGACTTTTCTCTGATCCTCCAACCCCGCCTTTCAGGATCTTACTTCCCCAGCCTCTCCCACAATTGTACAAGTCCCTACCTCTATAATTCTGTCCTTGCCCCACCAGGTTGAAAGCAGTCGACCAGCCAAAGAGATTTCACACCAGACTTTAGAGTTGGCTTCATGCTCCTCATTTCTGCAGAAAGATGTGCAATGCTAAACTCAAAATCTATTAATAATTCTCAATAGAAATAAACTGTATCAGGGATCCCTGGGTGGCGCAGCGGTTTAGCTCCTGCCTTTGGCCCAGGGCACGATCCTGGGGACCCGGGATCGAATCCCACGTCGGGCTCCCGGTGCATGGAGCCTGCTTCTCCCTCTGCCTGTGTCTCTGCCTCTCTCTCTCTGTGTGTGACTATCATAAATAAATAAATAGAAATTAAAAAAAAAAATAAACTGTATCAGACAATAGTCTATGTAAACTTTTCTTGAGCTGTAAAACGAGAGCCTGGCATTGTAAAAGGGCTAAGAAGTTATTAGTTATTAAAGATTTTTTTTTTTTTTAATTTGAGAGAGAGCATAAGCGGGAAGAAGAGCAGAGGACCCTGGGATCATGACCTGAGCCAAAGGCACTTAATTGACTCAACCACCCAGGCACCTCCAGAAGTTACTCGTTTTTAAATGTCCTTTTGGAATTCAAAGGTAGTTAAAAAGGATGGGTATCAGTTTTCTGCAAATGTTGATGCCCCAATTTTACCTGCTAGTTCTCGGTAGTACACAAAGAAAAAGGAAATTGGAGGTCACGGTTATTGCACCCTGTTTAAATGGTAGGAATCCCATCTTTAGTCTTGAGCTATGCACAGGAACAACATAATCATCATAAATATTTTCCCACCTTCTGAAAGTGTGTTACACAAGAGATCTCCCAAACACTAAGACTTCCTTTATTATTCACATATTTCACTCTTTTACATACCCCAAGGGTCTCATCTCTGTTTCTGCCAAATGCAGCTTCTCCTGATTATCTCGTGAATTCCTCCATGAACTACAAGCAATTTTTGTCTGCTTCCTTGCCTTCTCTGCACTTTCTTAGGTGCTCAGGAGACAATCCTAAGCCCCAAATCCCTCATCTGTTGTAACCGGAGAACATTCTACAGCGTGGTATTAGCTGTGGCAAGAAGACTCATACGCAGCATCTCATACATTACCAAGACGTCACACACACACACACAAAGGAAAATGGCAATTTAAGGTCACCTGGTAAGTCACCAGAGAGGCATCTGCCCATGCCAGAGATACTTATGCTGTTCAGTGGACAAGATAAAGAGCTAGAATAAAAATGATACCAGATAACAAGCAACAGGAAATACAGGAGCACTGAACTTTCTCTAGTTCTGACTATGCAGTCACTTGCTGTGGCTGTGGGCAAATCACACACATCTGTTGAGGTAAAAAGCACTAATTACCCCAATACCCACTTGTAATTGCATATAATTAACAATGGGCAAATGTATCTGAGCATGTGACAGCCAGGATTAAAGACTGCGTTTCCCATTCTTCTTGTAGCCCTGTGACTAAGTTCTGGCCAGCAGGATACAAGAGGCAAGATTACATGGAAGTCTCCAGAAATTTCCTTACAAGACAACAGAGACACATGCCCTTTGCTTTTTCTACTATAAAATCCTATGTTGG
Source organism: Vulpes vulpes (assembly GCF_048418805.1). NCBI lineage: Eukaryota > Metazoa > Chordata > Mammalia > Carnivora > Canidae > Vulpes > Vulpes vulpes. The sequence continues at coordinate 5,522,732 of NC_132782.1, forward strand.
GCCATGATGTCAAGAGTCACATCCTAATGACTGTGAATTTGAAAGTTAAGGTTCCCTGGGTTGCCGGTGATTGAGGCACCCCCACACTGGACTTTTATGTGATAGAAAAATAAATATCTCTGTTGTTTAAGTGCCTGTTTTTCAGTTAGATCTAATCCTAACAAATATATGTTACTGTGGTTTCAATTGAGTTTAGATGCCATTAAAATTAGTAAGATAAATATCCAATTGAAAGGTTATTACATGAGCAATATTTTGACAATGTGTATTTTTTTTTTTTTAATGAGCTGAAACAACTGCTATTGCAGCTTTTCTGGAGATTTTTTATTTTAAATAAAATTGTCTCAAAAATACTGGTACAAAAACAGTTCTGCAGAAATTGGAAGTGAATAGAAGAAAGTAGGAGTAAAAAAATATGTCACAAGTGTGCCTTTTTCCACTTCACATACCCACCTTGTTTATCTGTTGTCATAATGGGAGAAAGAACAATAAAAGCAGATGGAGAAAAATAGCCTATGGCTCCACCAAAGCTCAGCATCAACAATACTGCTGAAATTTGCCCACAGGTGTCCCAAGTTGTTTGCGTCGCTGGGCCTCTTAACCACGCTTCTCTAGGCCTCCTGGCGTGAGCTCTTCAAGTCTTCGGTGATGCAAGGATATCTGTCTTACCTGTCCCTTTGCTCGCCATCCATTGTCACTCCATGTCTGCACGTGAGCTAGAACCTGGGCAGTGCTCCCTGCCCCCATCCTCTCTAGAATACTGACCCTTCTTGTCCTCCCTTCTGTTTGTCCTCACTTCATCAATTTCAGCTCTCCCAGAGTGAAGGTCTCCTTTCTCCCACCAATCCTGGCTCTCTGCTAAGATTCAAACAAGCACATTTTATCAGGAGGACACCCCCTGTCTTCTCTTCAAGCACGTTAACTGCATCTTGAGGCCACGTCAAAGGAGAAGTGGAACGTGGATGCTTCACTGATGATCACAGGAACCCCATTACTCCAAGCATTCTGACGCTGCTTCTCTGGTCTTTCCTGATGGTTTGTGGGTTACTCAGAGAGATTGAATGAAGCAGCATGTTAGATACTTCTCTCCCAGAGGCCCTCTCTGGCCTTGCCCCCAGGAGCATTGTTATAAGAGCAGTTTTCTTTGGTCCCCAGGTGGCTCCCAGCCCCTCTGCCTTCCCTCCTTCATTCTCCCTCTCTACTTCCTACACCGTTTTCTGTGCAGTAGTTTTGAGCTTTGCTCAGCTTTGAGCCCATTTTTGCATAAGCCCATCTCTGCAGACTCAAAATTCCCCAAGGCGCTCAACCAAAGGTGTGGCAATTAATAGAAACCTTCTTTGGAAGACAGGTACCCATTCTCTCTTGCTGCCTGACCTTGCCTCTTGGGGCCTCACCCTTCCCTCCAAGTTTATTCTGTGTATTTCTGCCAAACAAAAACAATTTTCTTCTCCACTAGCAGCTAAGAGAATAAAATGTCTCTGTTTGCTTCTCTGCCTTATGAATTTCCCTGTAACCACTAACCTTATCTCAAGTATATTTTCAATGACCAAGTCATTTCCGGGTTTGTTAATTTCACGGGTTCATTGAAAAGAATGCAGTGCTTATCCTTTTGCTTTTTTGTTTTCTTAAAATTAGTGCTTGTGATGAGCATGATCTAGAATGTTTCAGCGTGTATACTTAAGGAGAGGCATTGACCCTCTAGGAAAATATTTCCTCTTGGGTTTTAAAATTTGCTGGTAAAGAAACAAAATGGACATTTAGCAGAATGGACATTACTGACTTTATCTTGGAAAATTGAAAATAGAATCAAGTGAGTCTGACCCTTAGCTCTAGGCCTTAAATTACACCTACCATTTCCAGCCGATCCCATTAGCCTTTATAGCATAAGGAAAAAGACATAATTTCTTAGTAGGTCAGGTAAGTAGGAAGACCATTTCTTTGTCCATGACAGTCCTACCATAATTATAAATAGAAGTTCTTTCCATTCACAAAAATGTCGCATTTTGGACAGTAATATATGTGGTCACCTGGGTGAGGCATTTACAGTCTGGTGCTAACAAAATGACTGACCTGCAGTTAGAGATGGTGCCTGTAGAGCTTAAGAATATGGACTCTCTGGTCCAACAGTCTGGATTCAAATTCTGGTTTTCCCTCCAGAATGCCCATATTAGGGTCCTTAGCTATAAGTGACAGAAACTGACTTTGATTGATTAAGCAGAAAAGGAATTTATGGGGAGGATTTGGGGTAGTTCATCCAGAAATTGCCAGAAAGGCTGGAGAACTATGCTCAGAGGTGAGGCATTTGGGGACACTATCCAAAATCACATTGCAGAAGTGGTCTGGTGTTGGAAGCTACCACTGTGCCCTTGAGGGCTGCGGCACCTCCCCAACCCTGCCTCTAGATGGCCACCCTCAGGCCCTAGGACTTGACCCTGTGATGGCCAGCACTGGCTGAGAGGAAATCTCTATAGAGTAGAGCTCCCCTTCACTGGGTCATTTTCTCACATCTCTTCAATTTTTCACTCTTACAATACTTCTCTGGAGCCTTTTCTACCATCCACGTTGGAGTTCCCAGGTCCCTGATTTCACTATCCAGGAATACTCTGTTCCAATATTTGTATTAACATACAAGTTAATGAACACAAAACAGGCTCTTCTGTGAGGCACTAAGCCATCAGTATAGATAAAGAAGAAAAAGGCAGTGTAAAATTCCTGTTTAATCTAAAAACTTTAGAAGGATGTGTTCAGACTTTATTTAAAAAACCAATACATGCTGACAAAAAAAAAAAAAAAATCATTAATCTACTCCTAAATATATCCTCATAGTGGACTCTAATATACCTGGGCTTTCTTATGCCTTATACTGACCAGTTTTTTACAGACCTTGTCCAGCTCCTCAGAACAATGCACAACCAGGGATTTACCTGTGAGCCACTGACCTTGCTAAATCAGCAGGTTGTTGTCTGAGTCCTGTGCCTTTGAGCTCTCTGGAGAAATCATGGACAGGGAAACAGTCTCTGGGCCCATTCAAATTTACCCTACAGATTTGGCAGAGATGCCCAGGCAGATGAATCCATGGCAAGACCCAGCCCAGAGTCAGCATTAAATGGAGAGGCAGATGCTATTCAGGCTGGTCTCCCCAAAGCTGGCATTCCCATCCCCAATGAGCAACCGAGATACCGTCCATGCTTGCCAAACTCCAGAATTAGAAAGCTAAGCCTGAACTACCGTTGTCCAATGAATTTAATGGACAGTGACAAGATTTGAAGGTGATTCAAATGTGTTCAGCACTCGATCATGTTCTTGGGAGAGAAGGTTCTCACTGTGGTAGAGGGAATTTTCTGTTAATTACAAACCACAAGTGAACTATATTTGAAATTTTGCAAATAATAAGCAAGTCCAGATCTCAATTTTCATTGCACAATTGGATGCTGTGAAAAAATAGTGGCAATAATTGTTCCTTCCAGACTTTCATATGTTGAGCCTGTGAGATGTTTGTGAAACCAGAATGGAAGGGGAGGCAGGAAGCCAGGCAAAGTTGCCGATCTGGATCTTATTTCATCTGATACATGGTATAGGTTTGTTGGGCTTCTTTCCTCTGAACCTTGGAATTTTACAGAAAATAAATTTTGCATTGATTATAAAGATGATGACAGTGACGCTATTTTTGCTAAAAGAAAAGCTAAGCCCATTTTTAAAAGCAAAACAGACTAGATAGTTTATACATGAATGCAAGTGCAAAATGAATTGAGGAGAAATCTGTTTAGTATAGCTAATGTCCATGAATAAATCAGAAGCTGACCTCATGAGACTTTAGCTGACTTGTAAGTAAACTTGTGTGCAGGTTAGAAAAATCCAGGCCATTTTGATGGCTGAACCCATGGGGAACATGGCTGTGTGTTGTGGCAAAACAAGAAAGCATGACCTAGGGTGAGGGTCCTGGTTGGACATCAGTGCTCACTTCTGTTGAGCCAGGTGCCTGGCTCATCCCATGGCTTGCACTACGAGCAGAGTGATGGAACTATAATGAATTGAATTATGTCCCTCTAAAAGATGAAGAAGTACCCCCCATACATACCTGTGAATGTGACCTTATTTGAAAAAAAAAAAAAAAAGGTCTTCACCAAAAATCAAATTAATATGAGGTCATCATGAGGGTGAGCCCTAATCCAAAAGGACTATCCTCACAAAAAGGCAGGATTTAGACATGAAGACAGACACACAGAAAGAAGCCAATGTAAAAACACAGGGAAAAGATGATCATCTACAAGCCAAGAATGTCTGAGGCCATCAGAAGCTAGGAGGCAGGCCTGAAGCAAATCATTCTCTCTTACCTTCAGAGAGTGCATGCCCTACTGGCATTGACTTTGAACTTCTGGCTATCAGAATTGTGAGACAATAAATTTCTGTTGTTCAGCCTACTAAGTTTGTGGGACTTTGTTATGGCAGCCCTAGCACACTAATACACAGCACATAAAACAGTAGGGTTGTACCAGAATGCAGGAGCATGACCTGGACCAGGAGGTCAGGATTCTCAGAGGCCACAACTTACCCAAACTTCTCTCTCAGTGCTCTAGAAACCATATAACAGAAGCAAAAAATGAGCCTTCAGAAGTACTAAAAGCTGCAAACCTATGGGGGAGGGATGGAGGCCAGCTCTGGAGGAAGGCAGAAGGTGAGAGAAGCCTCATCAAAGTCGTAGGGCTACCATCTCTAGTCCTGTGGAGGGAGCTGCCAGCAGACAGCTTGCCAATAGCACAAGAGTAAGACAAAGTGTAGGGCCTTGGGCCTGCAGAGTAAAGGGGACAAGGTCTAAAGGAAAGGCTTTGGGGTTAAGGAAACACATTCAAAGCCAACAGGTTTGACCCAAAGAAAGAGAAAGCTACTCCTGACTCAAATCAAAGTAACTAAACTGAAGGAAAACATGAAAAAAACAGTTCTTCAAAAATAAGATTGTGTTCACAATATATGTCTTGTTTTACATTCATAAAAGTAAATGAGATAAACAAAAATGTATATTCATGCTCATTACTTGGTGGGTCTAGTTTCCTTATCATGTACAGAGACCAACAGAACATTTGACGCTATTGGAGGATTTTCAACTCTGGCCAGAGAGGGATACCCCACGTCTGTATGATTACATCACACTAAGAATTTAATTGGCTCCTTTAGGCAAGACGTCTGAATGTATTCTATTTCCTACAGATAAACATCGAGCTATAAATCGCATTTTTGATCCAAGGAAAATACCAAGGCAGTTGTCAGTTCAGAAAAGATAAAGTCTGATGGCCTAGGAGTGAATTTACTGAGTCTCATGTTACATTTGCAAAACAACCAGAACTGAACTGAGCCTGCAAGTGAAATGGAAATCAGTGTTTCAGAACAAAAATAGAATAATGCATGAACTCTATCCGCTCTTGATCACATCCGAGTAGAGGCGGAGGCACTGGGTTTTCATTTCTGTTTGTCATTCTTGTCTTACCCACACAAAAATGAACTAGCTAACTGAGGTATAATCATAGTGCCTCAAATGGATCCATTTCCTAGACAGTTTCAAATCATCTCATAACCGCATTCAGTTGAAATATGCTTTACTTGTAACCCATGAAAGGAATGTTACATTCCTCTGCCACACAAAATATGAACATTATCCACATCTCCAAATGAGCACAAGACTGCCCAGATGTTTGTTATTCTGAAACCTCCAGAAAAAAAGAAAAAAAATCTTTTTTCCTCTAAAGAAAACTGTCTGACTCTTACAAGAAAGGACCATAAATATATGTTCACAACAAAAAATATCTATAAAATCTTTGGAAATACAAATAATGATGGAAATGTTATTTTTTTCAGCTTTGTTCACCATAGCAGCTAAGATTAACAGGTGTATCTGTGACATTTATCTCATGTGATAGAAGCAAAATGTTTCCACATGATGCTGAGCAAATAATCTCTGAAGAGTGTTACCTGGGGCTTTAATCTTATTATCTCCTGGAGATCCTTAAGGGAGGAAGTCAAACTTGATTTGTTGAATACCACTAGACACTGTTTTGCCAGGTTAAAAAACCCTTTACAAAATGTGCAGTAACTAAATAGGGTCATGGAATCATCCGGTTGGGGGACATTTTAATTAGTAACTAGACTCAATCATGAATCAGTTTGATCTTGGCAACAAAAATATTCAAAAATACTTAATTGAACATTTTCTAATCTGCTGTGTTCTCTTGTGTGAAGACCCTGAGAGGAAGATATACACAACCCAATCGAAGAAATGATTGGATTAGAACAATTCTACCTAACAAGAATTGTAGTAATTAAGTAGCAACTGTCTGTCTGTTGAGGACCTGTTATATCCTGGGCGTGGTGCTCAGGCTTTACATGCACCATTTTCTATATCCTCACAACTCTTTGAAGCAGATGTTATTACCTCCATTTTATAGTTAAGAAAACTAAGGTTTAGGGAGGTACTTGCCAAATATCTCACTGTGAAGAACTGAAGGGTCTGAGATTTACCCTACTTGTAAATTAATGAACTAGTCTACCAATTTCATGTGCAGAAGACATGAAACTCTTGGGTCAGAGACCAAAACAATAATTTTCTTGGGGTACCTGAGTGGCTCAGTTGATTAAGTGTGCAATTCTTGATTTCAGCTCAGGTCATGATCTCAGGGTCATGAAATAGAGCCTCAAACCAGCTCTATGCTCAGAGGGGAGTCTGCTTGAGATTCTCTCTCTCCCCCCCTCTCTCAAATCAATCAATCAATCTTTTTTAAAAATTATTTTCCTGGCACAGCAGACTCCCTGAGCTTTGTGTATACATCAGTTTCCTAGTTAGAGTGACCATCCATCCCAGTTTGCCTAGGACTTTTTCAGTTTCAGCATTGAATCTTCCAGGCAAGCCAGGATAATGGATCATTCCAGTTTCCCATGCTCCCCAAATCCTACAAAGGCAGTAGGGAGCAGCCCAGGTGTGGTGCTCACACACTCACAACTAAGGAACCCCAAGCTGAGGAACCCCTCAATCTTATAGTTGTTAGTAAGCTTGCCCACTTTTTGCCCCCAAAAGAGACATTATTTGTATTATCTTGAGTAACGACAAATGTGCCCAGTGCCCTGGAGGGAGACACTTGATCATCTAAGGCCATTCACTCTATAGACACCCTTGAAAGAATTATCTGATACGAAAACTATCACAAGTGCAGAAATGTGAGAGACTCAGAGAGAGTTATCTCCAAACTTTCATAGCTGATAAGGGGTGAGAATAGTATTCAAATCCAGATTCTTCAGATGTTGAAATCTGTGTGCTATCCTGCCTCTTAAATTATTCTTCTCAGATTTACAGAGTTAAGGTCAAAAGAGAGTGAGCTTTTCTTTTAGCTGAAGCTTTGAATTCTTAGTCATGTTTAAAAAACATATGGTATTTTCCATCTTGAATAAACTTACGGAATAGAAATTTGGAGGCATTGCAGAAATGATACTGTAATCCAAAATAAAGTACAATGAGTCTGTTAAGCTGATTTCTAAAGGCTCTTCTTGCCCTGAGAATCTGTGATTGTCATCCACATTATTACCACCTGCTATTTTCTTTCCTCTTGTGATGAATGCCTTACACAAAGTTATGTTCTTCTGCCTCATTTTGAATCCAGGCAGAATTTCGGCAGCAAAGCTGGGGCATGTATTTTGATATCAGTGTAATTTAAAAACAAATTACGTTATAAAAAAGAAAACTAAGATTATAGCAGAGGAACTTGCCTTTTTTTTTTTTTTTTAAGTTATCTCTATGCCCAATGTGAACCTTGAACTCATGAACTCAAGATCAGGAGTTGCATCTACTGTCTGAGCCAACCAGGCGCCCCTCACCTTTTTATTTATTTATTTATTTTTAACAAATCTTCATTAATTGTACAATGGTAACTACAGCATCAAATAGGTAGGACTTTTTAGGCAAAGCTTAAAGTATATCTTTTCTCTAATATTGAGATGAAGTTTCCTTTTTAAAAAAAAAAAAAAGCAGAGGAGGATATTATTGGACGTTTTAAAAAGTTATTTTGAATTCTTTTCTGCACAGGGCTGGTTTTCCTCTCTGCTAAAGATCAAAGAGCGATGAAAAGATGAAAAGAAGAACCAAATAAGCAAATGGAGAACAAAGAACCTGAGATAAGAGAGTTTCTATATTGCCTTAGTGATCATTTGCCATAAGGACATTATGGCCAAATGAGGGTACGAAAGTTAAGCAAAATACTAAAAAGTTGATTAAAAAAAAAAATTTCTTCAAAGAGGTAGCTGGCAATTAAGAGACCCTCAAGACATGATCACATCACCCCCCAACGACATGGATTATGTCGTAGAAACAATTATGCTCCCCATGCTGGAGTCTTCAGGCTGCTCAGGGACCATGAAGATGAGCACTCACGATCCAGAAGTACAGTGAAACCATCCACTCTCCCAGCAGGGGCCTCCAAGAGCCAGACCATCCAATGCATGAAGTAGAAGAAATCCCATAAGGGATGGTGTCACTCTTGGCAGACTAAAGAGGACCCATCCCATCTAAAAATATTCAAATTCAATTTAAACAAACTGCCCAAACAGACTCTGCACCAGTCTGGTCAGTCAAGGGGCCAAACTGCCACCCCGCTTCCCAGGCGGGGTGACCTTAGCAGCAGTCAAGAAATGTCCAACCACAGCTTTGGTGAAGAAAAGTAGAAATTTGACTTGCTTATCGAATGCAGTTTGACAGGCAAAAATCTTTCTGAACATGGAGTCTGGGCGACAGAAAACAGTGAAGGGGGTGTTTAGACTAGAGCTGTTTTTCTCTTCAAAGGAGTTGGGACCTGGCATGCTCGGAAAAGACCCAGAGTGCATTTGGAATGTGCAAGAAAATTTAATGAAAGTTGATTTTCAGTAAGCTTATTTTTAGAAGAAATACTCTTTTGAGGGCCCCATGTTCTACACCCCGACACAAAACATGAAAATGACCCTGGCTTGGGAAGCACGGGCACACAAGCCTATTGACATTTCTACTTCGAAATTGAATGAGGTGCAGCAAAGGATATTGCTGCTTTTCTGAAGCATTTCCTGCTGGCTTCAAAACACAGGCCGCTGGCATCTCAGTAGGGCCCAGTTATCTAGATAGGTGGCTCTTGGATTTTAAGAGCCCCCCTGACTCCTCCCCTCCTGACTCCTCCACTTCTCCACCCCTGACTCCTCCACTTCTCCACCAACTCTCATGTTATACCAGGTGTTCTTTGCATCTTCCTGCTTACTTTCTTCTGTCTTTCCTGCCCGCTCTTTAACATTTCCATTCACTTCCTGCTACCGTAGCTATTTTCTTATCCTTTCCGTAGTTCACAGCTTAAGATACTTTTCTTGTAATTTCTGTCTTCACAGAATACACACTGGTCACAGAGGAGAAATAAAATTATTGTTTATCACAAGTGATTGGCATTTTGTCTTCCAAGTGCTTCAGTAAGACTCTTAGGTGACCTGGAATAGAAAGGCTCTCCCTTCTTGAGGTGGAATTCTGGAAGTTGGAGAAGCCAACTTGCTGGGTGACTGTTCTGATACCACACAATTGAGATCAAAATACTTCTCACCATTGTCCTTCCTATTATTCTCAGCACCAAAAACATGCATTTATTTTGTGCCAACCACATGCCATGTGATCTGAATAATAAGCAGATTCCACTCTCCCACTCCCCGCCCCCACCAGCGCATGCAAAGATAAAAAGGCAGATGTTGCAAATTAGCCTGTTAAAATCAATCCAGGGGCTGAAGAGACCCAGAATCCAGTCAAAGTTCTTGTCCTGACTTCTTCCATCTTAAAATCTGTGACTTTTTCCATATGCACATGCAGACACAGAATTTCAAATAGCATGTAATTCGAGTAAAGCAAATAGAATGAAGGGACTATTTTTAAAAATCTATATTTAGTTGTGGTCTTAGAGGAAAAAAGGAATTGTTTTATCATTCTCTACCTTGAAAAGGTTTCTTAATTCAGAAATCAGACTGGGTAATGTAATCCACAACATTTATTAATATAGTATAAAATGTTAACATACGTATGTGTGTCTTATTTTTTTAATTACCAACCAGTGCTATTAAAGAGCATATTATTTTAGGACAGTGGCATTTTCTTACTACTTCTCTTCAACCACAGTTGAAATAAAATTCTACAAGGCCTGTCAGTATCTTCAGATTTTCATTAATTTTTCAATTTCTAAAGAACCTCGATCACCACACACACCCACAGCACAGTGTCCAGAGAACAGAGCACATGTGCCTCCTTTCTAAGCGTGTCCACTCCCCAGCCCACATCAACACACATCTCCGACTTAAAGACAGATTACTGGGGCTCCTGTGGTTGAGCATCTGCCTTTGGCTCAGGTCTTGATCCCCAGGTCCTGGGATTGAGTCCCTCATCAAGCTCCCCATGTGTAGGCTGCTTCTCCCTCGGCCTGTGTCTCTGCCTCTCTCTCTCTCTCTGTGTCTCTCATGAATAAATAAATAAAATCTTTTTTTTTAAAGGCAGATTATTGTCATTTCTTTCATACCCACAGGGAAGAGGAGGCCCAGAGTTGGGGCATCTGTGGAAACCTTTGAAAGAAGAGACTTTGCTTGCAATTGCATCAGTTTATCACTTCATGTTTCATAACAGGATTATCATAAGTTATGTTTAGGCAAGTCATTCTTTATGGTTAAAGTAGGATTGACTAATAGGATTGAGAGAGTTTTAAAACCATTCAGAAAATAAGATTATTCACAGTTGTATTTCTACTTATGTGAATAATAGAGAATGATCTCTTACCTAAAATGACCATGAAGTTCACTTCATCTAAATGTGTAAGCACTAGAAACATTGCTGCCAGTGTAGAATGGCTTTAGAGAAAGTCGTTTTCCACTGAGAAATCATGGGGGCTACTTGTCTTTGAAGAAATATAGTTTCTAATGTAGCACAAAGCAAAGAAACTTGATTCTCTTTCAACAAGTTACTCCTTGAGGACCCCGTGAATTGGTCCAAATGAAGCTTCTTCATTCATCAACCGTGCAAAGCATTAGAACCGGGACGATGGGGGTGACAGCAGATCATCTCAGAGCAGCAGGGTCATGGAAGGCTGAGCATCAGCCAGGGCGGGGGGTACAGAAAGTGGAGGGGCGTGAAAGCTCGGAGACAGGAAGACACTTAGAAAGTGAGGGCCGGCGTGGTCACAGCTGAGATGTCAGGTATCGGAAGCTCCTGGAGAGAGATGTTCCAAGCTCTAGACTTTCACTGACCTTTCAGAGGCAGCTGGCAGAAGCATCTTTTTTTTTTTTAAGATTGTATTTATTTATTCATGAGAGACACAGAGAGAGACAGGCAGAGACACAGGCAGAGGGAGAAGCAGGCCCCATACAGAGAGCCCAACACAGGACTCGATCCCAGGACCCCAGGATCACACCCTGGGCTGACACAGAGGCTCCACCACTGAGCCACCCAGGCATCCCCCCACAGAAGTGCTTCTAAAAGTGGGATGTAATAAGCAAGATGAAAAAATCCTTATTCAAAGTCAAATGAAAAAGATAAGAAGGTAGAAAAACTCCAGAAATACAAATACATGTTGATACAGTAAGCCAACATATATGTCCTCCAAATACCTGATATTAAGACTAAAAGGGAGCCTGGGGGTTCCTGGGTGGCTCAGTGGGTTGAGCATCGGCCTTCAGCTCAGGTTGTGATCCTGGGTCCTGGGATCCAGGCCTGGGTCTGGCTCCACAGGGACTCTCTTTCTCCCTCTCCCACACCCCATGCATGGGCGCTCACTCGCTCACCCTCTTTTTGCTCACTCTCTCTCAAATAAATAAAATCTTAAAAAAAAAAAAAAGAAGAAGAAGAAGAAGAAGACTAAAAGGAGCCTGAACTAAAAGAACACAGTGTGGTTCTAAGCCTTTTACTGTATTAAATATGAAAGCCAGTTCCCCGCATTGCGTATTCTCTCCTCCCAAAGGGAAGCTGTGGGTCTCTCCTCTGGCACTTCATTTTCTATAGAGACAAGTTTTGTTTTCTATACCTAATAGCCTTCTTCAAAAGCAGAATGTCAGCTAAACTGCCAATCAAACTCAATACCCAGACAACCAGATTTTATGTGTCTCTTGACATAATTCAACAGAAGTGCACAATAACACCCCTGAAATATACTTGCCACATTAAAAAAAAAATCAAACTTGAAACAGAGCAAGCCTTTAGTTCTGAGCACCAATTTGTAGGAAATACAAGAGAACAGGAAAAACATGTTAAAAAGCAATATGACAAATCTAACAAAATCTAGAGTGTCTCAAGTTCTACAGGACTACAGACCCACCTTCTTAAACAATTGCAAGAAAAAAATAAGGGAGAGGAATCTACAGATTTAAAGGATTTAAGAGATGCACCAACCCAATGCAAAATGTACGTGGGTTTGGATTCTGGTGTGAACAAACCATTTGTAGCAAAAAACTTAGGAGACAATCAGGCAAGTTTGAATACTGACTCAATATTTGATGATATTAAAAAATGACAGTGGATTTCGCTTAGAAGACGTAAGAGTAATATTTTAAAACAGTAACAATCATTATAGCAAAATTATAGAACACCAAGGATTTTGCATCTTAACAGTCTAAGAGGCAAGGGAAGTTTTGTGGGAGGGTAGAGGGTAGCAGGAAGAGATTATAGATGAAAATGAAATAAAATTGGCCACGTGCAGACGATTGCTGGAGCTGGGTATTAGTGCGTGGAAGTTTGTTATGCTGTTCTCTCTATTTCTGTGTATGTTAGAAAATATCAATAATGAAAGGTTTTTGTTTGGAGCGCCTGGGTGGCTCAGTCAGTTAAGTATCTGCCTTTAGCTCGGGTCATGATCTCTGGATCCCAGGATGGAGCTCCACAAAGCGCTCTGTGCTCAGCGTGGAGTCTGCTTCTCCTTCTCCCTTTGCCCCTACCCCCACTCATGTGTGCTCTCTCTCAAATAAATAAATAAATAAATAAATAAATAAATACAATCTTAAATTTTTAAAAAGGTTTTTGTCTAATGAATATGTAACAGCATTAAAAATAAAGTTCTTCTAGAGGAGACTTTTTTTTTTTTAAGATTTTATTTATTTATTCATGAGAGACACAGAGAGAGAGAGAGGCAGAGACACAGGCAGAGGGGGAAGCAGGCTCCATGCAGGGAGCCCGATGTGGGACTTGATCCTGGGTCTTCAGGATCACACCCTAGGCTGAAGGCAGTGCTAAACTCCTGAGCCACCGGGGCTGCCCTAGAGGAGACTTTTGACCTATACACCAATAATTTATAATATTTTCTAATTTACACAAAAGAGTTATCAAAGCATTGCTTATTAGGCTAGCAATATGGAGAGTTTCTAAAAAGCCATATTAAAAATGACCAAAACACCAACAAATCAATAGAAGAATCAACATAATTTATGAATAAACAACTCACAACAGAAAGAAAACAAACATGTCTTAAGCATTAAAAATTTTTCAACTCCTCTTCATACTAAGAGAAATGTAAATTAAAAATAAATACCATTTTTCACCTATCAGCTTGACAAAGATCAAAAGTTGGCATATTGGCAAGATAATGAGGGAAAAGGCATTCCTATATTTCTGATAGAAATTGCCCTCCAACTTTCATGGAAGGCAACTTCCGTTTTACAAAAGCACCTACCTTTTGATACACCAATCTGTTTCTAAGGATTTATCTTATAGATAAACTTGCATACACAAGCAAAGTTGCCTTTGTACAAGATGGTTCACTGTAACACTTTTTGAAATAGTAAAATGGTTAGAAACAACTTAAATCTTTTTTTTTTTTAAGATTTTATTTATTTATTCATGAGAGATAGAAAGAGGCAGAGACACAGGCAGAGGGAGAAGCAGGCTCCCTGCAGGAGCCCAATGTGGGACTCCATCCCAGGACCCCAGGATCACACCCTGGGCCGAAGGCAGGCACTAAACTGCTGAGCCATAGGTACATAATAATGTATGTACATATTATCATGTGTGTTATAAAAAGAAAAAAAAATATATGTATGAATTTCTTCTGAATGCCTAAAATACCTTGGAAATTGATTATCTCAGTTGCCCTGGAAAGGGGACTTAGAGGTTTCTGGGGAGGCAATCAGAGGAGGAAGGGCATATAGATTCACTATATACCTTTTTGCATCTTTTGAGTTTTGAATTACATGAATATATTAACTGTTGAATGAATTAAAAATGTAACAATCTTCAGAGATGTTAAATTGACTAATTTGTAGGAGACTTAAGACAGGGTGTTGCTGATACAGATACCACAGTAAGTCCTTCAATGGGAGAATTTTCCCAAAAGTAGGGTGGGACTTACAGAGGAAGAGGGACCATCACATGACTCCAGGACTCAGGATCCACATAAAGAGATCCTCAGGCTCAGAAATCCAGTCCTCTACCCCGTGTGGCAGTGCAAGGAGGCCCTCCCACAGGCAAATATGTCCTCGCCCTATAACGTGCCCAATACTCCAACTAGAGCACATGCAATGGGGAAACAGCAGAGAAAATACTGAATGAAATCAAAGGGGAAAATAAAGCACTAAAATAAACTGATATAGGCTAAAGAAAAAATTACAGCAAAAATGTCTGCTATGAATTTCCAACTCTAGTTTTTCCTCCGACTGGAAAAGCAGGCAGGGCCCTGGGCGGGAGAGGAGGGAAGTCATGCCCAGAGTGGATCCAGTCAAACACTGACCCGCAAAAGCCTGGTGGCTGGCGACCTTGCAAGGCCTCTCTTTCCCGAGGCCAGTTTGGCTACAGCTGGGACTCCTTTCAGAATCGTTGGTACCTGGACCTTTCTAGCACACGGAAAACATATTCATCCCTGTGACATGCATGGTTTATTATGAGCATCTGCTGCTCAGGGTGTGCTGCTCTCGGGCTGTTTTCTTGTCTGTGTCTTACACAGATTCCCAGTGTGACTTCTCAGATGCTTCATGAGTCAAGCTCTGGGATGATAATAAAGATTGTGTCAACAGTGGGTCAATAGCCACTTCCAATCATTGCTCTGCCATTTTACAACAGGTAACAACTCATTTGCCTCTCTTTATTTCCCTTTATGGCCTTTTCCCACCTGTAAAATGGGGTAAATACATTTTTTACTTTATAGGAGGTGGGGAAGGTAGGGGTTTGCAGAAATTAGTGTTTTTGCTAATCATCTCCAGTGTACTTCTACGAACAAGTGACTGTAACTGTCTTCTAAAGAAGATTATTTGTCTCTTTGCTCTAACACCCACCACAAAGCCTCCAAAGGCCAAGGCCAGAGAAAGTATCCTCTTCGCTGTTTATCTTGTTATCAAGATCGGCTAATATCCAAGCTATGCTTATATGCCATCCTGCACACAGAATCCAGACTCTTTCATTGCTGGGTAGTCCCCTATCTGCAAAGGTGTCTGCCTGCATGATAACTCAGGGGAAAGCTCCCTACGTACACCTCTGAATTAGTACTGGATTCTTTGTTTCGGGTCTGGCAAATAGAGAAGACGGCACAAGTTTGCTGCTGCATACTAGGAATTTAGCAGCACCTGAGTGGCTCAGTCAGTTAGGCATCCAACTCTTGATTTCTGCTGAGAGTTATGAAATTGAGCCCCGGCTTAAGGTTGTCCCTCTCCCTCTGACCCTACCTCTGCCCACTGGGTGTTTTCTCTCTCTCTCTCTCTCTGTCTCTCTCTCTCTCTCTCTCAAAAAAACAAAAAAAGTCTCTGGAGGACAGGAAAATTCCAGGGGAATTTGAGGGGAGAGCATACTATATCTTAAAAACAAAGGAAGCGGGACACCTGGGTGGCTCAGTGGTTGAGCATCTGCCTTCAGCTCAGGTCGTGATTCCACCTGGGATCGAGTCCCACATCGGGCTCCCTGCAAGGAGCCTGCTTCTCCCTCTGCCTGTGTCTCTCATGAATAAATAAATAAAATCTTAAAAGAAAATAGAGGAAGCTGGTAACCCCAGGCAGGCCCTGGAAGCTCAGAGGCATCTTATATAACAGGGGACAGGGCCCCTTGAAGGGGGCTTCCCTCTAAGCCACCCCTGCACACAAGGGTCATCCTCTTCCTGGTTAGCTTTCCTGCCGCTAGACTGACCTGTATTTCTCATACTTTCAAAACCGGACATTAGATTCTGTATATAATTAATGTTAAGAGGAAAAAAAGCAAAATATGAAAATGAAATGCACAGTGCGAAACTGTGATGGTATGAAGAGGCTAATAATGGCTACCCACACACAAATTAAAAGAAGAAAGTACTATGATGAAAGTGTTGTATGATTTTAAAACATTATTAATGTCTTTACTGTTATATTGTCCTTTCACTTAAAAGACAAAAAGCTATCCGGCAACTTCACTGTCATGAGAAGCCGTTTTATTAGGCTTTTAGCATTACTAAGCACAATTTCAAATACTTTGGTCCTTGCAGAACTACTCTCCCATTACAGTTAACTCGACCAATATCCCTCTTAAAATGAGGTTTATAAGCCTATTTAAAGGGTAATAACACGTTGCCTTTTTTGGATGAGGCTTTCATCCTGATGGAAGCTCTAGTCAATCTTCAAAGTAAAGAATCCAGGCTATCCTCACCTCACAGCCTGCAAAACAGCCCAGGGGTTTTAATGACTTCCGTACGATAGAGCAAGGGGGGACCCCACCACCCTGAGGGGCTGCCCCACGGTGGTACACCTGCACCAAGTGAGTAGAATTGGGGCTCCAGACCTGTTGCTGTGGAAGCAGAGATGGTGTCAGAGTGGGGAGGAACATGCTGGAAGAGGCCTGGAAGGAAAAACATGTGGGCCTTATTTTCCCATTTCCCTTCTTCTTCTCATGTTTCTACAGTAAAATAGGTCCGTTGTCTCTCTGTAGATTATGCCTCCTTTACATACCCCTATTTACAGGGCTGTTAATGACTCGGGGATATTTTCTATTTGGGGGTAGAAGGAAACCAATGTTAGCACACTGCCTATTCATCGGTGAGGCTCATGTTAAATATGCAGGATTGGGGACCACCTGGGTGAGTCAGTCAGTTAAGCATCTTTTGATTTCGACTCAGGTCATGATCTCACGGTTGTGGGATTGAGCCCCAAGTTAGGCTCTGTGTTCAGCAGGGAATCTGCTTGAGATTCTCTCTCCTTCTCCCTCTGCCTCTCCCCCTGCCTGAGCTCTCTTTCTCTCTCTCAAATAAAATCTTTAATAAGATTTGGGAAGGATAGAATAGAGAGGGGATGCCCTAAGGATTCTAATTACTTACACCCCTCACATTTCCTTGGTTATCCCTCCTTCACCATCACCTCCTGGACACCACCACTCCTGTTATCTTGGATCACAGGGGTCCTACTTGAATTTCAGGAGCACACATTCTAAAGGTTTTTTTATTCAGAGCTGTGAGAATAATGGTTTTCATAATGAAAATGTTGCCTATTAACTTGCCCTCCAGAAGGTCACAACACAAATCCATTGTTGAAGGCCTTGCTCATGAATGAGGTGAAATAATTCTACTCAACATTACTTCATGGTAAAATAAACATTTGCTCAGAAGAAGCCTTCCTTGCCTGGACATGCATTATATTCTGGTCCCATCAGGCAGCCCTCAGGGCAGCCTCTTCTAAGAGATGGCTGCCCTTTGATGCCTTCCTGGCTCCCTGGATCTTGCAGAAATAGAAGCCAATCATACATCTAGGTTTTATGCTCCAGACCTGTGCACCATCCAATAAATAGCCACAAACCACATGTAGTTATTTATATTAATATTTAATTTTTAATTAAAATTATGTAATTACTTAATTTTCATCAAATTTAAAATTTGATTTCTCCATTGCACGAGCCACATTTCAAGCACCCAAATCAAATGTGGTATGTGGCTGCCATATTGGTCTGAGCAGATATAGAACATTTCTATCATCACAGAAATTTCTGTGGTTAAACCAGTCTCCCCACCCTCTCCTCTGGCAATCAAATCTAATTTCTTTTCCCGTAGTTTTGACTTTTCACGAATGTCTTACAAATGGAGTTGTACAGTTAACTGGCTTTTAAGTCTTGCTTTTTTCATTTAGCATAATGCTTTTGAGATTCATCCGTGTTGTTGCATCTAAATATCTGTTTTTTGATTATTATTACTGAGTAATTATTTTTTGAGAGAGAGAGCACAAGGGGGTGGGGAGGAGCAGAGAGAGAGGGAAGGGGAGAGACTCTTAAGCAGGCTCCACGCTCAGTGTGGAGCCCCACATGGGGCTTGATCTAATGACCCTGAGATCATGACCTGAGCTGAAAACAAGAGTCAGATGTTTAACTAAGCCGCCCAGGCACGACTTGCTGAGTTATATTCTATTGTATGGATATGCTGGAATTTGTTTATCTATTCTACATTTGATGGGCTTTTGGATTGTTTCTAACGTTTATCCATTATGAATAGAGCTGTTAAAACAGTCATGCATAGATTTTTGTGCACCATGTGTTTTCATTTCTCTTGGGAAAACTCCTAGAAACTGGATTGTTAGTCACACAGTAAGTATGTGATTAATGTTATAAGAAATTTTACAAGAAACAGTCATACCACTTCCAAAGAGGCTCTACCAATTTGCATTCCCACCAGCCATGGATGAGAGTTTCAGTTGCCCACATCTTCATCAGGATGCTGTATTTTCCTTTGTTGTTGCTGTTGTTGAGCCATCCTAATACATATGTGGTATATTTCATTGTGGTTTTAATTTGCATTTTTCTAATGATTAATGATGTTGAACATCGTTTTATGTGCTTATTTGTTGTCAATATCTCTACTTTGTGAAGTTTTTGTTTTAATCTTTTGCCCATTTTTAAAAATTGGGTTGTTTTCTTATTACTGAGTTGTTTCTTCATGTATTCTAGAGCCAGTGCTTACCAGCAATGTGTTCTACACATTTTTTTATTTTCCCCTTCAGTTTGTGGCTGGTCTTCATTTCCTTAACAATACTTTCTGAGGAGCAGAAGGTTTTGTTTTTTGTTTTTTTGTTTTTTTGAAGAGCAGAAGTTTTTTGTTTTTTTTTTTTTTTTGAGCAGAAGTTTTTAATTGTGTTGAAGAACAAAGAAGTATTTCTTAGTAACTACCATATGCTCAACTTTGATCAGCATCGGAGATACAATAAAGCTTAAATTTGGACTTTTTCTTTTTAACAGAATTGTTATCCTACTATCCTATTCTAGCCTACTTTTTCACTATCTTATCATGAAAGGTTTCACATCATTAAATATTATCTGAGAATAGGATATGTAATGTGAACATAGTATTCACATGGCTGTATCTTACTGTCCCTCCCTATTTGGGGATGTTGATATTGCTACCAATCAATTCTAAAAACTGAAGAAAAGAAAAAGAAATACATGATTGCCATTCTTGTACAGAAGTCTCTGTCCACATCCCCGATTATTTTCTTAGTATGAATGCTTACAGTCACCAAGGCTTGTGCAAAGACATAGTGCTTTGTTTTCTAACTGTCCCTTCAGAAAGACGACAGACATCTTGAAACCAAAATCTTGACCTCCTTGTCGTGCCAGCATATGACAAAGAGCCTGTCCCATTGTAGACGCACCTTACATACTTGATGGATGAAGAGTTAGAAAGTAAAGTATGCACTGAAATTCATCCTCTCCCCTTCCCTGGCAAAAGAAAATAGGAGTTCCCTTAGCCACCTACCTTGCTTTCTGAGATAAAGGGAACAAGAAAAAGGTTTTCTTCTAAGAGGAAACCTGCCAAGGTGATGGAGGTTCCCAGAAAGCTAGGTGACAAGCCCTGTTGCTGCTCAGCAATGCCCTTAAGGGGCCCCGCCCCCCAGCCCGTATAAAGCCAGGCTGCAGTGGGGCAGCATCAGTTGGCACTCAACCTCCAGAGCACCGTCCCGGCCTTGGCACTGGCACTGGCACGCGCTATGGCAAGTGAAGTGCAAGTCCTGCTCCCCCCGCTGAAAGGGGGGCATCCTCCTGCAGGTAGGCTACCCACCTGCCCTCTGTCCTGCAGATAGCACTGGTCTCACTGCTGCTGCTGCTCCTCCTTCCACCAACGCCTTCAACCTCCCCACAGAGCAGAGGTTCGCAATGTCCCTGTTGTTGCTTTAACTTCACACCACCTGATTTCCTCCTATGTCTTAGAACTTTCTGGGCTTGCTTATAAACCACCTGAGGATTTGTCAAGTCCTGGTTGAATTAAAACCTAATTATAGATGAAGGCATAAGGGATTCGGTGCCTGTGAAAAGGGATAGTTAAGGTTGGACCTTCCCTCCCTGGCTGGAGGTGAGCAGAGACACATCCACGGGAAGATGCTGATTTACTGCCATGGCAACCTTCCTCCCAAGAGGTTCCAGCTCTAAGACTCCATCACCCCAGGATGACTGTACCTCATCTGACTCAGTACCCAGGCAAAGCAGCTTCCACATGGAGGACAGCAACTTTATTTTCTCTCTCTCCTCAGGCTTTGGGTTTGGGCAGTGTTATCAATAATGTAGTTTGCCTCATCACCAAGCTAAGGGGCATTTTTTAATATGGACCCAACAAGCACAGGAGGGGCTGACTAGGGAAGGTAGCAATCAAGGTGTTTTGTAAAATACCCACTTTTCTCTCATTCTTTTTTTTTTTTTTTGACTTATGCTCTGTGAAATATGGAGATTAGTTTTATTATACTTAACCATATGCTCATATAGATTGGATGAGGCATGCAAGACTATTTTTAAGCCAGTTTTATGTTCTTTCAACTGCCTTCCTTCTTTTTTTCCTCAAGAAACATCTCAAAATCTTGACTACTTTGTTCTTGCCTTTCTCCATTTACGAACCTTATTTATTGGCATAATGCTTTGGCACTTCTAAGCCAAGGTTATTTTAGTCATCTTTGCTGCAGAGGATGCTGGCAGGTAATAACCTTAAGAAATCTTCAAACACTGACACAGAGGTTCAATGGCTTTCTGGTGGGCTGCCCACCTGAAAAGAGTACGAATTTTACTACTAACTCTGAGCTTCAAATTCTAGACACCGTGCCCTGGTTTCCAGGGGCAGACTCCTGACATTTTATATTTGTAATTGGATTTAGCCATAGTTAACATTACCTATATTTAAAGTTAATGATGCTGGGGCACCTGGGTGGCCCAACTGGTTGAGCGTCAGACTCCTGATTTTGGCTCAGAATCGTAAGATTGAGCCCTACATAAAGTTCTGTGCTGGGTGTGAAGTCTGCTTGGGATTCTCTCTCTCCCTCTGCCCCTCCCCAACCACTCACTTCTCTCTCCCTCTCTGAAAAAAATAAAACAAGGTTAATGATGCAAACTAATGGTCAGGAACTATACATGCAAATTATTACAAGAGACATTCATTACAGAGAGACCAAAAAAAAAAAAAGAAAAAGAAAAACACATTCTCTTCCCACCACTTCCACCCCAATCCTTCATGAAATGGGTAAGCTAAAATCTGATTTGCTAAATTACATTTATGAACAAAGAACACAGAGATAAACTTAACCAAATGGAAGTTTGAATGAAACCACCAGGAACTTTCTGCCCCACCACTAATGATTGCTAATTACTCTGTGTACATAGCACACCATGACTCCATCAAGCATGTCACAATGCCTCTGGCATGACAATTAATTATTATGAACTGTGACACTATAGATAAGAGGTTTGGGATAATTAGAATGGAGATGAAGGCAGACTTTTGCCTCCCCGCTGAGAGCAAGGGAACAAAGAAACCTCATCCTTCAGCTTGTCTTGCTACATATTTTAAGTCTGAACCAGTTTGCCATGGTGCAAAATTTTACTCACGGAACAAAAATTGTCCATTGCCAAAACTCCACTGAAGCTTCACCTGATTTCTATAAGCAATATAGAGATGACTGAAAGTGGGCAGCAGGTGTGATATGGAGGGAAGGGTCTGACACTGCCTTTGCAATTGGGCCGACCTTCGGCTTAACCTCTGCTTTCTGGCCCCAGGCGTCCTTATCTTTAAAGCAGGGGCTAATAAATTACATCGATATTATAAGGTGGTAATGATGATTAAAGGAGAACACCTATGGAAAGCACCTGGCCCACGAATGCTAATCTCTTTAAAGTGCAGGCCTAGTGAAACACGGGCTGTCAGAAGGAATGATCCTCCCCAATTGGAAGACCTCCTGATGTTGGAGGGCAGCACAAGGCCCTACCGCAGTCAGAGCAGAAGGGAGCAGAAGGGAATGGACAAGGGACATGGGCCTGCCTCGTCAGGGTTAAAAATGAAACCTCTCAGAAGTCAACCAGCTGTAACTCTTTCCCATCTACGTGTGGAGGGCTGGGCTGCTTTTCTTTCATGTATAGTAATCTATTGCGCTTCTGTTAGCCCTGGTTATCAATGTGTGCTGTGAAACAGACTACATGAAACATGATGTGGCCTAGGCACTAGCCAGCTTAGCTTTGGATTTTCTGCTTTTTTTTGATTCGCCTCGCTCTCAGGTTTAGAAGAACCCTATTGCATGAATGGCCAAAAATGTGTATGGAAGGTAATAGGAGGAGGCCAAGTATGCGAGGAACTAGAAAGAGCAGGAGTTCCCAAGTTTTTCTGGATTTCTTGCACCTTGTAATTTGGTTTAAGTCAAATGAATCAAGCCATCAGAGGGGTCACCACGGAACCCCCAGAGAGAATCAGTTTTCTGGCTCACTAAAGAGAGAAGAAAGTCTGAAGACATGCCCAAGGGTCAGCGTCACTTAAAACAAACACCAAAGGCTCAATTCATTCAACTCCAATCTACTCAAGTCAACTAATGGGGGTTGTTGATCTGTAAGGCTCAAGGAGAGGTTGTGAGACTGGCTCCCCTAAACATCACGGGGGCAGGGATTTGGATGATTGCAAGACCAGCTGCTTTCCTAGGCATGGCAACAGCCCTGTGGACCAGGATGTGCCATCGTCTTTGTTTCACAGAGGAGCAAACTAAAAGTCTGCAAGGTTGAGGGACTCGCCCAAAGCCACACAGATAGTGGGGTCTGTGGGGCTGAGATCTGAAAAATAAAGTGGGCCCCATGCCAAAGCTCTCCTATTCTAAAGCCCTCTCTCTTTACTTTACCATCTTTTCCTAACTTTTTGGGTCTTGATTGACATCTTAAAATGGGCTGAAAAATTGACTGTAAGTGCAAAGTGAATGTTTTGCAAACATCTAAACTTTTACTTAAAATCTTCAGGTATAAGTGCTCAGTCACAAGGCAAAGTGTGCACAAACCTTTGTGTTACTCAGCTTTTTCCCATCCATTTCCCACTGATTAGTGAAGGGAAAAAAGCTTATTTTGTGGGCTGATGTGTCTTTCTTTATCTTGACTCTCCTCTACCAAAAATTTTTGTCTGGAAAATCTTAACTGGAAAATTATTATACAGCATTCTAAACTCAAGGGCCTGTTTTTGCAAAGTTATAAACTACAAAACTAGCCACAAGAGTATAACGTTTATTCAGAGGCAGGAAAGCAAAGGTTCATTTTCCTCACAGAAATTTAGACTTTCTAATGAAACTACAGAAAGGCATCTCTCTCTTTTACATTTTTATCTCTAATTCATTTTGCTTAAAGTCTTATGTATTTGTACTCAAAAAAAAGGTTAAAATGTTAAATCAGTTCATATTTTACCTTGCCCAATTCTGATTGGTCTGTCTCTAGAAGTTCAAAGGGAATATAGTTCCATACATGGAATTATGTAAATTATTGCAATTTTAAGAAAACAAAGTTAGACACAGTGAAACTTTGAAGAATTCTTGTGAGTTGAACCTATCTGGTATATGGAACATGGGCAAGTATCTGTTTGTGTTGAATTGTAAATATTTATTTACAATGGTTTATCTAGATTCCAGAGACTAGTGTGACTAGTGTTCCCAGCAGAGCTTTGAAGATGACCCTCCCACAAACTGGTTCCATCTGGTTCAGTCACCCCAAGTAGTGGGAGCCTTAATTTGTGTCTTAGTCTATCCATCCAGAGTATGGGGATATTATCTTCTGTGTCTTTCTACTGTACATGGCTGACCAAGCAAATTACCTACCAGAACAAGTTTGATATGAGAACAGTGTCTGGAAATCCAAGGTGTGTGTGGTTTACTTATGCTTCCTAAATCAATGAGTTAGAGCATAGAGCCCCATCACAGAGAGGAATCAGAGTCTCCTACACGAAAGTAGGAATCTTCTGGGATAATTTTTAATTTCCCCTCAAATATCTCTGTTTTATCATTCTTAGGAATATGCCTAATAATAAATTTTTAAATTTCTTTTGGGGGACACCCGGGTGGCTCAGCAGTTTAGCGCCTGCCTTCAAGCCCAAGTCATGATCCTGGGGTCCCAGGATCGAGTCCCACGTCAGGCTCCCTACAGGGAGCCTGCTTCTCCCTCTGCCTATGTCTCTGCCTCTCTCTGTCTGTGTCTCTCATGAATAAATAAATAAAATCTTTTAAAAAATTCTTTTGGCATTTACTTCTCTATTCAGTGCCTTATATTCTTTCCAAAGGGAGGAGTGATTTTATTTTGGAGGCAAAGACTTGATGATGAAGGTCATCTAGTTCAACTTCTAGCAAACTCCCCCAAATCCCCCTGAGATGTTCATGGCAGGTGGATTTCTTTTCTTTAACACACTGAGAGCCAAGGGACTTACTATTGTACTAGGCAACCGACTTTACTTTGAATAACACCAATTAGCCAGGCTAGTAGCCAGGCTCCACCTTTCTGGAACATTCATCCTTTGCATTCTGTCCTCTGGAACAACATAAAATAAATACGACTGATTTCCTCACCAGGAAGCCATTCCTCCTCCATGTGATAACCCGCAGGTCTTTGAAGATGGCACCCACATTCCCTTGAGTCTATCCTCTTCAGAGGTGATCCTTCCAGACACCCTAGTTCCTCCTGTGACATGGCTCCCTTCTTCATCTGGCCCCTCTCCTCTTGACTTCTCTAGATTGTCAAGGTCTTTGCAAATCAATAGCATAGAACTCAACATTCCAAAGGGCTTCTCATTTTAAACTACTGTTTATTTTAACTATTAACACATTTATTCCTTTTTTAAAATTTTTTTAAGATTTTATTTACTTATTCATGAGAGACACAGAGAGAGAGAGAGAGAGAGAGAGAGACAGAGACAGAGACACAGGCAGAGGGAGAAGCAGGCTCCATGCAGGGAGCCCGATGCGGGACTCAATCCCCGGTCTCCAGGATCACGCCCTGAGCTGAAGGCGGCACTAAACCACTGAGCCACCCGGGCTGCCCAACACATTTATTCCTATAGTTGGTGATAATAATCAGTCCATGTAGATGAAACTATGTAGAAACAATAGCAGCAGGGAAAACACAAGGAGTATTAATAAGAAAATAGTTATAGCACTCCATATTTCAAACGCATTTGTCACAAGGAGAAAGAAAAATACAGTTGGGAGAGGTACTGAAGGCCCGAGCTCTAGACCTTCTGTATGACTCCTCTCAGTTCAAGAGACAGTGAGAGTGCTGTGAACACCACCACCCCTCACACAAGGCACTCCCTCCTCAGTCTTCCTAGAAAAGCTATACTTTGGTTTATCTCACATCTACATTCCATGGCTGTCCCAAAGATGTTTTCACATCATTTGATTTCTGTTACTGATTATTTGGTATGCCTTTTTCTCATATAATGTGTGTCTCTCTCTGTCTATGTGTATTAATTTAAAGCAGACCATGTGTAAAAATAGCGTGCTTTTCCTAGACTGCATCTAATATTACAAAAATTCTAATGAGAAGCTTTTATAATCAATGAAAAAACAACTTGGTGATTCAAAATGGCCAAGGTGAGTTTATTTTATGAATGCAAGAATGGTTTGATAGTAAGATATCCATTAATCTGTTACTGTAAGTAACCACATGAAGGACAAAAACCATCGATCATATCCATGAATGCTAAAAAGGCATTTGTAATTTTTAAGCCCAGTGAAATACTAATAGAAAAATATTTCCTTAATATGAAAAAATATATAAATATGTACACATTTATATATATATATATATATATATATTTGTGTGTGTGTGTGTGTGTCTGTGTGTGTGTGTATCCACCTAAGTATGCATCATACTTAATGGGAAAACACTAAAAGCAATCCCTTAAAAATTAGGATAATAAAGATGTTAATCACCACAACTGTTTAACATTATTCTACAGGAAGTAGTGCTATAATTCCTTACAAGTTGTATTTTTTTTTTTACCTGAAAAACCTAAAAGAATCAACAAAAACTATTACAAACAATAAGAATTCAATTAAGGTCTGGGTATAAAATCAATGATATAATAACAATGATCTGTCAGAGTTATAATTGAAGAATTGACTCCATTTATAATAGCAATGGTAACAACCAAGATAAAATGCTTAGAAAATAAACCTAACAGTAAATGTGTTAAGATTTATGCAAGCCAGTTACTGAGGGACCCAAAAAAAAGATGGAACAGCATACCATGTTCTTGAATAGTCACCAGGAATATAAACATTTGAGTTTTCCCTTTTTAAAAAGTCTATAAATTTCCTTTGGTCCGGGGCAGGATCCTGGAGACCCAGGATCGAGTCCCACATCGGGCTCCCTGCATGGAGCCTGCTTCTCCCTCTGCCTGTGTCTCTGCCTCTCTCTCTCTCTCTCTGTATCTCTAATAAATAAATAAATTTTAAAAAAAATACCACTGACTATTAAAAAAATAAAAATAAAAAATAAATAAAATAAAAAGTCTATACATTTAAAACAAGACCATTAAAAAAAATAATCAGCAGGACTTTTGGGGAAGGAATTGACAAACTGATTTTAAAGTTCATATGGAAAAATAGGTCAGAATAGCTAGTGAAATTCTGCAAAGGAAACATAGCAAAGAAGGACTAACTCTATCAGATATTGCCATGCAATGCTGCAATCATTGTCAACTATTCTTTAATAAATATATATATATACACATACATACATATATGCTGCTACATTCATTAAAATAGAGTTGCAACAGCACGTAAATGGACAGAGAGATTAATAGATCAGAGTAGGAATCAAATAGAAAAAAATGGACCAAAAAAATTGAGCAGTTCATAAAAAGAAAATAGAAATGGCTTCTAAAACACAGAAACAAGCTCAACCTTTAATAAAATGGAAGAAATGCAAATTAAAGAAGTTATCTTTTTTTTTTTTTTAACTTATTGGTAGACAAAACCAAACATTTTCTAGCTCCCATTGTTGCCAGAAGTAGGGGGAAACAATCACTGTCATCATAGTGAGGTTGTAAACTGGTACAACCTCTGGGAAGGGCAATTTGGCAAGACTTGGGAAAATTCGGAATGTACAAACCCTTAAGAACTAACAAGATCTCTTGTAGGAATTTATCCCATGGGTATCCTTGCACTTGTGCAAAATTATGCATATAAAAGGATATTTATTGCAGCATTGTTTGTGACATCAATGAATTAGAAACATCTGAAATGTCCAACATTTGGGAATTGGCTAAGTAAACACAGAACGTTCACATAATGAAATTTTAAAGCAGATGTTAAAAAGAACAATACATTTCTCTATATTTGGATAGATAGGGAATTTACTCCAAAGTTTATGATTGTATGAAAAATATAAACAAACAAGATGCAGAACAATGTGTATTTTATGCTGTCATTTGAAAAAGAACAACATGTACAATAGCTGGATGTGCACACAGGACCCATGTAACATTAGTGTCAAGGGAAATGAATAGACGCTGGAAATATTGGTGGGATGGAGACTGCAGATCCTTCACACTTTCTGAATTATGTGCCTTATGCATGTTTTACAAAAATCAACAGAATATGTAATAATTCTTAAAGAACCATGATAGTGTCAAATTGATAAGCACATTGAGAAATAGAATAGATTTTCTTTACTTTTCACTTTATTGGAGCTAGTTTTAGAAATGGCCAATTTGACATTTCCATAAAAAGAATTAACAGGTTCAAACACATCAATGTCCATTTAGCTTTTTCTCATTTGAGCTTGTCAGATTTTAGATGAGCAAATTTCCTGGGAACAGAAAGAAGTATTTGCTTCGACTTGCAATCTGAAATGGGTTGTTCTTTTTCAAAAGTTGATTTCATCTGACATTGTTAAACACTTGAATTGCTGTTAGGTCATCTGTAGCCTGATTAACACTAATTGATCTCCTGAATGGCAGGATTATTAATGTAGTTTAATTACTCATTAGAACATCTGAGTTTGACCAAAGTCCAGAGGTTTGGGGGTCTGGGATGGGAAGGTGGGGTTCCAGTGGGATCAGAAGCATCTCTCTTGAATTAAACGCCTGTTACTACCGCATGCCCTGACTTTTGGCTCATCTCTCGGAATCTGTGCTTTTGAATGCTTTAGTTGAAAAGAAAAAAAAATGCAAGCCTTGCACAAACTTTAATCTCATGGGAAAACAAGAGGGTCACATTGTAATGGTCTGTTGCTACCCTAAAGAGAGTAATTGGTTTGATAACAAGAAAAAATGGTTTTCAGTGAAATGCCTAGGAGAGTATGTGGCCCTTCTCCTCCCCAACCCAAAGGTGTAAACCTCTGCTGCTTTGTTTAGCCTCAGGTCCTGCTCTCTGAACATAAACAAGCAGCCCTCAACCCTTCTCCCCTTCCCTACCTTGTTTGCATGACACAATATAATTTCTTCTATTCAGTTCAAGGTAATGCTTCATTCTGTTGATTTAGATAAAAGTTTCAATCCTCAGAAAGTACTAAAATTCTTTTCAAATCTAATTCATACCTCAAACAACAAAAGCAAGCCTACCCTTTCTATTCTAACCAAAACTCCTGTGTGTTGCTTATTTGTTTATAGTAAAGGCTGGAGGAATGCGCATTCCCAAGAAACAAGAAATTGGTGTCATGGAGAGACATACAAAAAAAACAGGATTAGAGAAAACAAGGTAGGGATTACTTAATTTCTTCTCCTTCATCACCTCAAATTGTTTTGAGTAACTCTGCTTCCAGAAGTCAGAAGCCTCCCTGCAATTTGAGACAGACCAATGCTCCCTAGGCCTTTGCTGAACAGGGTTAGGGGCAGCCAGCTAAGAAGCAGTGGTGATGGGGCTGTCTTCTGGAAGACTCTCTCTGGGCCCCCTCACCACCCACATCCTCCTCCTCTCTGCAGCCAACCCAGCTGTCTTGTACTTAAAAAGCACAATCCCAATTGCATCCCCACCTGACTCCTGTTCTGTTAGCTTATCTTCATATTAGCCTTTAAAATAGTGTCCGTAAGCCTGCCCTGTTTTCATAATGTGCTTTCTGCTGCAGCAAATCTTATGAATTAAAAATAAATGTTTTTTTTCTTAGTTTGTTTTAAATCTATCACTCAATTATTTAGAAAATAATGGCCACTCTATTTGACATAGCCAGAAGGCATATAGATACTGAAGTTGTTTCTCCCTTGCTCCCTTGGCTGTAACGTTGACAAAAGGCACCATTCTCAGAGCTAAGCAGAGAGCTGTGGGCTGGGCAAGTGCACGAATGGCCCAATCATTGGACTGTGGTTAAAGAAAATAACTGTGTTCAAAAAGAAAGAAATGTGCAAAACTGGCTCCTCCAAGGAGGTAAGGGAGGCACTTCAGAGACAATTTCCAGATGGTTTCCACCGATGAGTTGAAGAGTGATTCTAATGGAGTCAATTAGAGGATGTTCAGGATGCATCCCTAGGAATTAATAATAGTCTCAGGGAATGCAGAGGGAAAGAGACTACGGAATTTCTCTGGCTCTTTCATATAAAAATGTATTTAAATCACTTTTCAAGTTTTTTTCCCAATATCTGGGATGGGAATTTTTTAAGGATTTGTTCCACTTTTAAAATGAAATGCTCATCTTCCCCATTACCAATAAATGTTTGTTTCTTCTGATACCAGAATATAACTAGCACATAATGAAAGGCAAAGGCTGTAGATCCTCAGCAGTAGGGTTCACATATTATTTATCTTTTGACCCGGCATCTAGGACAGTTCTTAGAATACAGAAAGCACTTGAAATGACACCAGATTGTGATGGAACTGCAAGCTGGTTTTGTTACTAAAACCTGATTCAAGCCTAAACCCTGTTTATTGCCATCCTGATTAACATGCCTGGCCCAGGGACTCGGAAACTAAAAAGTCATGGCTTGGAAATGACATCCAGCTGGCAGCCAGTGAACAAGTCATTCCTTTCTCTGCACCTCAGGAAATGGGGACTTACTATGAATTCTAACGTCAGCTGAACGATGTGGGAAGAGGTGACCAGAGAGTAATAAAGTGGTGATTGGAACCGTCTTTAAAAACTCCAGTGTTGTCTAATAGTCATTAAAAGATGAGAATGGGACCACTGCACAACATAAACAGCAAGAAATTGCTCTCACTCTCTCCCCCCTCCTCATCCTATTTACCAGCAATAGATATAGGTATGTAGGGCCTGATGCATATAGGATTTGGGGGCCACTTTAAAGAAAAATAGTAAAACATCACAGATATGAAAGGGCTAGGAACATGCCTGCTGGGGAAGGAACAGGTGCAGAAGGAGGCTCGGAAGCTGAAGCTTCATTAGCTCTACCCTCATTCACCTCTGCTGTTGGTTGGTTAAGCACTCCCTCTGCTTCAGGAGTGTATTCAGGAGACACGAGGGCCTCATTTTCGTAGACAGACATCACTCCTTACATCTTGGAGAATGGCTTTTGCAAAATGTATCAGAGGAAATAAATTTCTAAGTATCAGCAATCTATGTCCATTTCCTAGTAACTACTACTAACCAACACCAACCATCCAGAAAATAAATAAATAAATAGATAGATAGATGGATAAATAAATAAATAAAGCCAAGTACAAATTTTCCATCAAGAAGGAAGGCTCAGCCCTGATTGACGCTCTCCTACAAAATAAACTGGCCTGAGAAAAAGAAGCCAGACACAAAAGAGTACATGCTGCGTGACTCGTTTTATGAAGTACAGAAACAGTCAAACTGCAGAGCTGTAAGTCAGGTAGTGGTTTTCCTTAGGGCGGGCTGGTTTGACTAGTTGTGAATAGTCACCAAGCTATATACTCTAATGGAAAGAGAAAAGAAAAATAGCCTCGTAATAATAACGTGGCCTACAAAGATTTTTGTAGCACATGGGCGCACGGAAGTAGAATTGTTTTTTCTTCTAGATATTGCCACAGCAGAGTAAAAGCTTAAAGGCCAAGTAGATAGTCCTTGTATAAACCATGTAGCCTCCTTAGTGGGAAGGTTTTTCAGGTCCTATATGACATTTTGTTTCCTCTTTACAGTACCATTGCAAGTGTTGCCAAACTCCAGGCCATGGATACTCTGAATGACACACTGGAGAAGGTGAGGCTTTGGGGTGCAGGTGAGACCCCTCCCCCCACGGAATGCTCCCAATCAGTATTTATCCATCACATGGGGCTCCCTGAGTGAACGAGCACTGACCACTGAGCTTTTATCCAGCTCAGAGATTTGCCGTCCTTGTGAAAGAATCTGCTCTCAGTCCAAGGGCCGCAAAGAGGTTTTGGTGAGAAAAGCTGTTTCTCCCAAATTCCTAGTGTCTATTTAATAAAGCATTTCAGGGCAGCCCTGGTGGCACAGCGGTTTAGGCCCTGCAGTGAGGGGTGTGATTCTGGAGACCCTGGATCGAGTCGCACATCCGGCTCCCAGCATGGAGCCTGCTTCTCCCTCTGCCTGTGTCTCTGCCTCTCTCTCTGTGTGTGTCTCAATAAATAAAAATAAAATCTTAAAAAAATTTTTAAAAAGATAAAAATAAAGCATTTCAAAAATAAGAGAGAAAACAACGCAAGAATCATGACACCAAGCTGGCAGCATTTTACTCTGCCATCCCAAATATTTCTCAGTGGCATCTCATTTCTCATGGCCTATTTCTAGAAAAAAGCAGCTTGTGTATTGGGAAGTCAGTAGTTTGGGGCCTTCCTCCCCACCACTGCATACCCACAAGGAAATATCTGATTTGAGGTGAAGGTGGGTGGTGGAGGGTTGCACAGTTTAGGGCTGGAGGCACGCTGGGCCCCGGCTGGGTTTATCCAGTAACATCTGTTTATGAAGGTGGTTGGCTATTGCTATTTTTATTTCTATATCTTGTGTTTCTTTCTTTCTTTTTTTTTTTTTTTTCTTGTGTTTCTTCTAAGTAGCTCCAGAAACTCAGAAAACTCTTACTAGAGCAACAGTGCTTTGGTTTTACTAGTTTGTTTTTAAGGTTTGTAGGCAAACTAAATAAGAGTCCTTATTCTACTCCTACAGGGCATATAAGTTGCATTTAAAGCAACAAATAACCACTCTTTCTGCTGCTCTCACATTAATTGAAGGGACAGGACTGTGCATAATTTATAGAAGGAAGACTAGCTGTTGCTGCCAAAATCAGGGGCCTGGAAAAGGTCAGAGCAGAAACCGAGCAGCTGGACCTCTG
This sequence comes from Vulpes vulpes, assembly GCF_048418805.1. Taxonomy (NCBI): domain Eukaryota; kingdom Metazoa; phylum Chordata; class Mammalia; order Carnivora; family Canidae; genus Vulpes; species Vulpes vulpes. The sequence goes on from NC_132782.1 coordinate 5,555,137, forward strand.
GGGCCTCCATCTAGTAGTAGCTCCTCCACCTACTATTGCTATGACCTTGAGCAAATTATACTGTGCCTTAGATAAGTCCTTGGTAAAACGGAGACAAGGAAGGGCGCTTGGATGGCTCAGTCGGTTCAGCATCCAACTCTTGGTCTCAGCTCAGGTCTTGATCTCAGGGTCTTGATCTCAGGTTCAAGCCCCACTTTGGGCCACGTGCTGGGCATGGAACCCACTATAAAAAAAATGGAGATAAGGAAGAGTATATATTTCCCAGGGTTGTTATGTGGAATAAGTGAGTTTGTACATGTGAAGCTCTTAGAACAGTGCCTGGCACAGAGTAACCTGTTTGTGCTCTGTTCTGGTGAGTAGCACTGGTTCTGTGACAGCGAAATAAACAGCTGTGCCTGAAGTTCATGGGATATAACAAGGCAGATGGTACAAGGCAGGTTTTTTTTTTTTTTTTTAAGTCCTCTCCATGCCCAACATGCAGCTGAAGCTCACAACCTCGAGATCAAGAGTCGCATGTTTTACTGACTGAGCCAGCCAGGTGTCCCAGTACAAGGCAAAATCTTGATTATAGGCTACCGCTACAAAGCCTTCTAATGTGGGAGGCTTGGTTCTTCCACAAATAGATTCGAGGTGAGGTCATAAACAACTCTTTGCCTTCCTGGCTTTAGAAGTAGGGCAGGGATGAATGGTGCCCTGTCAGAGCAACACAGGCTGCCGGCTTCTCCATCCCACATCCTCCTGCACCTGCCCACCAGATGCCTCTTCCGCAGGGGCCACAGACTGTTCACAGTTGTAAGTGGAACTGGAGGGATTAGACATGTTCCTCTAGAATATATGTGAACCCAAAATAAAATGTTTAAAGAGAGTGGTCAGTCTAAGTTGATTATGCCATGTATTAGTTACAGTGCCAGAGTCTATATTGCTTTTTATAGACATAGGTGCTTATGTCTTCACATGGAGGAGTTCTCTTCCTTTCAGTTAAAAATAACACTTCCTTATTTCACAGATTATAAGAAAAATCAACAGCGATAATAACAAGTTGCATTTGTAAACCACAAGAAAACATTGAGATGGTGTGTTGTTACAAATATTTTTAACAGCAACTGTATCTATTTAAAAAAACAAACAGGGGCACTTGGGTGGCTCAGTCTGTTAAGCGTCTGCCTTCAGCTCAAGTCATGATCCCAGGGTCCTGGGATGGAGCCCCACGGGTGGGGGTGGGTGGGTTCTGCTCAGCAGGGAGTCTGCTTCTCCGTCTCCCTCTGCCTGCCATTCCCCCTGTTTCTGCTCTCTCTCTCTCTCTGTCAAATAAATAAATATTTTTAAGAATCTAAAAAACAAAACAAACAACTTTGACACTGAATTCAATGTTTACTGCAGTGGGACTGTGGCTAAGACTGCATAGTTTACTGGCTAGAACAGGGCTGACATCAGACATCAGATGTGTTTCCCACTGGCTCTGTCATTGACATTTCTTGCCTTTTCTATGCCTGTTTCCTCATCTGTAAATGGGAATGTGGTTAAAGTATCCATTTCACAGACATATTATGAGAATAAAATGAAATTATAAAACATATGCAAAGTACTTAGCAGGGCCAGGTGCAATTAGCCCTTGTAAGTGTTAGCTTCTATTCCCAGGGCAGTATCCTACAGGACATCACTTGGAATCCCAGGCAAAGTATAAGAAACCTGCAACAAAATCAAGTCCCAAGATCACCATGTATAACTATCTTGAATATGGTACTTGATGGGATCAATTGTTTTCTTACCACTAAGAAAAATGCCCCCTGAACCCATAATTCAACCTGAAGCATAATAAGACTTTTTTTTTTTATTTTTTTTGGGGGGTGGGGGAGAAAGAGAGCACACAAGGTGGTAGGGAAGGGAGGGGCAGAAGGAAAGAGAGAATCTTAAGCAGGCTCTGTGCTAAGCTAGGGCTGATCGCTTGACCCTGGAAATCATGACCTGAGCCAAAATCAAGTGTTGGACACTTAACCCACTGAGCCACCCAGGTGCCCCTAAGTAAGATTTTATAATAAAGATCAATTTGGGATGGAAAGACCAATGCCTTTTAAAAAACAGATCTCTTGAGATCAGTGGTTGTCAGGAGCTGGGAGGAGAGGCTGACCAGAAAGGGACAGGATAGAATTTGGGGGATTGAGGGTTCTATCTCCTGATTTTGGTCACAGATGGTATGTATTTATGAAAACTCATATAAATGTACACTAAGAAGGGTATATTTTACTGTAGATAAATTATACTTTAATTTTTAAATGAAAGAAATGCATAAACTATACTGCCTCATACAAAAAAATCAAGATATATAAAAGATAGAGAAATGGAAATATAGATATCTGCTGATGGATTTTCACCATCATTACCATTCCCCTCACAATATTGTCATGAAGACTTAACAATATACAAGAAGAAAAATGCAGAAGAAATGCAGTAGCAGAAATGAGGGTCACATCCTCTGCATATGTAATATTCATTCTTGCCCTCAGAATGAATATTACTGCCCTAGGATTATGTCTAGTTCCAAGAACTCATGTTAATTCTCATATGAATGTAAGAACTTAAGAGTCTAAGGTTGGGGGGAGCCTGGGTGGCTCAGTGTGTTAAGCATCCGACTCTTGATTTCAGCTCAGGTCATGATCTCAGGGTCGTGAGATGGAGATCCCCATCAGCTCTCTCCGTCTCCCTCTGCCCCTCCCCCTGCTCACGCACATGTGCACACCCTCTGTCTCTCTCTCAAAAAGAGTGTAAGGCAGTAAGAGGACGGTCCTATTCATAAGATCTCATCAACCACTGAAACATGGCAAGAAAAATAAAGAAATTTCTATCCATATGTTATTCATCTCTGGATACCCTACTTTAAAATCAGCTTAAGGTTTGAGATTTGGGAGATTGGAAAACAATCCCCCAAAGCTTGGAACTGTATGAATCTAAGTGGGAAGCAGCCTGAAATTTTCCCCTCCTACTATTTCCCCCATCTCCTCCCTGCATGCAGACCTCTCTCACTACTTTTCTGCTTCTCTCCTTCCCTCTCCAATCAGCCCTCCCTGCCTCTCTCAGCTCTACATAATGAGAGGGTTCATGTTGCCTGGTGACAGGCCATATATCATGATATTCCTGCAGAAAAGGAGTTATGTAACCCCAAAACTCTCTGGGCTAAAAATCTGGGAGAACCAGTCTCAGACCAAGCTCCACCAGCTCCTTCCTTCAAGGCTGTTTGACCTTTTAGAAGTCGTGTAGCTCCTCTGAGATTTATGGTCGTTCATTTAATCTTTTCTTTTTTTTTTTTTTTTTTAAGGCAGGGAGTGAGAGAGGATGATACTGCCAAATATAATTCTTTAGACAGTGATGGAAGTGATATTTGGCAATAATTGTGAAGCTTCTCTGAACGTGAAAGCGGCCAATTGAATGAAGCATTAGGAACAAGGTTGGGTTATGGTGTGGAGGAGGTGGGAGGTTGAAGCCTAGTTAAAGTTGGGGCCACTTTTCAAGTTGCCAGATGTGTCACCACCACCACACTTAGTGAGAAGTGTGTGAAATGGGATCCTGAGGGAGCGGAAACTATCAGAGGCATCTGCAAATCTAAAAGGGTTTCTCTTGTTCTGTAGATTAACATCACCGTAGGAGGATCCTTGAATTTCATTGACTCGGGCTGAATGTTTTGTTTTAAGCCTTTTGCTTAACGGGGTGTAGAAATCTAAGTGCCAACATTCAAGTTGGAAGTTAACACTCTGGAAAGATGAATGGAAGAGCTGCCTGTCTGCTAATACTACCTAGCTTCAGCCTCTTAAACAAAACCTGCCACCGATTTCCTCGCATCTAGAATTTCTTTCACAGCTCCAATCGTAAAGACTTTTATTAAACTTCTTTCGCTTTTTTTTCTCTGAAACTAAAACTATAGGTTCTGAGGTCAAAGTTACCCAAGATGAAGGTAGATTCTCCACATGGGAATTTCTATTGATCAGCTTTTCAAGTTCAATATGTTACCCCTTCTGTGATGGAGTCACAGCAAGACAAATCCTTATAAATACACCGGCCTTGAATTCTTTCTCTTACGGGGTTACCCTAGATTCTCTTATCCTAATGAATCAGACAAGAAACACCTTTCTTTTTACAAACCCTGTCCTTTTATAAAGACTAATGATGAAAAATCCAAACTTCTGAAATTTCAGATGCCAGCTTGAAACACAGCTGGTTGGAAGTTGTACTCTGGAAAGCTATTCCTACTTATTTCTAGTTCCAGCTTGAAAAATCTTCTTATCACCATTGATACAAAATCTACAGCAAAGAATTTATTAGGGCATTGAGAAGTTGACCATTTTACTTACAGCTTCATCAGTTCTGGTGGAAGATTTTTTATAGATTCTCCATCCACAACCCCTAAATCCTTCAACATTAGGGTGATCCTAATTGAGGGATTGGAGCATATGAGAAAGAGAACTTGACTGCCTTATTATATATTCAAGAGTTGCTGTACAGCCCTGCTACTAGCTCCCTAAAACCTGTGCATTTGTAATTTAATAATTATAGGCAGTTTCCCTAAGGCTGTTATCTTTGCCAGAATTATTTCCACTTCCTTCTCAATCCTGTTGATTTTTTTTCCCCCTAAACGTTCCCAGATCAGTTCACAGATGGCCAACCGACCAGCCCCAGGGACAGCCTCCCGCTCATTCGGATCTGCAGCAGTCCCTTCCTGAAAGGCAGTTGAGCAGAACTTTCTGGACCTCTCTTAAGTGTCTTAGTAAAAATGTAACCCTTAACCCTGGTGCGCTATGATGGGAACGTCAAATGGTACAGCCACTGTAAAAAACAATATGGCAGTTCCTCAAAAAATTAAACATAGAATTATATGATCCAGCGATTCCACTTCTGGGTATATACTCAAAAGAATTGAAAGCAGGGATTTGAACAGCTGTTTGTTCACCAGTGTTCAGAGCAGCCTTATTCACAATAGTCAAAAGGTAGAAGCGACCCAAACGTCCAACGTCCTATCATCATTACATATCCCTACAAAATGTGGTATCTACACAGTCAGTGGGATATTATTCAGCCTTAAAAAGGAAGGGAATTCGGACACTTAACTACCACATGAGTGAGCCTTGAAGGCATTAAGAGAAACGAAAGAGGCCAGACAGGAAAGGACAAATCCTGCCTGAGGCCACTTATATGCGGTACCTGGAGTAGTCAGAAGTCAGAGACAGACAGAGAAGGTGTTGCCAGAGGCTGGAAGGTGGGAGGAGGGAGTGAGGAGTTACTATTTAAAGGACACAGAGCTTCAGTTCGATGTGATGAAAAAGTTCTGGAGGTGAATAGTACGGATGGTTGCCCAACAATGTAAATGTGTTTAATGCAGCTAAACTGCTTAAAAATGGTTGAAATGGGAAATTTTGTCATGTGGATTTAAAAATTTTTTAAGTAGTAAAAAAAAAAAAAATTGCAGCCTCTGAAGTGCAGAGATAGGCCTAAAGATGTCAGGTCATGAGTGGGTGCCACCCTCCCCCTCCTGTTTCACCCCTGCGGTGGTGGCTTTCGTGCCTTCAGAGCAACAGGCAATTCTGTGGCTTCGTCTCCGCCGCCTCGACTTGTCCTCTTGCCCCATCTCCCCTTGGCTACTTGCCCACATTTCTGTTATGTCAGAATCACCTATTTCCTTTCTCACCCCCTTCACCTTGTGTTGGACTTGAAGTAACCTGGCAGGGTGCTCCTCCCACCTGTAATCTCTTCTATGTGGTGTAGAGCGAACCTGACATAATCCATCTGTTTTAGGTGACACTAGAGATACCCCTGAAATCACTGGCCTCTTAAGTTTCCTTTTAGTTCTAATGTTAAAAGAAAAACAAAACACACTGCCCTTACCCCACTATAACATGTCATGTGGCCCAATGATAATTGACTTGACCGAAAAAAGGCATTGGCTCTTTTTTTAGACTCTAAAGCAACATTTATGACCCATACCCTGATTATGTTTTTTCCTTCCCGCTAGAACGCCAGCAGAGACCATCCCTGGGTTTAATTATTATATTACTTCTGTATACTCATTGTAAGAGAAAAATTTTTAGAAAAATAATGACAGGCAAAGTAAAGAAGACTGGAGATTGCCCGTAATTCCTCAGAGATAATCATTGTTAATACTTGAGGGTATATCCTTCCACTGTGTTTAATTTTTTAAGACCAAGAAGAAAGGACTTTCTGGAGTCAAGTTCCACATGAAAGGGAATGCTGTGTGCCCAGAGCTCAGGGACATTTGAGAAGAGATAGAAGGCACATATGTTTTCCCTGCCTTAGAAGAGCCCGAACAACTATAAACAATGTGATGCCTGGGGTCATGCGCAGTTTATCTCCCGGTTATTTAACTTGAGTGTCAGGGCAAGGGCGTCTAAGTTCTGCAGTGACAAGTTAAATTCCTGGTGAGCTGAGGCACCCCTCCCTTGCTGGCTAAGGTAAGTGTCCTTAGGTATCTTTCTGTTGTATCGCTCGGCTTAGAAACCAAGAACTGGAATGGGCCCAAAAGGTCACTGGGTCCAAATTCTCCTAGGAAGACTACATCTGAATTGCTTACGGCACTGGACATCTTTTCCATCTTAAGCTTTCCTTAGTGAAAATTCCATAAAGTCTCTTGGTTCCGTGTGAAATTCCTCGTAATGTCCAAAGTTTCAGTCCGAGTTCATTGAAAGCCACTTTTCCTCACAGATGTCATCCATGGGATGACTAATAAGAAGTTTGTTACCTGAAGCTACTAATTAATCACTCTTCAGCTTTCTTCGTGCCAGGCTTTGGAGACTGAACCATGTGAAATCTTCAATATTGGACCATTCTTGACCTACAAAAACAGCCATTTCACAGACTTCAACATACCACTTGACCCTAACTCTTTTCAACTTCTTTCATTGGTTCCTTATTTCTGGTCTGTTGACAATGGAGGTGTTCCTCCCCTGCAGGACCTTCTCTGGTGTCCCCATAGCCTCCTCAGAATGTAGTGATCCATATATGTGTGTGCTAGGGCCAAATATTTGTTAAAGGACTAATGAGAAATAATTAAGCATTTCTACCTTTAAACATGTCACTTCAGGGATGGCTGGGTGGCTCAGCGGTTGGGCATCTGCCCTTGGCTCAGGACAGGATCCCAGATTCCTGGGATTGAGTCCTGTGTCAGGCTCCCTGCGTGGGGCCTGCTTCTCCCTCTGCCTGTGTCTCTGCCTCTCTTTCTGTGTCTTTCATGAATAAATGAAATCTCAAAAAAAAAAAAAAAGTCACTTCAAAACATACATATAAATGCACATGTATTTTTTTATTATCTTGTATATAGTATAGTTTATAGTTTTCAAAATCAGAAACAAGCTAACGAGAGACACCCAGGTGAATGCATACATGTGTGAGTCCAGAGCTGGAGGTGGTATGGGAAAAAGATGTATGAAAGAAAGAACCAAAACTGTGAAACTCCTCTGACCAACTGCATCGCTCTCTGCTACTCTAATACTTCATGACCAAAAAAATCCAATACGCTTATTTTTTTCTTTCCTTCTCACCTTTAGCTCAGCCATAAATTTCCAGCAGTGGTGCACATGGCACATCAAAAACCCAGACCTGCTCTGGAGAAGGTCACTCCACTGAAAAGGATCTACATTATTCAGCAGCCTCGAAAATGTTAAGCCGGGACGTAAAACACAGCCGTCTGGCCAACTGCCTGCAACATCTGACAGCTTAGCAAAAAGGACCAAAACTTTCCATAGGCCTAGTGCCCTCACTTGGTAAATAAAACTGCTTTTGTATCTTCTCTTTTTGACTTTAGATAATAAAGCATCCAAAATTATAAATACAGTGCATTCTCAGGCCTCATTTTGGTCCAGGTCAGGATCCCGCTGATGCTTACATATGTAATTCTGATGGGTAAGTGGAGAGTCCAGAGTACTTGAGTATTCCACTCCACCTCCCAGGATAAGCTCCTTTCTCCTTATTGCTGACCCCGAGCTGTTCCACCCACAGTGAGTTCTCTCAGAAGGACAGAGGTCAGAAAGGAATGCTCCAAGCTCTGCAAAGGCCAATACTCTATGCAAACATGAGGACTGATTCTTCCCAGTGTGTTTGTCTTAAGATGCTCAAGCTTTCACTAGAGATGAAATGTTGTTTCCAGGTCCCCACATTGATACGTAGTTTGTTTTGAAGGTTTGCTGAGGGAAAATGAAAAACTCAGATGTGTTACAAACATATTCTCCTCTGTAGAGCAATCAAGGATGAGAGGTAGAATTATAGTGTCAGGGACACCTCGGTGGCTCAGTGGTTGAGCGTCTGCCTTCGGCCCAGGGCATGATCCTGGAGACCCGGGATCGAGTCCCACGTCGGGCTCCCGGCATGGAGCCTGCTTCTCCCTCTGCCTGAATCTCTGCCTCTGGGTGTGTGTGTCTCTCATGAATGAATAAATAAAATCTAAAAAAAAAAAAAAAAAAAAAAAAGAATTATAGTTTCAGCAGGAGATTTGTTCAGGGCCTCTCACAAAGTTCATGCTCTAGAACCAAGGGGGTCATGATGCTACAGGGCACTGTGGTTAGGGTAAAGACACTGGTTTTAACTGGAGATGGGCAGGGGAAGGAAAGTGTTGCCATAGCTGACCCTATGCTCTCGCTGTCCTACCCTCCACCACACACACACACACACACACACACACACACACGGTCTTCATCTACTCACATGTGAATAGCCAAGGCTATCTTCAGGTGATGGTAGGGCACAACCACATTCTTTATCCACAAAGCTTAGCTGTCACTTATAGTTCCACCACCTACACCCCTCATTAATAATGCTCTCCAACAATTAGCACTTGTCTTGACCCAGGAAAGTGGTCAGTACTCTAGTCCATCATGTTATAGGTTGATAACCCTTGGAGTGTGACCTGGTGCCATGCCTATCTCCAATTCCTGGAACTCCAGAAGCACTTGGCTAAAGTCCAGTAGTCATGCTGATGCATCTTGCTCCTTCCCCTGCATTGTTTGGCTCTTTTTCAGAAATAAGAAAATTGTTTGAGGCAATATCGAGACTTCAGACAGTGCCAGCATGAATCGATAAGATAGTCCTAACCATCCCACTTTGGCTTAGCTCAGTTCCCAGTCCTCTGGACCATTGTCAGAAATATTCCAGAGAGGTAAGTGTTGCAAGGCTCACTTGTTCTTGTAAATGCACAGAAGTTCAAGGTCAGCCATGACTCCCCAGAGGATAGTAGCAAAGTATAAATAGGTTGATGGAAATTAGCTGGAAAACTGGACTGAGATTAGAAGACTAGGGTTCTACTTCTGCCCTTTACTAGTTCTTTTTTTTTTTTTTAAGATTTCATTTATTTGAGAGAGAGAAAGCACAAGTCAGGAGGAGGGGTAGAGGGAGAAGGAGAAGCAGGCTCTCTGCTGAGCAGGAAGCCAAACATGGGGCTTCATCCCAGGACCCTGAGATCATGACCTGAGCCAAAGGCAGACACTTAACTGACTGAGCCGCCAGGGTACCAGTGACCTTTACTAATTCTTAAGCCTTAAACAAGCCACCCAGCCTTTCTGATTCTTGTCAAATGGGCATAATAACACCTGACCCACCTATTTCCAGTTTTACCTTCCCAGTGGCACACTAGGAAGAAGACAAAGGGACACTGAGATTTGTAATAAGCCATTTCAAGAGTAGTGAGAGCATGATAGTACCAGGATGACTGTCCTAGAAGCTGCCAGAACTGTAATAGCAGGAGAACTATAAGAGATGGTATAAAATGAGCCTAAAATAGGAATTAAAGGAAAAGCTGAAGACTGGGCCCAGACGGCAGCGGGAAGTAACCTGGGGAGGGTGATAAAGGAAATGACAAGCTAAGATGGCAGCACTGCGAGCTTTACCTTCCCTGAGCGTGATGGGAGGACCAACCCCCCAGTGGAAGGAAGAAGAAGGATACATGACATCCTCTCCCTCTGGATTGGAAGATGGATTGCAAGGAAAGATAGGCTGCCCAAATGGAGGCTCTGAGTAAGGAGCCCAGCATGAATTTAGGCCTACAATTGCAATCACTCGAATCACCAAATCATGGAAAGTAAGAAGGTTGATGTGAACTTCAGATCCAAAAGCAATTGGAATTATCTCAGAGAATGTTTAGAGGAAAAGGACCAGGCCAGTAAAAGAGCTCTGTGGTGATATGGCTGCACATGTAGAAAGCCAAAGGGGCCATTCCCTCTCCCTGCTGAGGAGTAAGTCCTGCTGTGGTTCCCCTGGGGTAGGTTCACAGGCCCAGCAAAAACCATGACGCAATGGAGGGCTGTGTCAGGAGGTGCAAGGCTGAGGATTCTTTAGCTCAGGTCAGCTCAGTTCTGCACACTCTGTGTTAAGCATGGGAACACAAAGGTGAGTAAGGAGTTGCCCCTGCCTACCACGAGACCCTAGACCAAAGGGAAATAGGCATGCCAACACATCCACATGAAAGGAGAGTTTAGAGATGGCTTGGTGAGAATGGGGAGCATGCCAGGGAGGAGGTCAGGCACAGTCAAAGAAAAAAAATGTGCTTGCTATGGAGATGAATAACCTGCATGCAGATCTTTAGTAAACAGTATTTAGGGATCCCTGGGTGGCTCAGCTGTTTAGCACTTGCCTTTGGCCCAGGATGTGGTCCTGGAGTCCCCGGATTGGGTCTCACATCGGGCTCCCTGCATTGGGACTGCTTCTCCCTCTGCCTGTGTCTCTGCCTCTCTCTGTCTCTCATGAATAAATAAAGTCTTTATTAAAAAAAAAAAAAACAGTCTTTAGTTAAAGTTTTTATTATGCAAATTGTCCAACATACGCACAAGTTGAGCGAATATTATACTGAACCCTCGGGTACTCATCACAGAGCTTCAACAACATGGCCAACTTGCTGCATCCAGCCCCCAACTTCTCCCTCTTCCTCTCTCCTTCTAGATTATTTTAGAGTAAATGCCAAGCACAATTTCATCTAGAAATACTTTGGTATGTTATCTCCAATAGATAAACACTCCTGTGTTCTCTCTCTCTCTGTAAACTAAACTTTACAAACATTGTGGAGCAAAAGGGAGTATTGTATAAACAATCCAAGAATCTTTCATGATAAAAGCAAGACTGGCATTGCTCTGTGAGCCACAAGAGACAGAACAAGTGCATACGCGCGCGCACACACATGCACACACCGCGGAGCCAGTTGTGCCCACAGAAGCAACTGCTGTGAAATTTGAGAAGGCGGTGAGAGGTGGAACTTCAGAAAGGGAGGTAGGAAATGAAGATGGTTTTCAGGCTGAAGGAAAGAAATAAGTAAACATAAAGTTGGTGGGAGTAAACAAGAGTACAGGAAGAAACCACTAGGGAAAATTAGTTCTCGATGAGGAAAAGAATATAGAGAACACGTGATAATAGCTAGTTGTGAGGTTACTCAGAGGAATAACGGGGTGATAGGTTTTCTTTAGATGGAACCCAAGGCTGAGGAGGATATGGCTGGCTTTGGGTACATATTATGTTTTCAAGTGAATATCTGTATGCCCTGGACTCACCATCCCCTTCAAATAGATCAGCTGAGCTCAAGCCCGGATCCCACCCCTAGTGGGTGTTCAAAGCCTTTCTACTATCTCTGTGACTCTCCGGGGGGGTCATTCTGGTTGCCTCTGATCTCCAGTGAATTTGCTTTTCCTGAGTCCCACCATCCTGATCTCATCGTGAGATTCACCCTTTTCTATGATTTCCCCAAAAGCCTACCCCACAGGGTGATAAGCGTACCAAATATTTAGCAGAGAGTTTATATCACAGCAACCAGACAACCTACTATTGAATATCAGATACTCAGATTTTATGTGTATGACCTTCCACTCCTTCCCACTCCCCCCAACCCAGGATTCTGTTCACTGCTCATTGTACCCCTGGCAGGCCCCTGTTCCTCCTGCCATCTTGCTGACGGCTTCCCCTCTCCCACCCACTTTCCTTACTTTCCTGCTCTTCCCTTCCTCCTGATTTCTGTTCAGTTCCACACCAGCAAGTATTAGTATTAGAAATACTAATCTGAGCAATTAGTATTTCTTGCGTTGTCTTGACTCCTGGAAAACAGGTCCTTAGGGAGTTTATCTTACACCCAAATAATCTCCCTGCTCCCAGAAAGTCTGATATCAGACTGTCAGGATGTCAACATTTTCATCCAAATATGATAGAATGGATAAGTAATTGATTAATTAATTAGACTGAAGTGACTGAGAACTTGATCCAAGAAAAACGAGCCAAAGGAAAAAGTGGAGAACTTCCAAAGGAAATATTGAAGGACTGAAAGGAAAACACATGGAATTAGGGTGAGCAGAGCTTCAACTAAAAATATAGAATACAGATAGAATTTTGAAGCTGCTTTTGCATATAGTATTTCATGAAATCTTCACAAGAACCACAAGATGGTAGTTATCATTATCCCACTTTGTAGACAACAAACCCGAGCCTCAGAGAAGTTAAGAGATTCCAAGGTTTTATAATGTAAGTGGAGGAATTTCTCTGGGAATCTCTTCATCTCAAATCTAGAGCTGTCTCCAGGACCCATGAGAACACAGGCTGGAGCTGACGCTTAGCAGTCTCCAAACAGAAAGGGTCTGGATGTAATTTTGACTTTAAAAATAGAGCTGCATTTGAAGAGAGAAATCTGTGTGAAAGGACTGGTTTAGGATTAATCAAGTCCCTCAGTAGGGGAAGAACCAGTTGAGTTCAGATTTTCAGATTTTTGTTTAAAAGATATGATACGGAGGGGCACCTGGGTGGCTCAGTCAGTGAATGTCTGCCTTTCAGCTCAGGCTGTTATCTTGGGGTCCTGGGATCAAGCCCCGACTAGGGCCCCTGCTGGGGAGGAAGTCCCTTCTCCCTCTGCCCCTCCCCCCTCTTGTGCTCACTCTCTCGTGCACTCTCTCTCAAATAAATAAAATCTTTTTAAAAATAAAAGACACAATATGGAAATTTGAAAGATCATGGAACTAGATTGAGAGAAAATATATAATTTATAGATATGAATCCCCAAAAGAAAAAAGAAAGCCAAAAAAGGAAAACATGCACAACATGCCTCCCCTGGGCACAGCACAGGCTTGAGGCTGGGGGAGATGCCATGTGCATCATGGGAAAGGGCCTAGGGCAGTGGATGAACAAAAGGGGGCCTCTGTGTGAAGTATTTATCAGCCTACGAGACGCAGTAACAGAGACGGGAACGCTTTCTACAAGGGCTTTCCAAATCAAGCAAAATAATTGCAAAAGTGGTGGCCTGAGCCTGAGTCCTGGCCTCTTGTCTTCCTCCCCAAACAGCATGAGCTTCACCACCCACTGCACCTCCTCCTCCAACTATCGGTCCCTGGGCTCTGTGCAGTCAGTCACCCAGCCACCAGCTCGGTCTGGTCAGCCTCTATGCAGGCAGCAGGGGCTCAGGCTCCCAGATCTCTCCATATCCTGCTCCATCAGCTTCTGGGGGCCTGGCCACAGGATAGCTGGGGGTCTGGCAGGCGTGGGGGGCATCCAGGCTAAGGAGACCATGCAAGACCTGAATGACCTCCTGGCCTCCTACTTAGCACGAGGAGCCTGGTGGCTGATAATCAAACAGGAGGTCAAAATCCAGGAACACTTGGAGAAGGGACTCCAGGCCAGGGGCTGGGGGCATTGCTTCAAGACCATCAGGAGCTGCGGAAATTGCGGAGACATCAGGCACAGGGAAATCCACGAACAGATGGAGGGGCGGGGGGTGAAGAGCAGCCCCCGGCGTGTAAGAACGAGGACGCTCTGTTCAAGACTCGGGGCCGGTTAGAAGAGCGAGGGCCATTCCGGGGGAGATGCCGCGTGGGTCCCCAAGAGCCCGGAGCAGGCGGAGGCGCCGCAGCCGACGGGCCAAGCCCGGGGGGAGACGCGCGGCTCTGCAGGCACCGGGCTCCAGCGTGGGGGGGGGGGGGGGGGGGGGCGCTCCCGGGGTTGGAAGAGCTTGGCCCCCCGGGCGGTGGGGGGGATGGGGGTGGGGGGGGACGGGGCGGGGACGGGCTCGGGGCTGGGCGAGGCGCGGGACCCTCGGAGGGAAGCTGCGCCACGTGGTGCCCGCTCAGCACAGCGCGAGGACACGCGCGAGGTCACACGGGGCCCGGGGCTGGGAAGGGCAGGAAAGAGGGGGAAGGAGACGGCGCCTGGCCCCGTGGGCCGCTGGCCGACGGCCGTGCTGCGCCCCCCGCGCCCCCTCCCCCGCAGCCCTGCAGCGCCCCCCGCGCCCCCTCCCCCCGCAGCCCTGCAGCGCCCCCGCGCCCCCTCCCCCCGCAGCCCTGCAGCGCCCCCGCGCCCCCTCCCCCCGCAGCCCTGCAGCGCCCCCCGCGCCCCCTCCCCCCGCAGCCCTGCAGCGCCCCCCGCGCCCCCTCCCCCCGCAGCCCTGCAGCGCCCCCCGCGCCCCCTCCCCCCGCAGCCCTGCAGCGCCCCCGCGCCCCCTCCCCCCGCAGCCCTGCAGCGCCCCCGCGCCCCCTCCCCCCGCAGCCCTGCAGCGCCCCCGCGCCCCCTCCCCCCGCAGCCCTGCAGCGCCCCCCGCGCCCCCTCCCCCCGCAGCCCTGCAGCGCCCCCCGCGCCCCCTCCCCCCGCAGCCCTGCAGCGCCCCCGCGCCCCCTCCCCCCGCAGCCCTGCAGCGCCCCCCGCGCCCCCTCCCCCCGCAGCCCTGCAGCGCCCCCGCGCCCCCTCCCCCCGCAGCCCTGCAGCGCCCCCCGCGCCCCCTCCCCCCGCAGCCCTGCAGCGCCCCCGCGCCCCCTCCCCCCGCAGCCCTGCAGCGCCCCCCGCGCCCCCTCCGCCCGCAGCCCTGCAGCGCCCCCCGCGCCCCCTCCCCCCGCAGCCCTGCAGCGCCCCCCGCGCCCCCTCCCCCCGCAGCCCTGCAGCGCCCCCCGCGCCCCCTCCGCCCGCAGCCCTGCAGCGCCCCCCGCGCCCCCTCCCCCCGCAGCCCTGCAGCGCCCCCCGCGCCCCCTCCGCCCGCAGCCCTGCAGCGCCCCCGCGCCCCGGGGAGCGGCGCAGGCGAGCCAGTCTGCCTGGCTTCGTTGAAGATTTGCTTCTTCCTGAGAGACACAGAGGGGAGGGGCCCAGACACCGGTGGGGGTGGGGGTGGGGGTGGGGAGCCCAGCGCGGGACTCGATCCCGGCACCCGGGTCACGCCCTGGGTAACTCGCCGGTTCCTCGCCTGCCTTCGGCCCAGGGCGCCATCCTGGAGTCCCAGGATCGAGTCCCACGTCGGGCTCCCTGCATGGTGCCTGCTTCTCCCTCTACCTGTGTCTCCGCCTCTCTCTATGTCTATCATGAATAAATAAATAAAATCTTTAAAAAACAAAAAAACAAAAACAAAAAAAATGTTCATAGCAGCATTATTTGTTATAGTAAAAAATTGAAAACAACCCAAATTTCCATCAACTGATGGATGAGTCAGCAAGATGTAGTATATCCATACACTGGGATATTCATTTGCGAAATGAAGTATAGGTACATGCTAGAGCACGGATGAATCCCGAAAACACTGTGCTAAGTGAAAGAAGCCAGTCACAAAGGACCATATGTTGTATGATTCCATTTATGTGAAATGTCCAGAGTAGGCAAATCTATAGACACAGAAAGCAGATTAGAGGTGCCTGGGGCTGGGGGAAGGGAGGATGCAGAAGTTTGGTAGTGGCAGCTAAAGGCTATAGGGTTTCTGTTTGATGTGATGAAGATATTCTAAAATTGATTGCACTTACGGTTGCACACCTCTGAAAATATTAAATACCATTGAATTATACACTTAAGTAGGTGAAGTATATGATATATACATGACCTCAAAAAAACTGTTACTGGGGTGCCTGGGTGGCACAGCCAGTTAGTTAAGCATCTGACTCTTAGTTATGGCTCAGGTCATGATCTCAGGGTCATAGGATTGAGCCCCAAGTAGGGCTCCACGCTCAGCATGGAGTCCGCTTGAGATTCTTTCTCTCTCACCCTCTGCCCCTCTTGCTTGTACTCTCTCTCGAATAAATAAATAAATCTTAAAAAAAACTTGTTACAAAAAAATAATAATAACAGAAAACTTAGATTCGAAACATCAGTCCTGGAACGCCTGGGTGGCTCATCAGTTTGGAGCGTCTGCCTTTGGCTCAGGATGTGATCCTGGAGACCCAGGATCGAGTCCCACATCCATCCGGCTCCCTGCAGGGAGCCTGCTTCTCCCTCTGCCTGTGTCTCTGCTTCTCTCTGTGTGTGTCTCATGAATAAATAAAATATTAAAAAAAAAATATCAGTCATGTGTCATGACACACAGAAAGAAGGTAATAAAGGTTGGCACTGTTTTTATAGTCTAGCTCCCTTCCAAGGGGAATCTAGGCCCCACACTCAGGCTACTGTTCACAGTACTGGTGCCTGGCTCCGCCCCACGGCTCAGACTAGACAAGGCAGCTGAAAGGCTATTCTTGGGGCTTGGACTGGAGCTTGAAGCAGTAACAGGGGCAGTATTCCATTTATTTCCAACAGCCCTGTGAGAAGAGTATTATTATCATTCCCTTTGGAGGGAAAAGGAAATATTTAGCAAGATTATATCATTTACTAAAGAGCAAAGCTGGGAATCTCCGGGTGGCTCAGCGGTTTAGCTCCTGCCTTCAACCCAGGGTGTGATCCAGGAGACCCGGGATCGAGTCCCACGTCGGGCTCCCTGCATGGAACCTGCCTCTCTCTCTGCCTGTGTCCATGCCTCTCTCTCTTTCTTTCTCTCTCTCCCTCTCTCTCTGTCATGAATAAATAAATAAAATCTTTAAAAAATAAATAAAGAGCAAAACTAGTGGGTTGCAGAATTAGGGTATGAGCCTAGACAGACTGACGTCTCAGCCAGGACTTTTAACCGCAAGCTTCCAGAGACCAGGTGGGTCCTGAAAGTAGGATACCACATTCTCATGCACTGCTAGTGGGACTGTAAATTGTTGCACACTTTCTGGAGGGCAATTTGGCCGGAGGTATCAAAAGTCAAAAATAGAGACACACGTTTTGATCCTGCAACCCCTCTTTTAGAAATTTACTCCACAAAAACCATCACAAGCAGAGATATATACCAACAGAACAATTTTCATCAAGGTATTGTACAGTAATAGGCCAAAAGAAATGTTTTTAGGAAAAAACCATGTTTCCATCCACAAAGGATTAAATTACAGCACAACGTGTCCCTCTGCCACAGTGGCCTAGGAAGGTTGAGTTTTGTGGATGGCGGCTCAGGAGTGCAGGGGTGGTAACGGAATAGAGGAGTAGGAGGGAAGAACCCTCCCCAAAACCTAGTCACAAACCCCAGTCTAGGTCCTCTCCTTACTGCTATCCAAGTCTTCACAAGGATTGTATCAAGGACAGAATCATTCTTCAATGTCACTTACCTGGAACATGACATCTGACCTGAATGTGTTTATGGAATGCTTCTGAAATTAAAAACAACAACAACAAACCTAGATCTTGGGTTCCAAAATATTATCTCCAAGTAGACTGAAAGAGCTGGATGGGACTTTAGGTCTTTGGCTGAGTCCTGGGGAGCAAGGCCAGCGCCCTTCCTTCTGTAGACCTCTCAGGCCTACCTCCACATCCATATTTCTCCTTTCTCCAACAGAAGCAAGCCCAGTAACAAAGTCAGAGACAAGGCAAGTCCAGAACCTGACCACATCTACCACTGTTGCAGATGGAAGCACACAAATGGATTTGAAACAGGTGATATTTATATTTTTAAAATTACTTTTAGGGGTGCCTGAGTGGCTCAGTTGCTTAATTGTCTGCTCAGCTCAGGGCATGATCCTGGGGTCCTGGGATGAAGCCTCACATCAGGCTCCCTGTTCAGCGGGGTGCCTGGTTCTCCCTCTCCTGCTTCCCCTGCTGTGCTCTCTCTCTGTCAAATAAACAATATCTTTTAAAAATTTTTAATTACTTTTAAACAATGCAAAATTGAGGAATCTTCTTCCAACCCCATTCCTGTTCTATAATGGGAGCATGTAGAATTTTTTTTTATTTGGAACTTTGGGGAAGCTGCAGCTTTTCGAAATGAATGGCTTGATTTATACCAAAGAGAGGAGGAAAAACAGATCTTCTGAGACTGACTGATGGCCACTATATGAAGTAATGGATGAGCTCCTCAGTGACACACTCAATTGCCCTGACCTATGACAGTAGATTGCCCAAAGTCCATTTTGTACAATATACAAGTTAAGATGGGACTTCTGTTTAGGAGACATCTGTTTCCACAAGAAGACTCTCTGGTTCATCTCATATCACTGTTAATTCATGAACCTGAGAACTGCACTGTGGTTGTATTCTATAGAAATGTGTGCTAAAATATTTAGAGGTAGAGGATTGTGAACTTCAGATGGTTCAGACACAAAATTAGAAGTGGATCATAGATAGAGGGCACTCATATGGGATTAAATGCTAATAATCTGGTAAAAGACACACAGTTCTTTTTTGTGCTATTTTTGTTTTTATAATTCTTTAAAAATTTGAAATTACTTCTAAGTCAAGTATTTAAAAAAAGGGGAATCTAGGCCAGAGAACTAAGAATACACTATTGCTTCTCAACTGGTAACATATCACCTTGGGAATACTACTGGCCTACACCTGATACTACTTTATTTTTTCACAATTATGTTTTTAAAGATTTTATTAATTTATTTGAGCAAGAAAGAATGAGGGAGAAGGAGAAACAGGCTTCCCACTGAACAGAAAGCCCAATGCAGGGCTCGATCCCAGGACCCTGAGATCACAACCTAAGCCGAAGACAGAGGCTCAACTGACTGAGCCACCTAGATGCTCCACAATTATTTTAAATAGATTATACATTTAATATGATTGGAAAATTTGAACTGGGGCACCTGGGTGGCTCATTCGATTGGGCATCTCCCTTTAGCTCAAGTCATGGTCTTGAGCCCCGCGTCTGCTCTCTACCAGCAGGGAGCCTGCTTCTCCCTCTCCCTCTGCCCCTCCCCTCCATTTGTGCTTTCTCTTTCTCTTTCTCTCTCTCTCAAATAAATAAAATCTTTTTTAAAAATCTGAACACTCTTAGAAGGTAGATACTAAGAAATGTCACTTCTATCCCATCCCCATCCACTTAGCTACCTCACACCTGGAGATAACTACATTGATTAGTTTCTGATTTATCTTTCCAGTGATTCTTTATACACAGGGGTATATATTATTCCTCCCTTCCTTACAGAAATGGGCTGTGCTGTACACACCATTCTGTGCTTTGCTTTTGTCACCTAGCATATATCATGTAGATCTCTCCATTGTATCACTTTAGGATATTATCTTTTTGGGCACCTGGGTGGCTCAGTGTTTGAGCATCTGCCTTCGGCTCAGGTCATGATCCCGGGGTCCTGAGATCGAGTCCCGCATCAGGCTCCCTGCGTGGAGCCTGCTTTTCTTCCCTCTGCCTCTGTCTCTGTGTCTCTCATGAATAAATAAATAAAATCTTTAAAAATAAAAAAGGACATTATCTTTGTTTATAAAGAAGTAGCTATAATAGCTGCTTCCTTTATTTACACAGAATGTGTGCCCAACCCTAATACTTGGCTGTGGGTTGAATTATATGGGCTTTGCATTTACATTTCACAGCTGACTAGAAAAGTCAACCTCTAGGTTTGTTAAAGGTCAAATCCACCTAGACATTTTAAAAAATATTCTGACCAGTTCTGAACATCAAGGAACAATAAAATTTCAAATATTATTCTTGAAAGAACACTGAAGAGATGCATTGACTACAGAATGTACTTATATTTTCATTGTTCCTTTTTTTAAATGCCTCACTCTGGGAATTTTCAGACAATGTTTGTTTTGTGCTTTTGCTTTTTGCACTACATGGCTGAAGCCCAGAACTGTCAGAGGAAGTTAAGTTTATAAAAGAAAACTTTCTAAATTTTTGAAATATTATGAACAAGTGAAATACTTTTTTTTTTCTGCCTGCAGTGCATTTCAGTTCAGTTCAACAGACATTTACGAGGCCTTGTACAACCTACTTCACTTTAGAAGATGGGTAAGACATTGGTCCTGGCTTCAAGGTGCATACAAATAGTGTCCCTTTCATGTGGAAACTGCTGTGCTATAGCAGGCACACACAAAATACTACCAGAGAACAAAGGAAGGACATTTAGCCCTGCCTCATTAGAGGAAACGAGCTAAGTTATAAGTTCTCTCTGACCAGAGAAAGAAGGATGGGGCAGCAGACAGGCAGGTCATGAAGCTTCATGAAGACACAAAACTACCCAGTACAGATGGAGAAATGGCAAATGGCTCAGTGCCACTCGAGTTCACAAGTGTTAACAGATGTGGTTAGAAAGGGGAGGGCCTTGTGTGATCTGTTCTGGAGCTGGGCCTTGACCCTAGGCAGTTGTTAAAGGAAGGAGGTTGGGCAGGTTTGCCTTGTAGACGGCTCATCTTGGCTTTGACATGGAGGATAGGTTTGAGGAGGGGATCCGTCCAATCCATAGGGTTGGAGAAGAGGGTGCATATTTAATAAAACACTTCAGGGCTTGAAGACTAATGGCTGTGGGCAAGAGGAGGTCAGGAAGACCCTTGGGTTCTGACTTGTGTGACTCAGGGAACAGTGGTTCCATTAAATCAAACATTCTAGATGGAAGAGGGGGCGATGATAAGTTCTGTCTAGCTCACGTTGAATTTGAGAATAACAGGCAGATGCAGCTATGACGCTGATGATCAGAGGAGAGTTCTGGTATCAGAGATCCAGATTTGGGCATTGTGTTCATTTCCTGAGGCTGCTGTAACAACTTACCACAAACTTCATGTCTTAAAACAATACACATTCATTCTCTTAAAGTTCTGAAGGTCAGAGATCTAAAATCTATCTCACGGGGCTAAAAGTCAAGGTGTCAGCATGGCTATTTCCTTCTGGAGGCTCTAGGGAAGAACTTTCCCTAACTTTTCTGCTTCTAGAAGCCAAATATATTCCTTGGCTTGCGGCCCTTCGTTCATCTTCAAAGCCAGCATTATAGAATCTTGCTTGCTTCTCCTGTAGTCAAGTTTCTCTCTGTCCCTTTTAGAAGGACACCTGTGATTACAATCTCCCTATCTTAAGAGACTTAACTTATTCACATCTGCAAAGTCCCCTTTGTCAAATAAGGTAACATTCACAGGTTCTAAAGATTAGGATCTGGCTGTAGGTAGGGAACATTATTCAGCCTACATGTGGCATTAAGTTAATGAGAGTACACACATATAATCAGTGGGGTGGACATGTATGGAAAGAAGAGCATTGGATCAAGAACAGAATGGTGGGAACACCAAAGTGAAGGAAGTGAGCCTTGGTAGAAGGAACCCAAAGAAGATGGAGAAAGAAGTCTGACCAGGAAGGTGAGTACCAGGAAAGAGCTGGTGTCATGGAGGAAGAAATTGGGAAGTAACAAGGAGGAGGGAGTGGCCAATAGATGAAGTTGGGAAAACGACCTGGAGGTCCCTGGGTGTCCTTTCCATGACAGCATCAGAGGAGTGCAAGGGGTAGAAAACAGATGGCAGTGGACAATACTAATGGACACTGAGGAAGGGTAGGCCATCCTTTCAACAAGAAGAGAGATGTGATGGCAACTAGAAAAAGTGCAGACTCAAGAGAAGTTATTTTGTTTTATTTTGCTTTGTTTCTAGGAAAATGTGAGTCCAGAGCATACTCATAGGCTGAAAGGAAAGAGCCCATAGATTGAGAGATGCTAAAGATTTATGTGAGAGAGACTACCTCATAGAACAAGGTCCCAAAATAGTCTGATGGATGTGAATTCCAAGAGCACTAATAAATAAAATTTGAAATAAGCCTATCCTTTGATCCAGCTTCTAGAACTTATCTGTCAAAAAGAAATCTTACCAAAAAACTTATTAAAATGCTCACAAAGAAGGAAAAAAATATACAAGATTCTTCAAAGGCAAAGAGATATGTACAAGGGTGTTCAAGACAGTGTTGCATATAATAGGGAAAATCTGAAACAATTTACATGTGTATCAGCAAAGAATTAGTAAACTCTGGAGTTGAAAATAGCTTTAAAATCCTGGAGTGGAAAGATTTGCCTATATATGATAGGATCCAGGGATCATAAAGAAAGGTGTTACAGAATCAATAACAAAGCAAACAGTTTCTATAGACCCCATAAACAAGTAAGACTGAAAAAAACATTTCAAGTCTACCTAAGAATTCCTTCAAATTCTTTTTTTTTTTTTTAAAGAGAGAGAGAGTGTGCAAAATTGCAAGCAGTTGGTGGATGGGTGGGGAAGGAGAGAGGGAGAGAGAGATAGAGAATCCTACACAGGCACCATGCCGAGCATGGAGCCCTACATTGGGTTCAATCTCACAACCCTGAGATCATGACCTGAGCTGAAAATAAGAGTCAGACACTTTTATATTTTTTTTTTCTTGGAGTTCGATTTGCCAACATATAGTATGACACCCAGTGCTCATCCTGTCAAGTGCCCCCCTCAATGCCTGTCACCCAGTCACCCCATCCCCCTGCTCACCTCCCCCTTCCACTACCCCTTGTTCATTTCCCAGAGTTAGGAGTCTCTCATGTTCTGTCTCCCTCTCTGATATTTCCCACTCATTTTCTCTTCTCCCACTCATTTCTATCTACATCGAAGCAAATGGTGAGTATTCGTCGTTTCCAATGGGTGAGTAATATTCCATTGTATATGTACACCACATCTTCTTTATCCATTCCTAAGAGTCAGACACTTTGAGCCATCCAGGCACCCTGTTTTTGGTTAAGCATTGGGCTCTTGGTTTCCACGCAGGTCGTGATCTCAGGGCCATGAGATGGAGCCCCTCGTTGGCCTCCATGCTCTGCTCGGTGGGGAATCTGCTTGAGATTCTCTCCCTTTCCTGCTCTCCCTCACCCCACTTGTGAGCACGCTCTCTCTCTCTCTCTCTCTCTCTCTGTCTCAAATAACTAAATAAATCTTTTTAACAAACAAATAAATAAGGTAAAAATGACAACCTAATAGAGAAATGGACAAAAGTTACAGTTATGAAACTGGCATTTCATAGAGACAAAAGTCAAATAGTTAATAAATGTATATTTAATGATCTATCTCATTAAGGATGAAAGATACACAGTAATAACATTTTGCCAATATGATCAACAAAAATTAGAAAGATTATTATCTGTTGTTGGTGAGGTTATGGAGAAAAAAAGATATTCACAAACAGGATTGATGGAATTTAAATATATGCAATAGTTTGAGAGAGCAATTTGGAAGTATCTATTAAAATTTTAAATGTACCTGACTTTTGACTTAGCAATTCCACTTTTAAAAATCTGTCTTACAGACGAATGGATAGAGAAGATGTGGTCTATATATACAATAGAATATTACTCAGCCATCAGAAGAGACGAATACCCACCACTTGCTTAGACGTGGATGAAACTGGAGGGTATGATACTGAGTGAAGTAAGTCAATCGGAGAAGGACAATTATCATATGGTTTCACTCATACATGGAATCTAAGAAACAGTAAAAGGGACTATAAAGGAAAGGGGGGAAAGTGAGTGGGGAAAAATTAGAGAGGAAGACTTCTAACTCTGGGAGAGAACAAGGGGTAGTAGAAGGGGAGGTGGGTAGGGGGATGGGGTGACTAGGTGACCGGCACTGAGGGGGCCACTTGACGAGATGAGCACTGGGTGTTATACTACATGTTGGCTAATTGAATTTAAATTTTAAAAACGTAAAAAAAAAAAAAAAAAAAAAAAGAATAGATCTGGGAGAAATTTACCTAGGTGGCAATGCTACTAAAACTTGTGATTAAATAGTAGTGTAAAAAATAGTTATTTAAGTGAGATGCTTAAAAATAAATAAATAATCTGTCTTACAGAAATACCTCTATACATATGAAAGAAATTATGAATAAGTATGTTTTACTAGTTCATATTTTTATACTTACCTGAAATGGTGAAAAATTGGACACGACCCGAATGTCCATTAAAAGAACAATGAAACACATTATGTAGGAAGGATATGATGGAATACTGGGAAGCGATGAAAAAGAAAAAACTAGATCTAGATTTAACAAATTAGGTGAAGTTGGGTAATAATACTTAAATAAATAATATATATACACATTTATATTTATAGATAGAGATAGAGAGATCTAAGTTCTAGGTATAGCATGACCTCATTTTTGGAAACAAAAACTATTTCAATGTATTAGACAAAATAAGGATTCAGTAACACATCAGCATGGACGAATCTCAGATGCATTATGCTAAGTGAAAGAAGCCACACTCGAGACTGCACACAGTATAATTCCATGTATAGGACCTTCCTGAAAAAGCAAAACTGTAGGAACAGAAAACAGATCAGTGGTTGTCCATGCTGGAGGTCAGAAAGGAGGTCCCTATAAAGAGACACAAGAGAAGTTTCTGTCATGATGGAAATGTTGCATGACTCCATTGTGGTATTTGTCTCACAACTACATGTATTTATACATTACAGAAGGTAAACGTTACTGCATATGAATTACACTTCAATACATCTGACTTTTTAAAAAGTTTATAAAGATTCCCCATGAACAGTTAATAATAATTACCCTGGGAGAATGGGAGTGGAGGAGTATGAAGGGGAGGAGTATACTTTTTACACTTCTGCAAAATTTGGATTATTTTCAGTAAGCATACACTGTTTCTGTAATTTTTTTACCTTTTTTTCTAAAAGATGTTATTTATTTATTCATGAGAGACACAGAGAGAGAGAAAGAGAGGCAGAGACACAGGCAGAGGGAGAAGCAGGTTCCATGCAGGAGTCCGATGTGGGACTCAATCCTGGAACTCCATGATCACACCCTGAGCCAAAGGCAGACACTCTGAGCCACCCAGGCGTCCCTCTTTCTGTAATTTTTGAAAAGGTTTTAATAAGTAAGGCATGCTTAAACAAGGGAACATTATGCAGCTACTGAAGGTAGTTTTACGTGTTCTATCACATAAAGGCATTCATAATCACTGTTAGGTAGAAAAAAACAAATTATATGACATTACACAATCACAGGGTTGGAAAAATACAATAGAATTATGTGCATACATATGTTTAGGTTTATATGTGATTATTTCTGTGTGTGCATATAAGTGTGTGCAAATCAGAAAGATATCTGCCATTTATTTAACAGTAATTTAACAGTATTTACTTCTGGGGAATAGTATCATTGTGGGTTTGTGAAGGGGATTACTTTTATTTTTAATTTTGGTTGAATAGTTACTAGGCTATGTCATTTCTTTTTTTTTTTTTAAGATTTTATTTATTTATTCATGAGAGACAGAGAGAGAGAGAGAGAGAGAGAAAGAGGCAGAGACACAGGCAGACGGAGAAGCAGGCTCCAGGCAGGGAGCCTGACATGGGACTCGATCCTGGGTCTCCAGGATCATGCCCTGGGCTGAAGGCGGTGCTAAACCGCTGGGCCACTGGGGCTGCCCTAGGGTATGTCATTTCTATAATTATAAAAACATTATGGTTTTTATTTATTTCTTTGCCTGCTATTTTTTAAAGATTTATTTATTTATTTAAGAGAGAGAGAGAGAGAGCATGAGCAAGAGGCGCAGAGAGAGAAGGAAAGAGAATCTCAAGCAGATTCCCCACTGAGTGCAGAGCCCAACACAGGGCTCCATTCCAGGGCCCTGAGATCAGGACCTAAGCCAAAACCAAGAGTCAGGTGCATAAACCATTGTGCTACACAGGTGCCCTGCCTGCTTTTCTTATCTTTCTTTTTCTCTCCTTTTTTTAATTTTAAGCAGGCTCCACTCCCAACATGGGTCTTGAACTCACAACCCCAGGATTAAGAGTTGCATGTTCTACCGAATGAGGCAGCCAGGCACCCCAACATTATAGTTTTTAAAGATTTTATTTCAAGAGAGAGAGAGAGAGAGTGTGAGTGTGTGTGTGTGTGTGTGTGTGTGTGTGTGTGTGTGTGTGCAAGCAGGGAGAGGGGCAGGGGGAGAGAGAGAGAATCTCAAGCAGACACCACACAGGATGTGGAGCCAGGCTCAGGGCTCAAGCTTATGATCCTGAGATCATGACCTTGGCAGAAATCAAGAGCCAGACATTCAACCAACTGAGCCACCCAGGCGCCACCAACGTTAAGATTTTTAAATAGCACAACTGAAGGGGTTACTTTGAGTGACAGGAGGACTATCCATCCTGAGAGTGGAGGCAAGACCGTATGGACTTGGGAAATTGAAGGTTGGACAGGAGATAGAAGAAGTCAGTAATTTTGGCCTCATTTTTCTCAATACAGTAGGTCATCTGGTGAGAGTGGGGGGGGGGCACGGTGGGAGGAGAGTAAGGAGTTTAAAGGAAGGTGGAAAGGTCTGGAATAACTCAAGAGATTCGACAGGAAGATTGAGGCTAAATGAAAAGCTCTGCTAAAGGCAAGGGTTACAAATGCCCTCTGGAGTCGGGTCCTGGGGCAAACATGGGAGCAAGGCTGTGGGGGCTTCAGCAAACTGGGGCGGACCAGTCCTGGTGACTGCCACAGCCCAGAGTTGCCGTGACTCCAAGAGAAGACGGAAATACAGCCTTTTAGAGGAACTCATCCAGCTGAAAATATTGACAAGTAGTTAGATGTTTTTTTTTTCTTTTTTAAGTTAGATGTTTTTGTCCAGGCCAAAACAAACTCTCAACAGCCCATGGCAGTAGGGGGTGTCTGTGTGCATGGTTTATTTTTTCCTAATATCACCCAAAGTATTTTCTTTTATTCCCCTAGTTCTTTACAGCCTAACACCTTTTAACTCGCTGAAGCTTGTTTCAGAGGGAGGTGAGATACAGTTCAGAACAACAAAAAAATCATTGCTCAGTTGTGATATTCAGTACATGCCTTTTAAAAGAACCCAGCAGGAACAATAGTTTTGAATTTCAAGCTTTCAGAGCCAAGAGCCAAACCCTTTTGAGAGAGAAAAGTATTTCTGTATTTTAAAAACTTCTCTTAGATACCTAGAGTGGCTTTCGCAGAGCCCATAAGAAAAGGAATTCTAGGAGATGTAGGAGCTGTTTTCCCTCAAGGAAGGAGTTTGATCAGTTGATTGACAGGAGCA
The DNA here is from genome assembly GCF_048418805.1 of Vulpes vulpes. Lineage (NCBI taxonomy): Eukaryota > Metazoa > Chordata > Mammalia > Carnivora > Canidae > Vulpes > Vulpes vulpes. Next base: position 5,582,184 of record NC_132782.1, read on the forward strand.
GAGAGAAGAGGAAGATTGAAAGGAGACTGAGTCCTTTGTTTTTTTAAGAATTTTTTTTAAGATTTTGTTTATTTATTCATGAGAAACACACACACACAGAGAGAGGCAGAGACGTAGACAGAGGGAGAAGCAGGCTCCCTGCAGGGAGCCCAATGTGGGACTCAATCCCAGGACCCCAGGATCATGCCCTGGGTCAAAGGCAGGCGCTAAACCGCTGAGCCACCCAAAATTTTGTTTTTTAGAGAGAGAGAGAGAGAGGGGGCAAGAGGAGGAGCAGAGGGAGAGGGACAAGTAGACTCCCCACCAAATGTAGAGCCTAATGTGGGGCTTGATCTCAGGACCATCGGATCATGACCTGAGCTGAAACCAAGAGTCAGACACTTAACTGACTGGGCCACCCAGGCGCCCAGGAGAGTGAGTTCTAAACCCCTAAATAGGTCTGAAGTGGGAGGGAGGGGCGGGCAGAGGTCCCTCATGTCCTGTTTCCCTCTTGAACCCTGGGAGGAGATGTCTTCCAAGCCAGCATTGGGAAGCAGTATTCAGGCAGCAACTTCAGTAGGACAAGCCTAGACAGAGGGACTGAGGCCTCAGAGGAGTTGGAGAAATGAGTGGAGACAGTCAGCCCGCAAGCCCCAGAGTCACCGTGGTGACGGATGAGTTGGCCCTGTAAGCTAAGGGCTCTGGAGTGAGCCATCCGGGTCACAGCAGGCCTCCAGGTCTGCACAGCCATTGGGAGCTAAGGTGAGCAGCAAGCAACGAGAGCAAACACCTCAGGAGATTCCAGGCATGCTGATGTGAGAGCACAGGGTGCTAGTGCCGGGTGCTGCCGGGCTGGATGGTGGAGGAGTAGTTTGCACAGGGGGTGAGAAGAGTTGTAAAATGACTCCAATTACCCAATGAACAGACTAAAATCATACTTGAAGTACTGGCAATACAGAGACCCCCAGAAGTGAAAAAAGAATTTTTTTTCTAAGAATATTCTTCCCTTGGGGCACCTGGATGGCTCAGTTGTTTGAGCGTCAGACTCCTGGGATTTAGCTCAGGTCATGATCTCAGGGTTGTGGGATCGAGCCCCATATCAGGCTCCAGGCTGAGCATAGTCTTCTTGAGATTCTTTCTCCTTCTCCCTTTCCCTCTGGCCTCCCTCACCCCACTCATGAACGTGTTCTCTCTAATAAATAAATACATAAAATCTTAGAAAGAAAAGAGTGTACTCCCCTCACTTCTTCCTACCCCTTCTCTAAAACAAATAGACAAACACTAAAACAATCACTATTAGAATCAAATCAGAAATTGGACTTCCTTCTACTTTCTCATTACACCTAGGACGAGGGTACCATACTTTTTCAGCCTAGGACACTAATACAGCCCTGATTCTCAGGTGAGTTCTTGAGCGGTCTGATTTGGAAGTGCTAAGTACGAAAGGTGCCCACAGTGAGAAGAGCAAGGAGGTCTCAGGGTTAAAGAGGTCTCCCCGAGGTCAGAGAGCTGGTGAGGAGGGAGAGAGGCTGTAAGGGGGTGGTCAGAGCCCTGGGCGTCAGGCCATGAAGGTGGTGGCTCAGTTAGAGCTAGAGAAGGCGACAGGTTGCTGACAAGGTCACCAGGATAAAGAGGCCGTAGGATGGAGGAGTGAGGTGCTAGTCTTCAGGGAGAGCCAGAGAACCTCCAAGGATAACAGATGCCAAATGCCCCTGTTGCCATAACTGGACCTTCGTCTAATGTAGCCCGTAGGCCTATTATATTGAGTAGTAAGTTCACATGGAATACTAACATAATTACACATTGATTAACAACATTGATTATTTTTCTCACATTTGGCAGACTTTAGCGAAATTGGGATCCATATGTGCAATCTGTACTGTACTGCTTACTTTTTTTATTTGTTAAGCACATATATAAACTTCTCCCTCCCAAGTTTTCAGTTGACAAAAGGAGACATTATCATTTGAAAATTTCTGATTTTAGGGAGTTAAAGGTGGACCTGAGCTACCCGGGGTGCCTATTCTGTGCATTTTTATTTGACGTTCAAGGTGAGATTGCAGAGACAGGTTTTCTTTCTCATAAATGCCTCTTTTTTTTTTTTTTTTTTAAGTCCCCAGAGAAAATTACTACCCAGGAAAGATTTTTTTTAAGACTTGTTTTCATTTTCCCAGTGCCAGACTAAGTATTCCTGAGAGAAAACAGACCTTCTCAGGGAATCCATACTCAGTGCATGATATCCAGTTCTGAGGAAATTAACATTTTCCTACCGAAATGAGTGAAACAGGTTATAAGGCGATCTGTGTTGACTCCTGGTTAATCTTTAGTTTTACGATGCATTAGTCTAGTCTTTTCTCCTTAATGATTCAAGTATCTGATGCTAAGCTTTACTTGTCAAATAAACCAAAAGTCCAGCTTCATTCTATCTTCAAGCTTATAGCTAAATACTCATCTATGGTCTGAAGAAAGAGGGGGAAAGTCTAGTTGGTTGTAGTAGAATGTTGGAAACGGTGATAGAATTACCACCATTTTAAAGGCTCTGCTCCGCTGAGTAAAGGAGGTTCTTTTTGCAACGTCTACCTAATTTTCTGTCTCTTTTTTAGAAATCTATTTATTTGAAAGAGAAGGGGGGAAGGGACAAAGGGGAAAAGAAGACAAAGTCTTTTTTTTTTTTTTTTAATTTTTATTTATTTATGACAGCCACACAGAGAAAGAGAGAGAGGCAGAGACACAGGCAGAGGGAGAAGCAGGCTCCATGCACCGGGAGCCCGACGTGGGATTCGATCCCGGGTCTCCAGGATCGCGCCCTGGGCCAAAGGCAGGTGCTAAACCGCTGCGCCACCCAGGGATCCCAGAAGACAAAGTCTTAAGCAGACTTGGCGCTGAACACAGACGCCCACGCGGGGCTCAATCTCACAACCCTCTGAAATCATGCCCTGAGCCAAAATCAAGAGTCCAACACTTAATGGACCCCACCACCCAGTTGCCCCCAATTTTCTCTAATACTTATTTCACCCTGCTCATTGAGACTTCCACGAGACCTGAGGCTGCACTGGATCCAGTCTAGGAACTGGTAGGATGAGGGAAGTCTTTGTGAAAATCACAGCAGTTTGATATCCTTGATGCAATGGGCTACATTTTCTTTCTTTCTTTCTTTCTTTCTTTCTTTCTTTCTTTTTTTTTTTTTTAGATTTTATTTATTCATGAGAGACACACACAGAGAGAGAGAGGCAGAGACACAGGCAGAGGGAGAAGCAGGCTCCATGCAGGGAGCCCGCCCGATGTGGAACTCAATCCCCATCTCCAGGATCACTCCCTGGGCTGAAGGTGGCGCTTAACCACTGAGCCACTCAGGCTGCCCTTTCTTTCTTTTTTTAAAGAAAAGGATTTTACTTATTTATTTGAGAGTGAGAGAGAGAAGGAGCAGGGGGAGGGGCAGAGGGAAATGGAGAAGCAGGCTCGATCCCAGGACCCCAGGATCATGGCCTGAGCTGAGGGCAGATGCTTAACCAACTGAGCCACCCAAGGGCCCCTGGGCTACATTTTCAACTATCCATGTGGAGAGGGAGAAATTTTAGTGAGGAAAATCGCATATAATATAGAAATCCTTGGGGATCCCTGGGTGGCTCAGTGGTTTTGCGCCTGCCTTTGGCCCAGGGCGCGATCCTGGGCTCCCGGTATGGAGCCTGCTTCTCCCTCTGCCTGTGTCTCTGCCTCTCTCTCTCTCTCTCTCTATGTCTATCATAAATAAATAAATCTTTAAAAATATATATATATATATAGAAATCCTTTTTATTTACTTTGAATGCTTGTCCCAGGGCATACACATTTCTATCACATGGCACTGTGCTGTGACTACAAATGTCCACAGGGTCTGGCGGGAGATACTGACAGGCTTTTGTATCTCCTTGAAATCTTTGAAAATGGTAGAGAGAGGTGTGTTGTAGGGGGTGGAGGCTCTTCTGGAAAAACTCAGATCTACAGGTCTCCTCAGTAGGAAGGTTGCTATTACACTTTAAACCAGCTGCAAAAAAAATTAAATAAATAAATAAACCAGCTGCATTGGTTTTCCTACTGCTGCTGTAACAAATTACCACAAATTTAGTGGCTTTAAAAAAACAACAACATGGGGCACCTGGGTGGCACAGTTGGTTGAGCGTCCAATTCTTGGTTTCACCTCATTTTGTGGTCTTGGGGTTGTGGGATCAAGCCCCATGTCAAGTTCCACGCTCAGCGTGGAGTCTGCTTAGGACTCTCTCCCTCTTTCTCTGCCCCTTTCACTCATGCTCTCTTTCTCTCTCTCAAATAAATAAATAAACCTTTAAAACAACAACAACCAAAACCCTACAGTTTGACTATCTTACAGTCCTGGAGATCAGATATTCAAAATGGGTCTCATGGACCAAAATCAAGGTGTTGTGAAGGCTGTGTTCCTTTCTGGAGGCTCTAGAGGAAAAGCCATTTCCTTGTCTCTTCCAGTTTCCAGAGGCCACCTGCAACCCTCCTTCTTCTTCTGTTGTCATATCTTTCTCTGACTTTGATCCACTTGCTTCCCTTTTTATAAGAACCCTTGTGAATACACTGTCTGCACCCGATAATCTGAGTTAATCTTTGAGTCTCAAGATCTCACATTAATCGCTGCGGCAAAGTCTCCTCGCCTTGTGAGGTAGCATAGTCACAGGTCTCGGGGACTAGGACGTGGACTCCCTTCAGCCTACCACACCAGGGCGGCCTGTGTTTCCTCACATCTGGGACTGAGCCTCGTCTTCAGGTACCACAGCAGGTCTAATCTGGGCTGGGGCTCTGCAACACCCCCACTGCAGGGCCCTCCTGCTGGATCCTTCACCCACTCCATGGCCTGCATTCCAAGCAGCCAGGACATAGTTGAACAGCCATGGAGAAGAGCTCTCCAGTCCTGTAAAGAGCCTACAAAACCATTTCAACCCAAGTGAAATGGATATGGTGAATAAGCATGAATTATGAATTATGATATAATCAAAACATGCTTTTATTTTTGTCTTCTACTGTCTTTTTAAAAATTGGTTCAGGAAAAGGGTGTTCCTGTCCTTGCTTCTATGAAACGTATCTCAGCGGGGACACTGTCAGTATTTCAAGCCAGACAATTTTCAGGATTTTTAGCATCCCAGGCTCTAGCCCTCTAAATGCCGGTAGCGCTCCCTCTTCACTAATTACTGTGACAATCAAAACACACTCCCACACACATCTTAATGATCCTTCAAGAGGTGGAGCTGCCCAAAACTCAGGCAGGCTGCTGGCCTCTGATTCATGCTCAGATCTTCAGGGGCTAATTTTTTATGGTCCCTTTGGGTCACATACACTGTTTCTATTCAGTAATTAGGATGCCGGATCAAAGTAAAAACCGAAACTCCGATAGATTTAGGGCTGCTAACAGGGAAAACCTACAGCAGGGGAGGGGACTGTGGTCAACTTCCTCTTTCTGCACTCAGGGGAGCTTGCTAACGTGAGGGGGCAAGTTTCCAAGTCTTTTGACAAAGGCTTAATCACAGGATGCCTGGGTGGCTCAGGGCTTGAGGACCTGCCTTCAGCTGGGGGCATGATCCCGGGGTCCCCAGATCAAGTCCCACGTCGGGCTCCCTGCATGGAGCCTGCTTCTCTCTCTGCCTCTCTCTCTCTCTCTGTGTCTCTCATGAATAAATAAATAAATTCTTTTTTTAAAAAAGGCTTAATCACAACTGACTTTTCCTTTTGGGGGTTTTGTAGGTTTTCCAGTGAATCCCATCCAAGAATGCTTGTACAACTCTCAGGAAATATTGAATGCTTTCTGTTCTCAAGGCCACACCCCCTCAGTCCCTGCTCCATAGGGGTCCCTAGGGCCTACCTCCCTCTGGGGTAAGGGATCAAGAGTCTTCAAACTGCTTCTTCATTCTACTTATGGTTATGGGGCCTCCTTTGGAGTGTCATACCTATGGCATGTTAGTATCCAGGTGAAACTTCCATCTAACATTTTATTGTGATCAGGAATTAAGAGAATAATTTCAAAGCAAATAACTTAAAGCCAATTCCTCAATGCGTAAGAGCCTCTTCATCTCTGAGATTCTACAATATTGTAAAGTACAGACAGTTCATCTTCATAATACAATACCTTTTCAAGCTAGATTTTGAAGATGGTACTCGAAATGTCCTTTTGTCTGGAAGGATGTTGAGGCATTCTCCCCTTCCCATTAAAATGCTGTTCTTTTCTTTTCTACTAACCCTTAAAGCTCTTAACCCTCATAGTTTATATTCTAGTCCCTTCAAAAAATGGAGGTTTGGGGAACCTAAAGATAACCTCTTGTGCATGTTCTGTTTTGACTTTAAGGAATATCTGAAAGACAAAGGAGTAACTGATTCAAATATGGTGAAAACATAATGACCTGTTTCACAATAACTACCACGTGGAGCTCTTCACAGCTTACAAAGTGTCTGTGTGTCGATTTTCTTCTTTGATCCTTATGAGGCAAGTCCTATTTTATAGATGAACTAAGTGAAGCCCAGACAGAAGAGGAAGGAGAACTAACATTTAATAAGTGCTATCATATGCCAAGTGGTTTTTTTATATATTTGTCACCTCATTTAATGCCCATAATAAATATATACAGCAGGTATTATTATCATCCCAAGAAACTGAGACTCAGAAAGATTAAGTGATTTACCCAAAGTCTCACAGACAGTGAGGATGCCTTTTGGCTGTACCCTACATTTAGTCTCCTCTCTTGAACTCGAACTTGTTCAGTTACCCATCAAATGCTTTGGCATCCAACAGATACTAGGAAAAAAGGTTTAAGGGTGTTTTTTTGTCTGGTTTATTTGATTGGATTTTAATGCCAGCACAAAGCCAGACAGCCAAAAAGAGGAGACTTTTATGGTTCCCAATCTGGGCATTTAAGAGTGAGTGAAAAGGAACATGAATTGAAGGAAATAGTGGTACCAAGCATTGCACATCTTGATTATTTCAAGACCAATCAAGCCAAGATGAGCAACGAATCATTTCAAGTGAGAGCAACCCAATTTTGTCTGTACATTGCTCTGGAGGAGCTCAGAGCACAAAACTCAGGAGACTGGCGGGGGTTGGGGGGGGGGAAGGTCATACTCTGGAGCACTCCTGTCAGCATTTCCAGGACCTCCTTTGCCCTTTGGAAGCTTCATATTGAACAGCTTCTTCCCACTTCTTTATAGGCCTCCCACTGTGCAGAGCCTCCACCCTTGATTTTACTCTTTACCTATCATTTTAAGAAAGCCCTGTTGGCTCCCTTTGTTGCAGAGTTCCAAGCTGCCAAGAGGACACAGGCCTCCCCAAGCCCCTTGTCCCCTGACATTTTACACTCAAAGCACATGGGATATCTGGTTGTCATTATGAACATTCAAGTATTACTGTGATCAAGCTTTTTTAAGTCATTGAGTTGTGGCAAAGCACTGTGTAATGCAAGATAATGATGTTTTACTGGACACCAGAGATTCTTACAATAACAAAGAACATAAATATTTAGCAGTGGTGACAAGGCTATCCACACAATACCGCCCAGAGAGACTGTCCAGCAAGGTTGGGGGGTGCGGGGCTAGCTAAGAAGTGGTCGCTGTATGTAAATAATGAGGGAGAATTAAGAAAGGGACAAGGCAAGCCTCAAATCTGAATGACTCCCCAGAAAGAAACTTCTCTTCCATGGACTCCGTAACATTTCAAAGCAATTTTATGGTGCCAATAATTCTGTAGCTGGTCAGTATGGTCACAATGAACTTCTTGTCTTTTGAATAATTGGTGATGGAGGAAAGCACCCTGAGATCATTGTAAGAACTCATCATCAGAGTCTGTTTACCATGGAAATGGTTAAAGCAGGGATTGTGAGTTTACAAAAGTGGGTCTGTACTGTCCAGGGATGCAGTTCACAGCTGCCTGGGTGAAGTTCGTTCAACTTGTCAGGAGCAAAGGCTCAGGTGTACTGCCTTCAAAGATGGCAGCTCCTGAGGAATACAAAAGGGTAAAGACCCAAAGCCTAGTATGTGGCTAAAACTTCAGGCTTTGGAATTGGGCTGACTGATTCGATACTAATTAGAATAGGGACTCTCCCATCCCTAAACTGTGTGGAAATTACTTTTGTGTGTGTGTGTGTGTGTGTGTGTGTGTGTGTAAATTACTTACCCTCATTCAGTCTTTACTTTTCCATCTGTAAAATGGGAAGGTTATTATCGAACTTACAAAGCTTTTAAGACTAAGTGAAACAATACTGGTAAAGCACTTAGTATGGTGGCTGCTACTCAAAACAATGTCAGTTCTTTTGTCAAAAAACGCACATAGGGCAGCCCGGATGGCTCAGTGGTTTAGTGCTGCCTTCAGCCCAGGGTGTGATCCTGGAGACCCGGGATCGGGACCCACGTCAGGCTCCCTGTATGGAGCCTGCTTCTCCCTCTGCCTGTGTCTCTGCCTCTCTCTCTTCTCTCTCTCTCTCCCTCTCTGTGTCTCTCATGAATGAATAAATTAAAATCTTTAAAAAAATAAAGCAAATAAGGAAATTAATAGGTAAGCCACAGACTGGAAAAAAATATGTACAGGATATTTATCTGAAAAAGTGTTCATATCAAGAATATATAAAGAACTACAAATCAATGAGGAATAGATGAGCAACCTAGTTTTTTAAATGGGCAAAAAAATTTGGACAGATACTTCACAAAAGATGGATATCAGCACATGAAAACATGCTCAATGTCATTACTCCTCAGAGAAATGCATATTTTTAAAGTTTTAATTAAGTAATCTCTACACCCAACATGAGGCTCAAACTCATGACCTCAAGATCAAGAGTCACATGCTCTACCAGCTGAGCCAGCCAGGTGCCCTGAGAAATACATACTAAAGCTACAATGAGATGCCCTTTTACATCCAACAGAGTAGCTAAAATAAAAAAGACTGAAGATACTAAAGGTTGGCAATAATGAGGAGCAACTAGAACTCTTGTAAGGTGGCCAGAAGGAGTGCAAAATGGTACGATCATTTTCAAAAACAGTCTGGCAGCTTCTCATAAATGTAAGCATGCATCAACCCTGTGACCTCAAAATTTCACTTCCTGGTATGTATCCAATAAAATATTCAAAAAGACTTGGACATGAATATTTATAGCAGCCTTAATCTTAATAGCCTCAAACTGGAAACAATCCAAATGCCCATCAACATGAAAAAAGATAAATTATAGCATATCCCTCTAATGGAATACGTCATTAAAAAAAACCAACACTTGATATTTGCGGCAACATGGATTACTCTTCAAACTCTTATGTTAAAAAAAAAAAAGACCTTTGATGTTAAGCAAAAGCAGCAGACACAGAAAGGACATTGCATATGAAGCACAAAGAATAGGCACATTGATCTATAGAACTTCTGGTATAAAATGGATTGACTAGACAGGAGCACAAGAGAATGTTCTGGGTGATGAAAATGTTCTTTCATGTTTGGTTGGTGGTAACATGGGTTCGTAGAAGTGAACGTTTAAGATCTCTGCATATTGTTGTGCTCAACTGTTTATCAGCAAAAAAGAAAACTATTATGTTATCATTATTACAACAGAACATCTCATGAGCCACACCACAGGCCTCGTGGAGAACGGGCCATGACTTGCAGCTATCCGGCATACACAGCAGCTCTGTGACTCTGGCATTTTGCGGTCCCACCAGCATGGAGCAGCTGGCGTTCCCTAGGATCCCTGTACTCTCAGGACTCAGGTTCCCTCTCAACAATCCAATCATTTCCACTGCTGTTCTCTCTTTACTTCTCTTGGTTTCTACTGTAATTTTTCATACTTTCCTCTCTTACCCCCAGGGGGAGTAAGATCTGGTGAGTTAGCGTTCTAGTTGGGCATCTTTATTGGTCTAATTTCTCATATTCAGCTATCTCAGAAACTCTGCTCTCTTTACTCATGACATATAGAATCGCCTTTGTCAGAACCCTATTTCAGGTTCAATCTGTAGGGCCAGGTTGACAGGGTCTCATGACATATTTCATGGTAACTTGGGCTCAAGGCAGGAACTCATGGGGCTGTGGATGGTTGGGCTCTACGAGGTCCCTGAGCCAGACATTGTAATGACCATGTTCTACCACAGGGAAGCAGTTCCCCTGGGATCCCCAGCTTGTAAGACTAGGGCTATAGTTTTGGAGCGCAGATCACTGCAGCAGGAAGGCTCCACATGCATGTGTCTTAAACCCACAAGACTGCTCTAAGTTGGAGTCCTCTTACCGGTAGAGTCACAATGTAATCACAGCTATATAGTTAAATATATACTTAGTGTCGAGTCTTAATTCCAGAAAAGCCTATTGATAAACATTACCTTGTAGGGCAAAATATTTTCAGGTTTTCAGGACCTGGGCTGAATGATTTTTTAGACAGGTCTTGCAGGGTGAGGAATGGTTGGAATTAAGCAGAGTTTATGACACACTGGCTTCACATACATGGGCTCAGTGAGGCAATGGGTCTTTTTTTTTTTTAAGATCTTATTTATTTATTCATGAGAGACACACAGAAAGAGAGAGAGAGGCAGAGACACAGGCAGAGGGAGAAGCAGGCTCCATGCAGGGAGCCCGATGTGGGACTCGATCCCAGAACCCTGGGATCTCAACCTGAGCTGAAGCCAGATGCTCAACCACTGAGCCCCCCAGGCGACCCGAGGCAAGTCTTGAGTATTGCCAATGCTTAAGCTGTTATTCTTGATTGGGAAGCTGCTTAGTGGCTCCTCTTCTTATCTTCCAAGGATGGGAATGTCCTGGAGCAGGCAACTAACTAATTTTTGCTTAACACAAGAATAGAGAATTCTGTTTTTCAGTTCTCATTAGTTCACTTGTAAATTTTTAAGGCAAATCCTCCTGTATCCTACTCTAATCTCCTGCCTTCAAATCCATCAATAACAAGACGAGGTTACAGCTGTTGGAGGCCTCAGGCAATCAGAGCAGGTTGTGATAGGGTGGCTATTGTTTCTTAAATCCTTATGAGACAGTGGGATGCTTTTCCTAGCGTACCCGTTGTTTTCATCTTACTGAGTCCGTGATCCAGGGCACTCCTCCACGTCCTCGTTTATAAAACAGGGATAACAAATGTGTCTGCTTCGTGGAATTGTTGTGAGGATTAAATGAGTTACATAAGTGTAAAGAGCTTAAAAACGTTTCTGATGACCGTTTCGTCTGCCCTCCAGCCTGCATTCCGCAGCGGTCTGTCCTGCGGGGAGCGAGGCTTGCGGGGCCCTCTGCCGCCCCCCGCTCATGCTCGGCAACCGGGGCACCTGGCTGGACACAGCTATTTTTTTTAATATTTTATTTATTTATTCATGAGAGACACACAGAGAGAGAGAGGCAGAGACACAGGCAGAGGGAGAAGCAGGCTCCATGCAGGGAGCCCGACGTGGGGCTCGATCCCAGGACCCGGGACTACGCCCTGGGTGGAAGGCAGACGCTCAAGCGCTGAGCCATCCAGGGATCCCCGACACAGCTGTTTAAAGTATCGAGAACTTCCAGGGCGCCCGGGTGGCTCAGTCGGCTCAGCGTCCCACTCTCGATTTCCGCTCAGGTCACGGTCTCAAGGTCAGGAGGTCACGGTCTCAAGGTCAGAAGGTTGAGCCCCGTGTCCGCTTGAGATTCCCCTTCTCGCCTCTGTCCCTCCCTGCGACACCTGTGCTCCCTCCCGGATAGACGACCTTTAAAAAAATAATAAAAATAACACAAGGGTTTGTATTAAACAAAATAAAAATAAATATTAAGGACTTCCATCCGGGTGCACAGGGCCCCCAGGCGCCCCGCCCCGGGACACCCGCCCTCCCCCGGCCCCTCCCCCCGGCCCTTCCCCTTCCGGGTGCTCCCGGATGTCCGGCTCCTCCTGCTTCCGGCCCCGCCGCCGGGTGGCCACTGAGGGTCCGGGACGTCCCTTCCCCTCCTCACCGCCCCGAGCGCCCCGGGCGGCGTCGCCTCACATCCAGGCGCCCCTCGGGTCGAGGCCCCCGGCGCTCACCCCCGTCCCTGAGCCTCCCGGCCAGCGGCGAAACCCACGCTCTGTGGACGTGCTGCGCGGGGGGAGGCTGCGCCGCCGACGCCGCTGGCCGGGGCCTTACGGGGCCGCCCCGGGTCCCCTCACCTGGGCCCCCCCTCGCCTCGGCCGCCGCCGCTGGAGCCGGCGCCCTGTCCTACGAGGGGCCTGTGCCGTGCGTGCCCGGCGGCCGGGGCTGACCTCGCGGCCTCGGGGTGCGATGCCCGCCCTCACGCGGCCCGGGGCGCCTCGCTGGCCGCAGGGGGGCTCCGGGCGCGGCCCTCACGTGCTGCTGCAGTGACCCCGCCAGGCGCCTCTTCACCCCTCAGGAACCTGCTCCAATATCCCTTCCTCTGGAAGCTTTCCGACGCCTCGTGGGAGGACAGTGGCTCCCTCCTCCGGATCCCTTGGCACCACGTGCTCCAGGTTTGCGGCGATTCACGTATTCGCGCCCCCCCCCCCCCCCCCGGGCTGTAGGATCCCCAAGCACAGAAACCTCCCCTGAGCTGGTGTCCGATCCATTCAGTGAATACGCCGATGAAAAGTCTGATGCCCGCTGCTGAGAGTTTCCCTTTAGCCCTACTATGCTTCCCGGACTGTGGACATTCTTGTGTTCCCTCTTTTCCCTCTGCATTTACCCTTCCTGGGGCTTCGGGGTTAGAGGAGAAGGGAAATTATGTTAACTGTGAAGTGGGGCAACCATGTCTCTGGAATATTCCATCTACCTATTATGCTCCCCCCCCCCCTTTTTTTTAAGATTCTATTTATTTACTCATGAGAGACAGAACGGCAGAGACCCAGACAGAGGGAGAAGGAGGCTCCGGCAGGATTCGATCCCAGGACTCCGGGGATCACACCCTGAGCCCCCCAGGCGACGCCTACCTGTTCTTTTCTGATGCCCTCTTCCCCCTTGAGAGCCCTCTTATCCTCGGATGTCCAAAGGGAGAGCAAAGCCAAACACCAAAATTAGTGTGCAAACACAGGTGAGTCATAGAACATTCTAGACTGCATCTGAGAAATGAGAGACTTGAACCACGTGATGTGTACGTTATTTGTTGTTCTAACCCGCCGTTGGTTAGAAGGGAAGCAGCTGGAATTTTAGGCACTCCAAAGTAGTAGTAAAATTATGTCTGTGCAGAGGGCCTTCTCGGTGTTCCAGGTAATGTCATTTTATCTGTGAATAAGGCCAACCCTGGTGATCGCTTCTTCTCTTCATGGCTCATCACCTCCCACCACTTCTGACCCAGAGCTACTTCCTGACTTGCCAGCTGGACACCTTGGGAAATTTCATCTTTGCCTTATTTACTTTGACACAACAGCATTTTCAACTGCTACAACTTGAACAATCCGAACTCTTCCTATCAGACATTTCTTGTGTGTTCTCATCTCCTGAATTTTACAAAAGCCCCTACTCACATCTGGACCATTCACAGAGCCTCTCAGAGGTGGAGAGTTCTGGGCCCCCGCATTTTAAGTAGCTCTATGGCAGGGACTCTAACCAGTGCAGGCAGTATGTTGCACAACTCTAGAGGGCACCCTTCATACTGAGATCACTGTGGAATTATACACACATTAGAATAATTTTCTGGCAGATGGCAGCAAGTTGTCTGAGGAAATGCTCTGAGGGTTGGCTGCTGTGGTGTCCTCTCCCTTTTTTAAAAAAAGGAAGCTATGCCAAAATAAGCTTATGCAAATCGTCCGTGTTTCCGTGTAACAAATTAGTTTAGTTGCAATAAAATATGTATAACATAGAATTTACCATCTTTACCATTTTTAAGCATATAATTCAGTAATGTCAAATATATTCACATTGTTGTGCAACCAATCTCCACAACTCTTCTTCATGCAAAACTGAAATGCAATACCCATCAAACAATAATCCCCATGTCTCCCTCCCACAGCCTCTGGCAATCACCTTCTACTTCCCATCCCTATGTATCTGACTAGGTCCCCCACGTAACTGGAATCATACAGTATTTGTCTTTCTGTGACTTATTTCAGTGACTGTCATGTCCTCAGGGTTCATGTATGTTGCAGCAAGTGACAGAACTTCTTCTTTTTAAGGCTGAATAATGTTCCATTGTATGTGTGTGTCACATTTTGTTTTAACTTTCATCTGTCCACAGACCTGGTTGTCTCTACCTTTTGGCTATGCTGAATAATGCTGGTATGAGCATGAGTGTACAAATTAATGTGTTTTTTACATTTAATTTAAATTCAATTAATTAATATATAGTGTATTATTAGTTTCAGAGGTAGAGGTCAATGATTCATCAGTCTTATATAACTAACCCAGTGCTCATTACATCACATGCCCTCCTTAATGCCCATCACCCAGTTACCCTGTTCCCCCACCCACCCACTTACCCCTCTAGCAACCCTCACTTTGTTTCCCATGAGTAAGAGTCTCAAAAAAAAAAAAGTCTCTTGGGCAGCCCTGTTGGTCTAGCGGTTTAGTACCACCTTTGGCCCAGGGCGTGATCCTGGGGACCTGGAATCGGGTCCCACATCGGGCTCCCTGCATGGAGCCTGCTTCTCCTTCTGCCTGTGTCTTTGCCTCTTGCGCTCTCTGTGTCTCTCATGAATAAATACATAAAATCTTAAAAAAAAAAAAAGAAAAGAAAAAGTCTCTTATGGTTTGCCTCCTTTTCTGATTTTGTCTTATTTTTCCCTCTCTTCTCTATGCTCCTGTTTTGTTTCTTAAATTCCACATGAGTGAGATCATATGATAATTGGCTTTCTCTAATTGATTTATTTCACTTAGCATAATACCCTCTAGTTCCATCCACATTGTTGCAAATGGCAAGATTTCTTTTTTTGGATGGCTGAGTAGTATTCCATTGTGTATATGTGACACATCTTTATCCATTCATCATTGATGGACATCTGGGCTCTTTCCATAGTTTGGCTATTGTGGATATTGCTTCTATAATCATCAGAGTGCAGGTGCCCCTTTGGATCACTAAGCTGGCACTTTTTGGATAAATATGTAGTGCAGTTGCTGGGTCATAGGGTAGCTCTATTTTTAACTTTTTGAGGAACCTCCATACTGTTTTCTGCAGTGGCTACACCAGTTTGCATTCCCACCAGCGGTGTAAAAGTTTTCCCCATTCTTTCATGCCACACTACTATTGGCTCTTTTTAGATAATCCCTCTAGCAGGCCTCCCTTGCATAACTGGCAACCAGCATAGATCGTATTTAATACCCTTCCCCTAAACAATTGAATTTCAGATGTAATCATGAAATGAAAGGAGTAATAATGATAGCCAAAAAGGAAATGCAGACAGTATTATTTATTTTACTGAACTTATTTATTGCATACATTGAGGAAACATTCTGCAGTCCCACAATTCACTGTCTGGAGTAGTAGGACTTTCCTTTTCCAGAAAATTCTTGATGAGATAGGTAATGTTGAATTTCCTGAGAAATTGATTAATCCAAACAGTAGTCTACCAGTTTGCTCTTGTGGGGTATCTAAGTGCAGGCTGCTTAAACAAAATACTATGTACTGCATGGTGTAAACAACAGACATTTATTTCTCAATTATGGAGGCTGAGAAGTTCAAGATAAAGGTGCCACCACTTTTCTGATGAGGGCCCTCTTCCTGGCATGTAGATAGCTGCCTTACATGATGTGCTTGTAGGTCCTTTCCCACAGTCCACATGCCTGAAGAGAACTCTGGCGTCTCTTCTTATAAAGATACTAATCCCATTATGGCAGCCCTACTGTCATGAGCTCAGTTAAACAGAATTATGTCTCAAAGCCCCACCTCCAAATACCATCACAATGGGGATTAAGACTCTAACATGGATTTGAGGAAAACACATTGAGTCCACAACTTTGGGTAAATATCTCCTTCTCAAAGCAATAGTTAGTTCAACTGTACTTAACATATGATTGTTTACTTTTTAAAGGGTCACTTCAAAAATCCTAACTTTACTGTCTTAACCAATACTAAACCATTACCTCATTAACCTTGTCCATCCTGATCAAGCCTAACATCAAAAGACCCACCTTAAACCAGACCCCAGAAACCTCATAAATAATCCCACCTCTGATCTCCCTTGTCAGAAACACTACAGAGACTTGGTCAAGGCAGTTATCTCCATAGGGCATTAGCAGTCATGAGTATAATCATTAGTAAAAACATCTTAATAAAAAAAAATCAAAATAAATATTACAAGTCACAAATGGGAATGTGTAATGCTTTTTTTTTTTTTTTAAAGATTTTATTTATTCACGAGAGACACAGAGGCAGACGGAGAAGCAGGCTCCATGGAGGGAGCCCCATGTGGGACTCGATCCCAGATCCTGGGATCACGCTCTAAGCCAAAGGCACACTCAACCACTGATCCACCCAGACATCCCATGGGAATGTGTAATGCTTTAAGAATACATTACTTTGGGGGAGCCTGGGTGGCACAGTAGGTTAAGCATCTGACTTTTGGTTTTGGTTCAGGTCATGATCTCAGGATCATGAGATCGAGCCATGCATTGGGCTCTACATTCCATGTGGAGTCCACTTAAGATTCTCTCTGCCCCTCCCCACCATGCATGTTTGCATGCACTTATGCTCTCTCTTTCAAATCTTTAAAAAAATAATAGATACATTGCTTTTCAAAAATAAGTTTTCTATTTTTTAAAATAAAAATCATTGTTTTAATTTTTACGATTAAAATATGTCATTTTTTTACTCTAGGCCCAACATAGGGCCAACATCAACAGTTGCATGTTCTACTGACTGAGCCAGCCAGGCACCCCTAAAATATATAATTTTTTTAAAGAGGGTAAAACCGTATACCTACATCTGGTCTGTTGCAGTAATGAATAACATCATTTTTTTTTCTTTTAAAGATTTTATTCATTATTTGAGAGAATGAGCAGTGGAGAGGGGCAGACTCCCTACTGAGCATCGGAAGACCAATGCAGGGCTCTGTCCCAGGACCCAAAGATCATGACTTGAGCCAAAGGCAGAGACTTAACCAACTAAGCTACCCAGGCACTCCTGCACCACAAGCTTTCACGTCTTCAGATTTGCCAACGATTGCCAAAATCAACTTTCACATATTGAGACAGCATAGCTCTCTCTACTCATATTAAACAAAGGTACTTTGAATTATTTTAATATTTAAAATATTTCAAATGAAGCAATAAATATACATATAGTTAAGAAAAAACTTAACCAGAGGATGAAATTGGTAGGTTCATAATAATCTCATTAATAAATCCCAGAGATTGTAATACTGTCCATGTCTATGTTTCTTTGGGATGAATCATAGCCGTTTTCAAATATCTCTGCAGTCAAAAAAAAAATCCCTTAAATTAGCTTCACAAAAAAATATTCATCATAAATTTCTATTGTATCTGGTTAGAATTTCCTAAATTTTTCTTTTGCAAAAGTCAGAAAAAGTGGCTGATTGATAGTGAACATTGATTGTATCTGATCCTTTACTTTAGAAGGAGGGTTTAGTTCTTGGTGAAAATGAGTGAAGTATTCAGACATTGTCCTTTTGATTTCCTCTGGCA
The DNA here is from genome assembly GCF_048418805.1 of Vulpes vulpes. Taxonomy (NCBI): domain Eukaryota; kingdom Metazoa; phylum Chordata; class Mammalia; order Carnivora; family Canidae; genus Vulpes; species Vulpes vulpes. The sequence continues at coordinate 5,599,707 of NC_132782.1, forward strand.
GTGTGCAAGACCAGTATCTTTTGTTCACAAGACATTCTTGTCATTCTTTGAAATGTCCATTTCTGGGATGCCTGGGTGGCTCAGCCTTCGAGCATCTGCCTTTGGCTCAGGGTGTGATCCCGGTCCTGGGATCAAGTCCCACATTGGGCTCCCTGTGAAGAGTCTGCTTCTCCCTCTGCCTATGGCTCTGCCTCTCTCTGTGTCTCTCATGAATAAATAAAATCTTAAGAAAAAAATGTCCATTTCCTTATGCTTTGTTCTTTCAGAGTTGGTGGTGTTCTCCAGTTTCTCTGTGGCAGTCTTTAAAGAACAATTTAAAGCTTATCATTTTGGGAACCTGGGTGGTTCAGTCAGTGAGGTGTCTCCCTTGGCTCAGGTCATGATTCTGGGGTCCTGGGATCTGGCCCAGCATTGGGGTCCCTGCTCAGCTAGGAGTCTGCTTCTGCCCCTCCCCCACTCATGTTTTCTCTCAGTACTGTCTCTCTCAAATAAATAAAATCTTTAAAACAGGGGCACCTAGGTGGCTCAGTGGTTGAGCATCTGCCTTTGGCTTGGGTTATGGGTCCCAAAGTCCTAGGTTCAAGTCCCACATCAGGTTCCCTGTGGGGAGCCTGCTTCTCCCTCTGCCTACATCTTTGCCTCTCTCCATGAGTCTCATGAATAAATAAATAAAATCTTTTTAAAAAAATCTTTAAAACAAATAAAGCTTATCATTTCACTGTACATCATTCTAACTTGATTCTGATAGTTTGCAAATATGTCTGCGTGGTCACATGCGGACAGAATTAAAGTTGCTCTAGTTCTGTTTCTTTGTCTTCACAAGCACTGTGTTATCATTGATCATTTCAGATCTATAGTTTAGACCCAAAAGTATGTGTTCAACTCTGACCAAATTGAGGTCTAAATGATTCCAACTGACCATGAACTTAGTCCTAAAACAAATGCTTGTAGCAGAATCTGCATGTGTCATAGGCCAACAGATAACTAGAAGTTCTCCAAATGAATTTCATGCCATAGAACACAATGTTTATGAAAGGATGAGTAATTAAAACGTGTTCATTGGATTTATTTATTTATTTATTTATTTAAGCTAAATAGAGGGGTGGCTCAACGGTTGAGCATCTGCCTTTGGCTCGGGTCGTGATCCCAGATCCAGGGATCGAGTCCCATATCAGGCTTCCTGCATGGAGCCTGCTTCTCCTTCTGCCTATGTCTCTGCCTCTATGTCTCTATCTGTCATGAATAAATCAATAAAATCTTTCAAAATAAAAAACCCCAAATAGAAACCACAGTAATTACTTAGAATTAAAACTAGAAAAAAATTTCAGGGAGAGTTATTTTGTCACTGTCAGTTTTTAGAATTGCAGGCTGATGGTGATAGTAAAAAGTAGGCTACTTTTAGTTGCTTTTATTGTTGTTTTTAAATTCCTTTTAGACAGTGCACTCCATACTGCCTGCCTGGGGGTTGTTCCCACTGCCCTCTCATCTCCAGGCCATCAGCCAGGGATGCAGAATGGGGAACAAGAGATATGTCAGTAAGACTGCTATGTATCTTATAGCAGGACTTCTTCCTTGTTAGACAGAAAATCAATTTTCTTTCGGTCTCTTCCACTCAGGGATGGGGACTCTTTGCTCAATTCATGAGAATATGCTGATTAATCTAAGATTTTGTGTTCATTCAATTTCCCTTGTCTGTGATTGCCTTAGGTATGGGTATTTGTTGAAGTTACAGCCAAAGATCCTTGAAGGAAAGTCTGCTGTGAGGGCTTTCAAATCCATCAGTGCACCCAGCATAGTCTAAGCTGAGATATAAATAAATCACACACACACACACACACACACACAGACATATACCTGTGCACGCGTGCTGCCCATCTGTGTATCTATGTAGATATATATGTATGTGTACGTACATATATATACATTGAAAGCAATATATTAAAAAAGAAAACAATATATGTCCTATTTTCATCTGTATCCTATTGAGATGAATAAAAATGCATTCACATTAAAGAGAGATTCATAGTAGCTCTTTGACTTTACATATTTTTCTCAGTCAAAAGACTGAAAGTACAAATACTATCCACACAGGTCTTACTTTTCTGTTTAAAAGGAGTCTTCTTAACAACATTCTATTCCTTTGTTGTCAAATAGGAGTAGCATCAGAATTTCCTGCCAACCACTAGAGGACAGTATAAACCAGCAAAAAGCCCAGCCATCCAGTCAGCACAGCCTAGTCCCGAGAAGGTGGTAAACAGCCAATTCATCAACTTAGGCAAAACCACGCAGATCCCATTTTTCTTTAACTCCAAATGAAAATACCTTTTCTAACTCTCATGAGAAATCTGTATATTGTAACTAGTTATACAGCCTTAGACATTAAATATTCAGAGTCTAAGGTCACAATGGCTGGCTTTACATCTCACCTCCGCCCTTAATACCTGTGTGACCTTGGGAAAGTTTTTCTACCTGTTTCCCTATCTGTAAAATGATAGTAATAACAGTACACACATGCTCCATAAGTGCTAGATTTTATTAAAGCTTAAATCACTTAGGCTCTGCAGTTACACTGCCTAGATTCAAATGCTGGTTCTACTAATCTAAATAAATAGCTTAGTAACTATGGACATACTTTTCTTAACCTTGCTGTTCTCATCTGTAAAGCAGGGCTACTAATGCCAACCCGATGATTACTGCTTAAGGATTAAATGTATATCAGCACCTAACACAGTGCCTGGCATGTAATAAAATGTTATGTATGTTTATGGTTAGGATTACTTTTAATATTCCTTTTATAATTACTAATGATATTAATTAGACTTGCAATGAAAACCACTGGTATTTGTGCCATTTATTGCTTACCTTAAGGCACATTTAAGAAATAGCAACACGAAGAATATTTCTTGCTTCTTCCCAAAGCTAAACAGTCCCCTGTCCACAGACTGTCCACTGCTATTCTAAAGCTTTGTTTCTACCAGAAAATCAAATTGGAAAGTCATGCAATTAAGTGGAGAATTTGATTTTTTATCAACAATGTGTAGAATTCGTGCTCCTTTAAAACTTGCTTTCTTTTTGGAAGGATATCTTTTATTTGGATCATTCAAAAACGTTTGAGTCTCTGCTGTAAGAGTGCACCAAGTGTCATCCCTTGTTTACTTCTCGATAGATCTTTACAGACTCCAGTGAGTGCCTGCTTTCTCCCTCAGCTAGTGTCAGCCCGGTGTTCCTTGTCATTGAGTAAGGATGACAGCTTTTGCAGCCCAGCTTACATCTTCCTATCTCCATGGAGAAGCTTGTCTTTTAACAAGAAAGAAAGGAAGGAAGGAAGGAAGGAAGGAAGGAAGAAAAAGAAAGAAGAAAGAGAGAGGGAGGGAGGGAGGGAGGGAGGAAGGGAAAGAAAGAAGAAAGAAAGAAAGAGAAAGAAAAGAAAGAAAGAAAGAAATCAGACTTTAAAATGATATAAAAACATCATCAGTCATTTTGAGTGTTTTATCTGCCAGAAGATACAGTCATTTGACAGTGTTAGTCTGTTGCTTAGCATTGTAGTTTCTTTTAGTAATAACAAAATTGTTTTGAATGTTGGTAACAAAAATGAATTGATTTCATGACCTAACCGATAGTATTGGGGGATCTAGAATTTGCCAAAATGAACCAAAAGAGCCAAATTGCTTATAAACCCCATAGCTGGGGACACCTGGGTGGCTCAGCGGTTGAGCTCCTGCCTTTGGCCCAGGGCGTGCCCCCGGAGTCCTGGGATGGAGTCCCGCATCCGGCTCCCTGCATGGAGCCTGCTTCTCCCTCTGCCTGTGTCTCTCTTTCTCTCTCTGTCTCTCATGAATAAATAAATAAAAATCATTTAATAAATAAATAAATAAATAAATAAATAAATAAATAAATAAATAAACAAACAAACAAACCAACCAACCAACCCCATAGCTGCTAGCCAGTCTGGTCGATGCCTGGCAACAGATTGACTTCCCCATCAGTTTTGCTCATTCTCACCTCTGAACATCCTATTCCCCTGGACACCATTGTCACTCAAATCAACCCCATTATGGCCAGGGCTCCAGTAGTGATATCACAGAAAGATGAAGATAATGGGTGGGTCGGATGACTGCAAGCCTTGGATCATTTCCTCGTGTGAGCCAATGAATCCGTTTTTACCAAGACTTCAAAAGTCTTATCCAAAAAAATCCAGAGCTTCTGTAGTTGGACCATTGGTGTTCCAGGGTGACTGTGTCTGCCCTTTCAATCTAAAAGCTAAAGCACTTTGTAAAACCTGAAAACAGTTTAAGACATTAAAAAGACGCACCCCCTTCCAAAAAAAAGGAATTTTCATGCACTGTAGAAACCATTCAGAAGCAAAACATCACATCCTAGTGAATATAATGGGGTCTTGCTTCCCCCTCTTATTTGAACACAACTCTCATTGACTTAAAAGTGACATTTCCAAACTGGTTGCAAGAATGATTTGTCCTCTAAACAAAGCAGGCTGCATTTGTTCTGGTAGAATGGCTTCTCTTCTTTGTCTCCGGATAATTTGATACAGCATTCATTCATTCAAGTGTGACTCTCATTTGAAAAATTTCTCAATGAGACCATTTAAAAAATATTTTTTAATCTGGAGCTTTCATGACCTACTCTAAGGCTTCTTTCAGCCTTGTCCTTGTTAGCTTAATAGAAATGGCAAAAATTGATCTTTTGAAATAAAATTGTTCCCAGTAAATTTCAACCTAAAAGCAGTCATTTTTCCCAAAAAGTTTGTTCGGACCCTGCATGTGCAGTTTGTGTGTACAATTTTAAGATGAGGGATTCTCTAATTGCTTCAAGGGATCCCCCCCACCCCCAAATAAAATGACAAGCTTCCAGCCTTAAGATTTGGAAGGGAAGGGGAGTTACTTAAATCTGGTGTCTTCCATATGCCTGGGGGCTATTTCAAGAATAACATCTCTGAGTGTTTAAAAACAATGCTGTGGAAATTAGAGCTACAGGTAATATTATTTTCTCTTCTGAGAAATGCACCCCATCAGGGGCCAGTCTCTATGCTTCCCACCTTCTCCGGTCTCAGACGGTTTCTGGCCTCATAGGTCAGAATTCCCATAAATTTCAGGGCCTGCCATTTTCTCAGGGCAGAGGTGAGACCCAGAGAAGAAGAGACTCCACAATCACATCTTCACAAACTCAAAGCAGACTTGCAGGGTTTACATTCTAAGCCTATGAATCTTCTTCATGATGGTTCTCATGTCTCTTGAAATAAACAATGTGGAAAGAAAAATATTATGGTCTCTATTTGCAGCATTTTGTTCTGAAAATAACTTGGACAGGAGAGCTGAATCAGCACACACATGAGCAAAGCTCTCTGGCATCACTTGACAGTCGCCTCTTCTAATAAACAACCAGCTCACAGTGACCACAATACCTGGTGTACATAAGAAAATCAAAATTAAAAGGTCTCTTTAATACTAAAGGTAAGATTCGAGTTAAATTTAGGACTAACCAGAAGGCAGTCTGGTAAGTGGTTGTGTTTAGCCCTCAGCTTCTGTTTTTAGTGTGTGAATAGGGTTTAAAAGAATAATTGGCATTTTAAAGTCTGTGTGGCCCTTTAAGACATAAATAACTGAGACCATCAATGAGATCGTTAAATATCAAAGAGCCTACTACCACAGCTTAAATTTCCCCTTGAGTGAGGAGTGAATGATCAAATTCAGAAACACTTCATTTGATAAAGCTAACTGCTCTCCTTCTTGCTAATCTCCTCCTGAGATTTTGCTCTTTACTTGAGCAAATTAACTGAGGGTGAACGATGATCAAAAGAAAAACTTATGAAGAGCAAACTCCATAAATCGCTAGTGAGACTGAAATACACATCAGAAACAAAAAAATCTTTAGTCCAGTAGAGATCAGAAGCAAAAGACGCAGACATAGGCATGAGATATCTGCGATAAAATAAATAGAACACAGACATAGGTTTAGAGCAGGATTAAGAATGTCGCTATCACAAAAAAACTTTGAGGGGCCTGGCCCTTCCTCTTCTTATACCTTGCTTGGCAAGCAGAGTCTGTTAGGAGGAACTCCCAACCTATGATCTCCCTACGCCCACTCCATTCCCACACACACACACACACACCAATTTTCTTTTTTTATCAATAAGGCTTACATAAGACCCTTGAGCTGAGCCAAAATGAACAGAGGAAATGTACATAGACATCAAGATAGCCGTGCTTGAAGAAATAGTAATCTGAAAATTACTTCTGAAATATAGCCTACAGCTATAGAACTGCGTGCATACCAAAGAACTGTGTAGAAGTTTATTCATTGTATGTAGTGTTATTTGTAAAGAAATAATTGGAAACAAACATCCATCAATTGGGGACTGGCTAAATAGGCCTTATCCTCACAGTAGAATCATATGTAATTATAAGAACACACAGGATGCTTTCCAGGATATACTGTTGCTGAATGGTGTACGTAGTATGCTATTTCTGGTGTAAGAATGGAGAGGAGATAGGAATATATATTTATATTTACATAAAGGAACTCTGGGAGGAAACAAATTAATGAGAACATTTCTAAGGCTGCATAGTGAGAGGTTAAAAGGGAACAGAGTTGGGCACTTCCCCATGAATGACTTTTTTGAACATTTTTGGTTTTTAGACTATGTGAATGTATGATCTATTCAGGATTTTTTAAATTTAATAATAATACAACTCGGTAACAAAACAGCCCCCTTCCCCCTTTTTTTAGCTAAGCAACAAATTCGGACATGTCACTAAAGAAAAGATGTGGGTAGTAACTAAGCATGTGAAAAGATGCTTGATATCATTAGTCATTAAAGAAATGCAGATTAAAACCAGAATAGCTCAAATTAACAAACCTGCCAATACTGAGTGCTCAGGAGGATGGGCAGCCACAGGAATTCATACATTGCTGGTGGGAATGCAAAATGGTTTAGCCACTTTGGAAAGCAGAGTACCAGTTTCTTACAACATTTAACACGCATTTACCATACTGCCCAGAAATCCCACTCCTACATGTTTAAAACCAAGAGAAAGGGATAACATTAAGTGTCTCCACCCCAAAAATCCAACAAACTTGAACACAAATGTTTATGGTCGCTTTAATTATAGTGGCCAAAAACTGGAAACAACCCAAATGTCTACCAACTGATGATGGATAACCAGTTATATTGCTGGAATTCCAGTTAGCCATACAAAGGAAAGAACTGACACATGCAACTAATGAGTGAATTTCAAATACTTTCTGCTAAGTGAAAGAAACCAGACTCAAAAGGCTACATGTAGTGTGATTCCATTTCTGTAACATGGAAAAGCTAATACTCCAAAGACAGAAAACAGATCAGTAGCCAGGGACAGTAGGTTGAGAAAGGTTTGCCTACAAAGGGGGTTAGGGAACTTTCAGGGGGGGCAACGGGATTGTTTTGTATTGTGGATGTGGTGTACATTTGTTAAAATTCATGAAATTGTATACATTACAGGGGTGAATTTTACTGTTTATAAATTATACCTCAACAAACCTGGCTTTAAAATTTAATAGTCAATAATAGGAGGGAGATGTGGTCAAACTTGTCCTTTGGAAAGGTCACTCTGGTTGCTGTGTAGTAAAACACTAGAGTGCAAGAGTAAAATGCAGCTCTTCCAGTGGTTCTATGGGACAACCCCCCTGAGAACCAGGACTAAGACATTGGTGGGTCTGGACAGAGGCAGGCACTTCTGAAGTGACAGTTGGGAATACTTGCTAATAAACTGGATTCAGGTCAGCAGAGACCAAGAGTGGTCAACGGGGACTCCAAAGATTCTTTTATTTCCCGTGTGTGTGTGTGTGTGTATTTTATATAAATATATAAAATAAGAGGTTGTACTTGGTCATCCATTCAGGCTGCTGTAACAAAAATACCAAAAAGATTGGGTGGCTTAAGCAACAAATATTTTTTTTCCCACATTTCCCACATTTCTAGAAGCTGGAAAGTCCAAAACCAAGGTGCTGGAAGATTTAATGTCTGGTGAGGATTTGCTTCCTGGTTCATAGATGGCCATCTCCTCACTGTGTCTTCACAGGGCAGAAGGGCAAAGGAGTTCCACTCTCATGACCTAATGATCTCCCAGAGGCCCCACTTCCAAATGCCACCACACTGGGGATTAGTTTCAACATATGAATTAGAAGACATACACACATTCCATCTGTAGCACTACGCCGTATGAGGCAGGCAGAGAGCAAAGATTATCAAATGGCTCTTTTTTTTTTAAGGTTTTATTTATTTATTCATGAGAGACAGGCAGAGACATAGGCAGAAGGAGAAGCGGGCTTCTCGCAGGGAGCCCAGTGCGGGACTCCATCCCAGGACCTCAGGACCACGATCTGAGCCAAAGGCCCCCCGGGTGCCCCTGTCAAATAGTTCTATTCCCAATGCCACCATGAATTATTTGCAGAACCTCTGTTAGAGTCTCTAAATGTATGCTAAGGACTGGAAAAATTACATAAAAAATCTGAGAACATGAGGCCAAGAATGCCTTAGCTGTTTGTCCTAGAAATTAAAGAGGAAAGAATCAAGTCCATGTCTTCTCAGGTAAGAAGAGCCACTAGGGAAGGGGGTGTCTGGCCGGCTCAATGGGAGAACTTTGCCTTTTGATTTCAGGGTCATAGATTCAAGCCCCACATTGGGTATAGAAATTACTTTAAAAATAAATAAACTTGGGGCACCTGGGTGGCTCAGTGGTTGAGTGTCTGCCTTTGGCTCAGGTCGTGATCCTGGGATCCTGGGAACAAGTCCCACATCGGGCTCCCTGCATGGAGCCTGCTTCTCCCTTTGCCTGTGTCTCCACCTTTCTGTGTGTCTCATGAATAAATAAATAAAATCTTTAAATAAATAAACTTAAAGAAAAAGGGATGGGGGGCTACTGTGAAAGAAGATGCTCTTCCTTCAGAAGGGTGATAGCAAAAAGATGAAACTGTCACTTCTATTTTCTGGTCAACATAAAATGGCCTGACTAGACAAGAAGAGAAAAAAAATGGGGCTGAAATATATTTTGTTTATTAATTAATAAATCATTATTATTTATTTGTGGGTTTTTTAAATGTGTAAAGTTCATTTCCTGTGCTTGCACATGTATTTGTCATGGCTGACTGGACTGACAAGTGATTGCCCATTAGCTTAGCTTAGACGTTCCTGGCCGTTCCATTAACATGCATGACCCCAATTTGGATCTAACCGTCTAGAGCAGGGCATTTGCCTTTGGCCACCTCAGTTCAGAGTCATTCGGTCAAAATAGCTAAATCATATCTTAGAATGCCATGTGAAGTTCAACAGGAAATCCTTTCAGGTTTGTGCTCATGAAACCCTTTGTGGTAAAGGTGAAGACCAGAAAGAACAGCAATAATAGAGCCCAACCCTTTTTATTTTACACACACACACACACACATATACACATACTTATTCACAGATATATTCTATTTCTTTCTACTAAAGATTTTGTTTATTTGAGAGATAGAGCATGAGCTAGGGGGAGGGGCAGAGGGAAAAAGAAACTCCCTGCTGAGTGGGAGCCCAACGTTGGGCTCGATCCCAGGACCCTGAGATCATGATCTGAGCCAAAGACAGATGCTTAACCCACTGAGCCACCCAGGTATCCCTAGATATATTCTGATTATAAAAATAACATGGGATCCCTGGGTGGCGCAGTGGTTTGGCGCTTGCCTTTGGCCCAGGGTGCGATCCTGGAGACCTGGGATCGAATCCCACGTCGGGCCCCTGGTGCATGGGGCCTGCTCCTCCCTCTGCCTGTGTCTCTGCCTCTCTCTCTGTATGACTATCATAAATAAATTAAAAAAAAAAATAACACACTTTGTGACTATCAAACATTTTAGAAAACCCTCTCCAATTTCGATTAGCAAGTATTCATTGTTAGCTTTTTGTTATATATTCCTCTAGATTGTTTTCTGCACAACTACATTTATTTTAAGAGCATTACTTATATAAAGATAATTTAAAGAAATCCAAACCAAGATTTTGACCCTGGGTATTAATACTCCCACACTGATTAGAGGGAGGAAATTAAATGAGAGGATATATCTAAATATCTCTAAGGATATATCTAAATAATTCATTAACTTTTAAAGAATTAATCTAAGGTTGTTTCCTTTGATGGTTTTTAAGAGAACATGATAAAAATTAATGTAAAAGAGTAAAATAGAATTACAGAATTATCTGATTCTATATAAAGATTCTTAACAACAGTGTTTCAAAGAAAGTTAATACATTTCATTCATGACAGTGACAGGGTTCGGAACACACTACCCCCAAATATGGCCCCTTGGCATATTGAATATTTCAAGCTAAAGGAACTTGGGAAACGGCAGGTGCAGGAAGGACTCTGTTCTTCCCTTCCACCCTGTAGCAGGTCATAAGACTCTCAGATGAGAAGCGCTCTCCCTATACTCGGAGAAAAGGAGCATCCTTTCCTTCAAAAACAGAGGAAGAGGCACCTGACTTAACCAGTCAGTTAAGTTTCTGACTCTTGATTTTGACTCAGGTCAGGATCTCAGGGTGGTGGGATCGAGCCCCACTTTGGGCTCTGTGCTAGGTGTAGAGCCTGATTGGGATTCTCTCTCTCCCCTGCTCCTCCTGCCCCTACCCCTGTCTAAAACAGGAAAAAAAAAAAAAAAACCAGAGGAGTCCAAACAGGCATTGCTAAGCTTCCCCTAGGTTAGTACTCTGAATTTGTGTACTTTTGTCCTCTCACATTTTTCCACAACTTTCCCTTCTTCCTTAAACCCAGGGTAAAAAAAAAAAAAAAAAACAAACCCCAAACAAACCCAGGGTAAAACCACTCAGGTTTAACCATTTCCTGGGACCTTCATTTCCTAATTAAGGCTCTTGCATTACATTAGATTAAGATTAAATAAATTTGTATGCCTTTCCCTGGCTAATCTGTTTCTTGTTATAGTATCCCAATCAAGAACCTAGAAGGGTTGAAGAAAAAGATTTTTTCCTACCTTACAATAGAAAATTTTACTTTGGTAGAAATGTCTTCTAAATAATATGATAAAGTACATGCCCTAATGTCTTAGCCATCTGATGATGAAAATGGTGATTAATAGGGGCACCTGGGTGGCTCAGTGGTTGAGCGTCTGCCTTCGGCTCAGGGCGTGATCCCGGGGTCCAGGAATGAGTCCTACATTAGGCTCCACACATGGAGCCTGCTTCTTCCTCTGCCTGTGTCTCTGCCTCTCTCTGTGTCTCTCATGAATAAATAAATAAAATCTAAAAAAAAACAACAACAAGAAAATGGTGATTAATAACCAGTAGAAAATTAGTATCAAGATATCTTGTTTGTCTAGACTCAACCTATTCCAGAAAGCTTAAGAAAACCTTTAACACAAATGTTTTGTATCACCTTGTATGCAATTTCTTTTGGTTATAAAAATATTTTGGGTAACAAAAAGATACCCAGACCTGTTTTGGAAGATCAAGTAATGCCACCAAATTTATAATAACAAACAGCAACAACAAACAAAACAATAGGTGGCCCCAGAATTAGATTCCCCAAAGGCAGAGGCAACTTTTAATTTAATAGCTGTTTTTCTGGGATCCCTGGGTGGTGCAGCGGTTTGGCGCCTGCCTTTGGCCCAGGGCGCGATCCTGGAGACCCGGGATCGAATCCCATATCAGGCTCCCGGTGCATGGAGCTTGCTTCTCCCTCCGCCTGTGTCTCTGCCTCTCTCTCTCTCTGTGACTATCATACATAAATAAAAAAAAAAAAAAATAGCTGTTTTTCTTTTTATATTTTACTCTTTAGTTTTAAAATAACAATACTGATTAAATAATTTTAGACATTATGTACTCACTTTATGCTATGGAAGGTAAGGATTTAATATCCTTTTACCACTCCTGCGTACACACCCACACACTCATGCTCTTCCCACTGTACCATGTATTTGAATCATAATCGTGTATTAAATGAATATTCAGTTTTTATAATAGAATAATGCAAATATTGCTTACAAGTAAGCAGTGCTTTGTATACATTCTTTTTTTATACTTTCATTTTTCCAGGAGCTAAATATTGCTTATTTATTTGTTTTGTTGTTTTTGCATGAGTGGGGATTGTGCATGCGTGTACGTATAATTTTTCTATACTTCTCTAATTCTCTTACCAGCAACATTGTCAAGCACCTCAAGTTTTCTTGTAGGTTTTGTTTTTGCTTTTGCTTTTGCTTTTAATGGAGACATCTCTCCTAGATCCTTCCATCCTTCTGTTTCTATCTGGAGTGGTTGATCTCTAGAACTGCTAGATTTTTGTCAGCCTCATATTTTCTTGACCATGACTCTAGACATTCAATTTGCCTCTTTCCTTTGCTGGAATTCTTGTTTTCTTATTCACATCTTCCTCTTTCTTGGTTTATTCTCCCTCTTTGGTAGCATACATGTTCTGAAAGATTCCTGGAAAGAAAGATATAAAGAAGGCAAAGTTTTTGAGATTTGTCTGTTTGAAAATATCTTTTTTTCTAACTTCGTATTTGATAGATTAGCTGAGCAAAGAATTGGATTGGAAAGATATTCCCTCAGAATTATGAAGGCATTTAGCTCCTGGTGTTGAGAGTTCAATGCCACTTTATTTTCTCATGACTTTTCTTTTTCTTTCTGGAAGCTTTTAAATTCTTTTTATCCCTACTGGGGATTTTGCAGTGCTGTGTCTTGGTATGTATGGGTCATTTTCATTTCCCAATCCCATCCTTTATTCTGGGATGTGTTCATATATCTATCCATGATGGTTCATTTGATGGGTCAGCTTGGCTGGGCCATAAGGTGCCCAGATACTTGGTTGAACATTATTGTGGGTGCATCTACGGCTGTTTCTGGATGAGATTAACATTTGAATCAGTAGACTGAGTAAAAGCAGATTGCCCTCAGCAGTGTGGGTAGGCTTCATTCAATTCATTGAAACTCCAGGGACAGAAGAAAATGTTGTATTAGAATTCACTTTCGCTGCCTGACTGCCTACTACCTTTGGACTCAGACTTGAACTGGAGCTATACCATTGGCTCTCCTGGGTTTCTAGCTTGCTGATTGCAGATCTTGGGACTGATTGGCCTCCATAGTCAAGTAAGCTGATCCTTTATAATAAATATATTACATTTATATGTATCTACTTTTGGTTCTGTTTTTCTGGAGAACCCAGACTTGAACAGTGTCTGACAATTTCTGCCTCTCTTTTGTCCTCTTCTTGAAATCAGATATTGAACCTCTTGAATTGCCCTTCTTCTCTTCCCTTTCCTAATTTTTTGTTCTACTTTTGAGAGATTCTTCAACTTTCTCTTTCAACATCTCTACTGAATTTTTTTTTCTTTCTACTGAATTTTTTATTTAAATCAATATATATTTTTTTAATTTCTAAAGCACTTGTTCTTTAGTCATTCCATTGTCGTAGGACACTGTTTTAATCCCAAGAAAGCAGTAGCATCACTTACCTTTGGGAGGATATTAATAGTTTGAGATTTTTGTAGAGGCTGCTTTCAGGCAACAGGCTCGAGCAATGGAAACTTGATCAAGGTAATAGGGCCCATGATGACCCCCCAAATTGAATGCAAATAGGCTCATTAAACAACTCCCCTCAAAACAGCCATAGACCCTAACTGACCAATCGGCTACTTACAACCAAGTACAATTCCTAAGATGACCAACAAAAGGAGGAAATTCCATACTTCCATACTTCCTCACTCAGCCCTGTAAGGAGCCCTGTAAGTAGCCCCTCACCACCACCCTATCACAGTCTCTGCTCTGCTGTTCTGACCACTGCTTCCCTGCAGTGTATTCCATAAACTTCTATCTCCATTGTTCTGCCTTGGGTGAATTCTTTCACAACCTGTGCCACCAGCCTCCACCCGACCTGGACGTCCCATAGTTTTCTTCTGCTCCTGGCATAGCCTTTGATTCTCCTGAGTTTCCTTTTTTCTGTTGTTTTATTACTTTTTTTAATATAAGAAGTTTTCCTCAAAAGTCTTCCAGTTCATGTTAAAACTGAGGTGCTCGGGGCGCCTGGGTGGCTCAGTCTGTTTAAGTGTCTGCCTTCGACTCAGGTCATGTGATCCTGGGGTCCTGGGATTGAGCCCAGCATTGGGCTCCCTGCTTGGCAGGGAATCCACTCCTCCTTCTCTCTCTGCACGCTCTCTCTCGCTCTCTCGCTCCCTCGCTCTCTTGCTCTTGCTTTCACTCTCTCTCAAGTAAATAAAAATTAAAATCTTAAAAAAAAAAAAAAATTTGAGGTGCTAAAAGCCTGACTGGAAGCTTTAAGTCCACAAACAGGGTTTGTCGAATGGTGAGGTTCATGGTAGGGTTATCAGGTGGAGCTTGGACGTTTTCCTGGACAACCCTAAAAGTCATTAGGTCTTTTTCTTGGGTCTTTTCCAAAGAAATACTATCCAGTCTGCTGGGAGAGAGCTAGAAGCTTCCCTGCCAGCATCCTGGGGATTAAGGAGGGGAAATGGCCTGGGTGTTCCCATGTGGTAGACAGCCTTTCACTCAATCTCACTGTCTTCTGTCCAGTGCCTCATCCCCACCTTCAGCTGTGCCTGTCATCAGCCCTCAGTCCAGGGTCTCTTTGGCATAGTCTCTCCATCACCAAACCTCTCATGTCCATCTTGAGTTGGGGATGTAATCACTGGGCTTCAGTGGGTGGGGTAGAAGTTTAAGAGCTTTAATTGCTCCTTGTGCCAACTCTCAACTAATTTTCCTATGTTTGTCTCACATCTTGCCCCTCCTTGGAAGGTCTCTAACTTCTGACTCTTTCAGGTGTTCTGGGCCACGAATTAGTTTGCTTTTCACTGGCAAGCACCTCTGCAGAAACGTTAGCTTCAATTTTCACTGCTCTAATAATTCAGTGACTACCTCTTGTCCACTTTTAACCTTCTAGAATTTTATTGTCTCTAATCCTCTATTGTGGTCTCTGTTTTTCTTGCCCTGTATTGTCACTTTATATCTTTACTGTCATTTTGGTGAGGTTTCAGGAGACAGCATAAATGAATACAGAACGCACGTTCTAAGAGATACACAAGAGTCCTTTGCCATATGTAAGCAGAGAGAGCAAAGCATGAAAAGTATGGTTCTCTGTTCTGCCAAGGTGCTGGCTATAGGCTGGTACACTCGACCTCCCCAGTCTACTCCTCACGATTACACATACACAGAACATTTGATTCTGTATTTTTTGTTCTGGTCTTGATTTTGTCACTTAGCCAAATGTCTTGGAGCTGTATCCATATTCATATTTATAGGCTTATCTCGTTCTTTTTAATGACTACATAGTATTCAACAGTATGAATTTATCATGTTTTATTTAACCATTATTTAATCATTTCCCCACTCTTTTTAAATTTTATGCATACACAGACACACGTCTATATATGTACACATTTATATAGCCTTAAAAGTTAACTAAATTAAGTGACTAAAATGGCAAAAATATCAAATTATATTTATGCAAAGAAGGGATCAAAAGAAGGACAATATCATATACATAGAAATCTTTGCTGTTGGCTTATACTTAATAGTGAATGAATGGAAGCATCTGCAATGCCTCCAAAATCAGAGATATTAGGATTCTCCTTCAGTTGAAGATACACCATAAATTAAGCTATAGCAGCCTTGAAACTCTGTAAGTCCATAGACATAGATTTATGTAAATGAAAAACTAGGATTCAATTTACAATTTATATTTTTACAAAACAGGTAATGTATTCTCTGCTAATCAGATTTTATGTCAATCAGAGTCCTGACAGGAAACAGATGGCACTTTCCAATGGGGAACAGAGGAGAATTTAAGCAGGGGACAATTTTCAGTGGTGTACGAGGGTTCAAGGAAACCAGAATGGGACGGTCGAAGACTTTGGGGCTACATCAGAGAGAGCCTTTGCCACTCTTGTGCCTGAGGGTCAAGAAACAAGAGAGTTACTGGGCTCAGAGAGTAAGTCTAGCTGGAAGACAGGCAATCTGCAGGAGCTGTGGCTTTGTGGAGGGACCCTGCTGACCTTCAGCACCCAGAGGAGGAGGAGGAGCTGGGGGGAAACATCTGACTTCACTCATCATCCTGCAGTTTTGCTAAATCTGGCAACCCTAGGTGGGTAAGAGTAGAGAGTCAATCTGGAGAGGCAAATGGAGAACACTCCTCCTACCTGAAGGAGCAGTGTTGTACTGCGCTCATTAGTAGCCGTGCCTATGGACCTTGGGGCAAAGTCAGTCGCTCAGAACTGCAGACAATGTACTTATCCAATCATAATAATGAGTTCATTAAGTCAGCTCTGAAAGTTGCACACATCTTGGCTTATAATTCCAATTATAGAGAAAAGAGACTACATATAAAAAGAGTCAATAAAAATGAAAAAGCAAACTTTTCATTAAAAGAGTCAATAAAAATGAAAAAGTAAAAACATCCCCTTGTTGTCTCTTCTCATTAGTATTTGGTTTCTTTATTATTCCAGCCCCCGGGTCTTCATCAGTAGCTGAGTGGAATGTCTCCATCCAGGCGTTAGGAAAAAAATGTCATGGCAAATAGAGGCTAAACAGACCAGAGAATGCAAGAAGGATAACTTGAGCAAATGGTGAGAACAATCCTTACATTTATAATAAATATTAATTCATGACAGAAACACGTACAAAGGAGAGTATGGATGGGGCCAATAAGAAAGCAGAGTCCCTCATAAATTACTAGGATTGAATAGTAGTATGGTAATTCCTAAGCATCAATCTAATTTATGAGTAAAATTGATTTTAATTTATAAGCAAATAGAAAAAAATTAGAGTCAGAGTGTCTGCTGTTATTCTTACCTTAAAATAATAAATCTGAGGGGTGCCTGGGTTGCACAGTTGTTTGGGCATCTGACTCTTGGTTTCAGCTCATGTCATGATCTCAGGGTCATGGAATCGAGCCCCACCTTGGGCTCCATGCTCAGGCTATAGTCTGCTTGGGACCCCCCTCCCTCTGCTCCTCTCCACTGTGTGCTCTCTCTCTCTCTCTCTCTCTCTCTAAAAGTAAAGAAGTAAATCTTTAAAAAAAAAAAACTAATAAATATGATTAGATGGGGGGAGAAAAAGAGCCCAGAGGGAGCACTAAGTTTTTATAGGTTTGGAAACTATTTTTTTTCCCTTAAAAAGTCTTTTCAAACTTAAAGACAGATTTGACTTATTCCATTTCCATAGTTCATCTATTTACTGCCAAAATATGACATTTTTATAGGTTTAACATGTTATACTTTTTATTACAATTTTTTAAAATAAGAAGTACTGAGGAGGAAAAATCATTTTAAGTTTCTGCCATTTGACTCAACAGCTGTAAGAGAGCTTGAACTCATTTTTAGTGATAAACTACTGCATATCTTGATGCCTGGGGAAGTCCAAGTTCCTGGTTTCCAAATAATGACCCACATCACGTAGTGATCTACCTGGGATAGACCACTTTTTAACATATCCTTTCTATGTGACCAAATTATTTTCAGTAATAGTTACAAAATAAAAATAATAGCAAAAAACCCTCAAAGTGACATTTTATTATATTATTTATTATCTTATTATCTATTTCCTTTTTTAAGAAAAGATTTTATTCATTTATTTAAGAGATTAAGAGAGCGGTCAGGACAGAGAGCAGGGAACCCAACCAGGGGCTCAATCAAGATCATGACCTGAGCCAAAGGCAGATGCTTAACTGGCTGAGGTACCCAGACAACTCTCATATTATCTATTTCTAAAAGTAATCATGTCAGTAAAAAGCAATATAAACATTACAGTACAAAAAAAGGGTTGGATTGTTCTGCTTAATTATATTATACTAGGTCTTTTTTAAAGTGTGTGTGTGTGGGGGGGAGGATATATAAAGAAAGGTTTCCAAAAATTGTGACTATAAGGGGATAAGACAAGGAATTTGGCAGTGATGGAATAATTCTGTGTCTCAATTGTGGTGGTGGTTACACAAATCCACACGTCATAAAGTTGTATAGAACTGTATATGCACCCACAAATGAATGCATGCAAAACTGATGAACAGGGAATGAGGGCCATGGATCACACCAAGGTCAGTTTCCTGGGTTTGATATTGCACTGTCGTTAGGTTAAGATTCCAACATTGGGAGAACTGTGTGAAGAGTATCAGGATCTCTGTGCACTATTTTTTACAACTTTCTGTGATAATTTCAAAAATTCAAAAATTCTTTCAAAGGTTACGTACTCTGTGATTCCATTATTTTGATATTTTCAAAAAGACAAAAGTATAGTCACAGAGAACAGACAGGGGTTGCCAGGGGTAGGGAAAGGATAGGACTACAGAGGAATAGCACTGGGAGATTTGAGGGGTGATAGAACAGTCCTGTATCTTGACTGTGGTTGTGGTTACACGAATCTATACATGTGTTAAAATTCATAGAACTGCATATCAACAAAAATGTCAATTTTACTATATATTAATTTTTTTAAATGTTACCTTAAATATTTTTTGAAAACTGTTGAAAGCTTTGGAATCAGGCACTTTCACTTCTATACTGGAATATTGCTCTCATTTATATGAGGAACCTAAAAAACAAAGCAAAACAGAAACAGACTCATAGCAGATTTGGGAATTGGTTACCAGAAGGAGGATGAGTTGGAGTTGAAGGGGATTGAGGTACAAACTTCCAGTTATGAAATAAATAAGTCACCAGGATATAATGTACAGCATAGGGAATATAGTCAAATGATATTATAATTACTTTTTATGGTGACAGATGGTATCTTATCATGGAGATCATTTTATAATACATGAAAATGTTGAATTTTGTACACCCGAAATTAATAGGATACTATGTCAATTATACTTCTATACTGTACTGCTTTATCTGATTCCAGATTTTTCACTGAGCTATTTTATAACTCAATTTGTAGATATGTGATAGCAATGCAAAATAATTATCTATTGTCATGCAAATAAATTCTATAGTATAATTATGGTATAGGAGTTTAAATTCACTTCCCCCACACCCTTTCACCCCAGTGAAAAATGCCAGTTTTGTATCCCTTTGTAAATTCATTTTAACATCTCTTTGCTCTAAAATGGTGGTTCTTTTGATTTTTCCTTTGAACTGTATTTCCAATCTCTCCACTAAATAATAAATTAAGTAAAATCTTTAACATGGGTTCATCTTATATTTGCTTGAGAGTCATGGTTTTGCCACTTTTAGAAATCTATATTTTAACAATTTTATAGCTAGAAAACGCTGAAAGACAATGCAAAAGTGTAATAAAATCACTCTCCATAGCATCTTATATACTAAGGCATTTGGGCTATTCTTAATTATCTGGAATTGTAGTGTCTTATAAATGAATTGTTCTGATAACCAAAGAAAGTTTCTATTACCCTTATTAATAATGCTTTGAACAGGGACACTTGGGTAGCTCAGCGGTTGAGCATCTGCCTTTGGCTCAGGGTATGATCCTCAGGTCCTGGGATTGGGCTCCCTGCATGGAGCCTGCTTCTCCCTCTGCCTGTGTTTCTGCCTCTCTCTCTCTCCCTCTCTGTGTCTCTCATGAATAAATAAATAAAATCTTTAAAAAAAAAATAATGCTTTGAAGAGGAGGTTCTTAATAACTATTTGCTAAGTGAATTAATAGAATTGGTATTTCATCTGAGATTGCTCAATCAGATGGAAAGACAGCCTTTAACTTTGCACTTGTGGGCTGAGATGAAGATCCACAATGCTCTTCATTACTTATTTATGGTTGTTCCAAACTTTGTCTGAATATCATTAATCTAAATCGTGGAGGTATTAGAAATTTACTGTACACCTTTGCCACTCACAAATACTTCCCCTGCCACTACACCACAAGAACTCATCCTTTGCATTGTTTTATTTTAGTCAGAGTTTACAGAGAGAAAAGAAAACTTTCCTTTTTATGTCACCATCAAAACCACTGAAATCCCTGGTAGAGGTAGGAAGAACCTGTAGGCACCCACATAAGAGCAGGAATAATCTGAATGTCTAAAAGGAAACTGAATGCTTAGAATTAAAATAAAATTTCCAGTGAGGGGGGAAAAAAGGAATGAAAAAAATAGTTCTATTTGGATAAAAGTAAGAGATTTTTCAAAAAGCAGATGGGTGGGTTTAAGAAAGTATTTAGCTGACAGTCCCCCATGGGAGTGACTGTAAAGCCCCGGTTGATTTTTGTGTACTCCTTGGTGAAGACAGAATGATTATGCCTTGGCACAGTTTTAAAACAGGAAGAATGAAGGTTTTAAATCACTGTTTTATTGAAGGAAAACCGTAGTCTGCACCAGAGGATTCAAAAAACCCAGGAAGTGAAGTGTAGCCAACTGCTGCCTGGGGGCAGAGCGGGGGCCAGGTCTGTACCTGGATCCAGACCAAGTCTGTTTCAAGTTTATTTGATTGAGAATTTTACTTTGAAAAGAGTACTTCACGGGACCTTTGGGAGCTGTCAAACGCTGCCCCCGGGCAGAAGATTAACTGCTCTGCGGACCAGCGGGGAGAAGCCTAGTAAATCAGAGGCCCCTTGTTTGTGGGTCTGTAGGCTTACAGGTGGCTGTGTAACAGGCTGTGCCTCTCTGCGGGGCCTGCGGGACTTCACCGTTTATGGGTTAGAACTAACTGTGTGATGCAAAGGAGCATGTGAATCCATTTTCCAAACTGTGGATTGAAAAGGGGGCTTGAATGAGCCTTCAAAAGAAAAGTTTCCTTGAATTATCTATCTTCTGGAAGGATCCCCAGGAAGCTTGTAGGTGGCTTCTGGGGAGGGGAGCAGCCCTTCCGTATCTTATTGAGGGGGGCGGTCAAGTGTAGCAGTTAGGAGCATGGTGCTGGAAGCCTTGGTGTGCCCTTTAGTTGTGTGGGTTTTCAGCCTGCAATGGTCTCAGCTGTAAAATGAGGATTATAATGAGGCTTGAACGAGTTAATTATATGGAAAGTGGAACAATGGATATAGCACTATACAACTATTGGCTTTTATCATTATGTGTATTTGCATGTATTATTGACAAAAATCAATTTTATGGGTTTTTTTTAAAATATTTTATTTATTTATTTATTCATGAGAGATACAGAGAGGGGGGCAGAGACACAGGCAGAGGGAGAAGCAGGCTCCATGCAGGGAGCCTGATGTGGGACTCGATCCCAAGACTCCAGGATCATGACCTGAGCCAAAGGCAGACACTCAAACACTGAGCCACCCAGGTGCCCCTAACTTTATGTTTTTATAAAATACTAGAAATATCTCTATAAAGCAAATAATTGTCTTCTAATCTCTTAGTTTTCTGGGATTTTCTTGTTATAAGTGACAGTTTCTCACAGTAAGCCACAACTACACTGCTCCTTCCTCCCTCTGGCTCCCTTCTTTGCGTATCTCTTCCGTGATCCTGTTCTCTGCCAGGGCAGGGCTCCCCTCACATCTGTGGTGGCCTGGAAGTGTGAGGGGTCATTTCTATCAGCTAGCTTCTCCAGATAACACCTGACTGCTCCCCAGAAAGTTTATCAGGAGTAGAGGAAATGAAATAATATTTACTATCCCTCAGGCAATCCCCTGCATTGCAGGCGCCCACAAAAGAGAGGAAGAAGCTGTCTTCCTCCATTTTATTGTGCAATTAGTAAAGGCAAGGGAATGCCTTCTCAAATTTATGCCCAAGGGCATGGATGTTAAACTGGAACCACTACCCTCCTTTCTTCGTTAAAAAATTTTTCAAATATACAGAGAGGTAAAGAGAATATAGCATAATGAACCCCCATATATCCAGGGCCTAGATTTAATGATGTGAACCATGCGATATTTGTTCCTTGTCTTATTTATTTATTTATTTTTAAAGGTTGTATTTATTTATTCATGAGAGACACAGAGAGAGAAGCAGAGCCACAGGTAGAGGGAGAAGCAGTCTCCTCGCAGGGAGCCTGATGTAGGACTTGATCCCAGGGACTCCAGGATCACGCCCTGGGCCGAAGGCGGCGCTCAAGGCCTGAGCCACCCAGGCGTCCCTGCTCCCTGCTCCTTGTTTTAAACAAAATTAGAGAGCATGACTCTTTTCCCTTCTTTTCTTTTTTTTTTTTTTAAAACAACTTTATTGAGGTATACCTCACATAGCATACAGTTCACCCATTTAAAGAGCACAATTTAATGTGTTTTAGTCTATTTGCAGATATGTCCAACCATGACCACAATCTTTGAAGACATTGTCATTGCCCTAAAAAGAAACTTTAAATCCTCTAGCCGTTAACCCCACTTCCCTCCACATCCCCAGCCCTAGTCAACTACTAATCTATTTTCTGTCTCTGTTATATATTTGCCTGTCCTAGACATTTCAAATAAGTGGAATCATAACATATGGCCTTTTGTTACTGGCTGCTTTCATTTAACATAATATTTTCAAGGCTTATCCATGTTGTGACATGAGTTAATACTTTATGGCTAATATCCCATTGTTTAGGTATACCGTATTTATCTATTCATCAGTTGATGGATATTTGGGTGTTTTTTTTTTTCTAGTTATACTCATTCATTATTTTGTGTTTTTTTTTTAATTTTATTTTATTTATTCATGATAGGCACACAGTGAGAGAGAGAGAGAGGCAAAGACACAGGCAGAGGGAGAAGCAGGCTCCATGCACCGGGAGCCTGACGTGGGATTCGATCCCGAGTCTCCAGGATCGCGCCCTGGGCCAAAGGCAGGCGCCAAACCGCTGCGCCACCCAGGGATCCCTCATTCATTATTTTGAAATGAGTTTGAATCTCAGTCCACAAAATAAGTGTCACCTCATTTTCTATACAGAACTTCTTTTGAAAGAAGAAGCTCCTATCCCACTAAACAGTGAAACTTAATCACGGTTAGGATGGGCTTTCCACCTTTCCCCAGGGTGGTGTCCGTGTTCCTGAAGGTTTACAGAGTGTAGACACATGTGGAGTGGTAGGTCTTGGGTCCCTGAATTGCTATCACTCCATGGCATCCACTGAGACATCCAGATGGCCCTCTGTCCACTCAGCTCATGCAGATCAGTGCTAGATCTCCCATCAGCCTGGAACATGATGTCCTTAGGCCCCTGGCTCTTTGGGCCTTGTCAGTGTATTCCTGAGCACATCAGAAATATTCTATGGCTCCAATTTTTAGCAGGGAGATTAAGCATTCCATGGGGCCATTTTACATCTGATTGTCCAGACTCCTGCTATGTAATGTGGCCTCCTCCACCTCCAGGTGGCTGCTGAATACATAACGGAAATATAGCTACTCCAAATTGGGATGTGCTAGGGCTATAGAACATGTACTAGATTTCAAACACTTTGTGCAAAGAATACAAAATATCTCATTAATGATTTCTATATTGATCACATGTTGGAACAATAATATTTGAATATGCTGGGTTAAATAAAAATACTTTATTAAAATCAATTTCGCCAGTTTCTTTTTACTTGGTTTAATGTGGGTACTAACTAGAACAGTGAAAATTACATACATGGCTCAAATTATATTTCTGTTGGACAGTGTGCTGGCCTAGACTCTCCACGTGGCAAATTCTAACACCACACCAAAGCAGGGAGTGTTCTGGTGTTTTATTAACTCGGCAAGCTCTATTCTGGAATGGGATTCAGCAGGGTGGGATTCACCAGTAATTCATCAGGCCCCTTTCCTGGGAGTTCCCTCACAGGGAACTGTGATACTCACACCAGTATCTCACTTGTTTCCTTTTCCTTTCTTTTCTTTTTCCAGTTAGACAGTATTTAGTCAAGGGTAATACAGCCTTCTAGCCAGTCTTCTTCTTCTTCTTCTTCTTCTTTTTTAAAGATTTTATTTATTTATTCATGAGAGATACAGAGAGAAAGAGAAGCAGAGACACAGGCAGAGGGAGAAGCAGGCTCCATGCAGGGAGCGGGACATGGAACTTGATCCCGGGACTCCAGGATCACACCCTGGGCCAAAGGCAGGCACTAAACTGCTGAGCCACCTAGGGATCCCCCTAGTCAGTCTTCTAAATCTGTGGTTTATACCCCACCTGAGCTTTTGAAAATCAAAAGCCAATCATTGGACTCTGATCCTACTGTGTTCTTCTTACCCGGAGGCAGTCTGTGTACAGAACACCCCAGCCGCTGCCAGAATGGGGGACTTTTATGGAGGAACAGGAAAAACCGAAAATGAAAACGGCATCAGTTACTGTACCAAACACCACCTTTTATCTGTCATTCCAGAAACGGGTTGTGCAATGATTCTGTGTTGAATGCTATGCCAGGATCTAGGAATACCAGGATGAATGAGAGCTGGGTCCTACTCTCAGAGAGAACTGACCTAATGGGTGATTTGAGAATGTAAATCCATGGGTGCAGTGGAATGTCGGGGGCTCTGCAGCTCAAACATCTGTTCAGGCTACCATAGGGCACAAGGAAAGAGCTAGCCTGGCCAATTCTGCTGTAGGGTGGGGGCAGAGCTACCAGGAAATGAAGTCAGAGCACTGGGGAAACCCAAGGCACTATGGAAACTAAACACTTCATCACGGACTGTGTTAGTGCCTCAGGAAAATATCTCTTTCTGAGCCTTGGTTTCCTCAACTGAAAATGATGTGGATGATTTTGAGCTGTTCTCTCTGCCTCAGAGCATTGTTGTGAAAGAGAAATGTTCAACAAATATGCCAAACTGTTAACATGGTTTGGCATTGGTGGTGGGATTGTGGGTGACTATTATTCTGTTCTTAATATTCTGAATTACCCAATTTTATATAATAAACAAGTATTTTATAGTCCTTTTAAAAAAAAAAAAAGAACAATTTTATTTTAAATTTTGCCTTTGCTGCCAAAGTTCTTGAACTAATGGTCTATACTGGCTCCCTCTACTTCCTCCCCATCCACTGAATCCAACCATTGTAATCTGGCTTCCACCCCCTCATCCAAAGGTCTCCAATGGCCTCCCACTTGCTAAGGCCAATGACCTCTTTTCAACCCTTGTCCAACTTGACTTCTCCACATCATTAACACAGCTCCTTAAACTGTCTGAAAAGCATCGTCTTGAGTCATAGTGGTAATGTATTTACACTACAGAACACAAAAACAAAAACAGAATCCTAGTATCTACAGTTGCCACCACCATAATACAAACATGGCCATTTTGGAGTATTTCCTGCTAGTCTTTTCATTCAAGCATATTTTTGCATCAGTATGGCAAAAATATATATACAATTTTGAATTTACCACTTCCTTAAAACTCCTTATTTCCACAAAACAATTCTTTCCTGGGTTTTCCACAAGTCACCCATCTCTCAAGTTTACACATTAATACACTAATGTGCATAAAGTTTCCTAAAGAGTTTGTTAAAATGCAGATCCTTGGACTCCACTCTATCTGCTCATTCATATCCTATTTCATTAGGATTGAATTGGCCCCAAGAGCCTATGTTTTCTGCTTTCTGCAGCATGTGGTCCAAAGACCATAGCAAAAGACACCGCAGCAGACACATGTCTTGATGGCAACCAGCTAACCAAGCAACCAAAAACCAAAAATAACCTCGCAAACCCAAACCAGAGATTCCTTTTTTTTTATTATTATTTTTTTTTTTTAATTTTTATTTATTTATGATAGGAACACAGTGAGAGAGAGAGGCAGAGACACAGGCAGAGGGAGAAGCAGGCTCCATGCACTGGGAGCCCGACGTGGGATTCGATCCTGGATCTCCAGGATCGCGCCCTGGGCCAAAGGCAGGCGCCAAACCGCTGTGCCACCCAGGGATCCCCCAAACCAGAGATTCCTAGTCATTGGATTCTTGAGGGCTAGGATTTGAGTATCTGTATATTTTTTAAGTCCTCCATGTGATTCCTTTTTTTTTTTTAAGATTATATTTATTTATTCATGAGAGACACAGAGAGAGAGAGGCAGAGACACAGGCAGAGGGAGAAGCAGGCTCCATGCAGGGAGCCCGACGTGGGACTTGATCCCAGGTCTCCAGGACCAGGCCCTGGGCTGAAGGCGGTGCTAAAGCGCTGAGCCACTGGGCTGCCCAGCCTCTATGTGATTCTGACGAACCACTGCCTTAACTACAACCACACTATTCTTTTATGACTTAGTCTTGAAGGTCACACACCATTGTGTGTGCGGATTCTATTGGTCTCACAGGCTAGCTGTGGTATAGCCTGGAAGATGATGCAAGGATGTAAATATTCACCTGGGGTTCTCCTCGAGGCCGGCTACCACAGTGCATGTCTGTTGGTTTTTCTCTACCCTCACCCCTTTCTCTGTGTGGGGAATGCATTTCATGTTATACAGCTGGAGTCCAACCTCTCTCATCTGAGGGGGAAGCAGGTAACCGAAACATGGCCAATTTCAATACTCTAATCTCCTGGCCAGAGTGGCCAATCAAATGTCATCAACTGCAGCCAATCAAAATCTTCTTTAATTTTTGATAGATGGATTCCGAGGGAGAGAGGGTCTCTAGTCCTCTGCTATTTTGATCTCTAAGAATGATGTAATCTGGGGATCCCTGGTGGCTCAGCGGTTTAGCGCCTGCCTTCAGCCCAGGGCGTGATCCTGGAGACCCAGGATCGAGTCCCACGTCGGGCTCCCTGCATGGAGCCTGCTTCTCCCTCGGCCTGTGTCTCTGCCTCTCTCTCTGTGTGTCTATCATGAATGAATAAATAAAATCTTAAAAAAAAAAAAAAGAATGACGTAAGCTGAAGCTTCTTGCAGCCATCGGTTCAGGTTATGTTGGAGGAGGCTGCATTTAGTAAGGGCAAGTGGGGCCAGCGCACAGAGCGAAAGATGAGCAGGGATGGAAAGAGGAGAAGGAGCCCCGGTGAAATAATTGGAGCACCTTGGTCCATCCATGCCTGAAATGTATGCTCAGACTTTCAGGTACACGAGTCAACACATTTTTGTTTGTTTGTTTGTTTAAGCTACGTTCAGTTGGGTTCCTACTACCCACGAGCAAAACGTCTCCCAGCAAATCGGAAGGGTCTGTATCTTCTTTCTCTTGAATTTCCAGCGTCAGGTTCAATTCCTGGTCTCATTTCCAATCTGATGAATAAATTAATTATTAGGCTTTTATATAAAATCAATCTGATACATGCAAATATTGGGGATTTGTCAAAAAGAATTTGCAACCTAGCAGCAAGCAACGGCCAGAAGAGCCCTACAGGCCCTAGGACCTTGCATTACACCAGCCCTTGCGGCAGCCTGCGGGGCTCCTGGCTGGTCCCGGGGCCGCGGAGCTTGTGCCCACCTAGAAGTGGGCAGAAGCGCCCGGTGCTCCCTCCGGGCCGGGGAGAGGCGGCGCGGGTGGACCGCACGCACTGGGGCCCTCGGATGCGTGGAGGCCTCTGCCCTGCAGGCCGGGCCGAGTTCGCGGACGCCGCGGGGAGCACCTGCTGAGGCTCGAGGGGCGGCAGGAATGGGGGGGGGCAGGTGACAGGTGCTCAGGAGGGAGACAGTCCGGCGCCCGTGTCCCCTCAGTGTCGCTCCTGGGGAGCCGCCAGCGTCCACCAGGGATGGGCCTTCACTTTTAATTCCCCGCAGAAGGCCTGCTGCCCCCATGGGGCCCCACACAGACCTCCTGTTGGCAGGGGCCTGTTCCCAAGCCAAGGGAGCCCGCGGAACCCGTCGTTCTCCCCTGGGCGCTCCGAGCGAGTCCAGTTTTCTTTAGCTCATTCAACTCCTGTGGGTCCTGAGCACATACTGACGGCCAGTTTTCAAAAAAATTCCAAAAAAACTTTTCTGTTTTTTTTTTTTTTTTAAGATTTTTTATTTACTTATTCATGAGAGATACAGAGGGAGAGAGAGAGAGAGAGAGAGAGAGAGAGAGAGAGGCAGAGACATAGGCAGAAGGAGAAGCAGGCTCCCTGGGGGACCCTGATGCTGGACTCCATCCCAGGACCCCAGGATCCCGCCCTGAACCAAAGGCAGAGGCACAGCCACTGAGCCACCCAGGGATCCCCCAAAACTCTGGTTTCTAGATCAATGAGAGCCTGGATTCTGGAGTCAGACTGCCTGGGTTCAAATCACAGCTTGTCCACTTACTCGCTCTGCAGGATTTAGTCCAAGTCCTACTTTGTGCCCCTGTGTCCTGGTCAGTAAAATGCAGTTAGGAATATGATAGTGGGGGGCCCTGGGGGGTGCAGTCCGTTTTGCCACTATCTCCTTGGTTTCAGCTCAGGTCCTGATGTCAGAGTCCTGGGATCAAGCCCCTTATCAGGCTCCGTGCTCAGCAGGGAGTCTGCTTCTCCCTCTCCCTCTGCCCCTCCCCCCACCCTTGTGCTCTCTCTGTCTCTCAAATAAACACATCTTAAAAAAAAAGAATATGATAATAGTATTTTTTAAGATTTTATTTATTTATTCATGAGAGACAATGAGAGAGGCAGAGACACAGGCAGAGGGAGAAGCAGGCTCCACACAGGGACCCCGATGTGGGACTCAATTCCAGGTTTCCAGGATCATGCCCTGGGCCAAAGGCAGACGCTTAACTGCTGAGCCACCCGGGTGTCCCGATAATAGTATTTCTTCACAGAGTTGGGGCAGATATTAAATGCATACATGTATGCGTTTATGCTTAGAGGGTTTAGAACATGCAGTGAGCCTGTGTAATTTGTTTACATTATTATTGTTATCCAGCTAAAACTACATTTTTCGCTATGAATCCTCCTTGAATCTTTGTCATTGTAATTACATTTTTTTCTATTTGGCCCTCTCCCCCCCCCCCCCCCCCACCGCCATTAAACACATCTCATGGTAATGATTTGTGGACCAAATGTTGGTTCCCAGTCTGAAGCCAGTTTGGTGGTACACGACTGCCAGTGTCTTGCCAGTTTTCGTCCATAGAGCCTGGGCCTCCCTGCCCTCCACGGGGCCACGGCTTGGTGAGGTCTGTGAAGGTCAGTGTCTGACCAAGTTCCATGTACAAACATTGATTAGCAAATGAGCCCAAGGGTCCTTATGTGATCCCTGAGCTCAAGGCTCCTCACCAGAAGCTTGCATGAATGTTTGCCCCGATCAGGTATCACGTTGTCTAAAGCAGGATCCAGCCACACTCCTCACTGGCTTCGGGGACAGGGTCCTGCACGAGGAGGCAGGCACAGGGCCAGATAGACACCCGAGCCTCTGGATGCATCCAAAACCTAAGCCCCATTCTTTCAAAGGGGAGATTTCCTGTTCAATATACATACTTCAAAAACATGCATTTCACTTAAAAAAAAAAAAAGCTATTTCTGGCATCCCTTATGCTAAAGAATAAATCCTCTAGTGTCGATTCAGAAATGAATCGTTCAAGGAGCCATAGTAGCCACAGATTCCAAGTTCTGATTAGAGTGCTTCAGGGCTCACCAACTGCACCCTGGAGTTTGCATTCCCCATTAGAGCACTTTAAAGTGTTCATTAATAACTCCTAGGGTGAATATTAACACTAACTTTGAAAGTACTCACATATATCTTGCTGTCGAAACTGAAGTATTGAAATTATGAGAATAATCACCCAATGCCTGTGAAGACCTCAGACTATACCTTGATTTTTTTTTTTTTTTTTTTTAGGTGACAGTCTACCTATTAGGTCTGATTTTTTGAAGACATTCATAGATCCCTCATTAAAGATGAATAATTAAAATAACATCAGTTGATGAAATACTCTTTGAAAGAAATCTTCACAGCTCTTGATTTTAGAATCGCTGAAAAATGTGTTTTCAGACACGTGGGTGGGATGTAAAGGATTGTACATGTGACTCAGGCACTTCAGAGGTGACACTAACTAGAGCTCTTTAATACCAGGATTATCAGTGGGAAAAGGTCTTCAAAGAAACAGATTTTAGATGATGCTTAAGTATCAATATATTGACACAGAAGATGTTTTAAACTTTTACAGTCTATAGAAAACAACCTCGGTTTATGGTAAAAAGTCATGCAGCCAAAACGGTAGAGCAGAGTTCAATGCCATGTTTATTTAGGACACACCTCACCCCCTTGCTTTTGAAACTGAGCTAAAAGTAGGTCACAGTAGGCAAAATATTAAAAGAAAATATAGATATTTATTTTTAGTGTCCTTGATGGTACATAAGTTTGGCTCTAGTTAATTGCACAGAGGGCAGCAGGGGGCACAGCTTTTCTGCAGGATAAGAGAAAGAAGGCAGAAGGCAGGAAAGATTAAGAAGGGCAATTGCCAAGGACAGGGGTTGTCTAGTGTGAGGCGGATGATCTAGGGGCGCCTGGCTGGCTCAGTCTAGAGAGCATGCAACTCTTGATCTTGGGGTTGTGAGTTCAAGCCCCATGTTGGGTGTAGAGATTACTTAAAAAAATAAAATAAAATCTAAAGTGGATGGTATATCACTAAAAACCCAAACTAAAATTTTTTGTTTTTGTTTTTCATTATCGTGTTCTTAGGGGAAATGAAGGAACCCTATGATTATGGAGGCATAACAATTCAGTGGGGTATAAGCATGAAGCTATTAACTGCTCCCAGCCGCCTCTGGAGGAATCCCTGGGCAGCGGGCTCCCTTTATATCTGACTGCTGTTCCCATCCAATTCCATAACTTCCCAGTCCTGTTTCTAATGCTCAGTCCTACTCATTTGTCAACTTCAATGTCAAGAACAAAACAACACAGGGATGCTTGGGTGGCTCAGCAGTTGAGCAGCTGCTTTTGGCTCAGGCCGAGATCCTGGGATCAGGCTCCCTGCGGGGAGCCTGCTCCTCCCTCTGCCTGTGTCTCTGTCTCTGTCTCTCTCTCTCTCTTTCTCTGTGTGTGTCTCTCATGAATAAATAAACAAATCTTTAAAAAAAGAAGAACAAAACAACACAAAACTTCAATGTCAGTCTTGTGGGGGTGGGGGTGGGAGATGTGTCTGCCCTCACGGACCCATCCATTTTCTTCTTTTTCCTAGAGAGGAGCACCCTAGGTTTGGGGGATGGAATGAGAGGCAGGATCTGCTCACTTGACTGCTTTAGGCAGGCGGGCAGGAGGTGACCAAGGCCACGGCTGCCTCTCTCATACGAAGAGATTTTCTTCCCCACCGTAGCTGCCCATCTTCACCCTCCATGGGGCCACGTGGCAGCCACATGGGCTCTGGAGTTGGGATCTGGCTCAAAGTCAGCCCCTTTCCTTTCTCTCGGCCCAGCCTCCCCTACCCAAGCGGCCCCGCTGGACACCACTGTCTGGGATGTGGTGCTGAGAGGCGGCCCTCGCTCCCTTACTTTGTCTCCTCCACTTACAGGAAATTCTATCCTTGCAGTGCAAATGGTAGCAGTGCAGTCTGGAGCCTCGCGAGGAGTGAATTAGAGCACTTTATGGGAGACGAGGGGAAAGATAGAAAACCATCTGTCAGTAAGTCAAAGGAATGCATCATTCCTCGGAGTAATGGAACTCCAGGCCCCGCGAGCGGATCGAGCAGCTCCCAGCCCATCTCCAAGCTCCGAGCAGTAACTTAATGCCCAGGACTCAGAGAACACATCAGACTTTTTTTTTTTTTTTTAAGAGGAAATTTATTTTATTTTTTTATTCATTTACGACAGTCACAGAGAGAGAGAGGCAGAGACACAGGCAGAGGGAGAAGCAGGCTCCATGCACCAGGAGCCCGACGTGGGACTCGATCCTGGGTCTCCAGGATCACGCCCTGGGCCAAAGGCAGGCGCCAAACCGCTGCGCCACCCAGGGATCCCTACATCAGACGTTTTAATTGGTGAAGACAGATACTGCGTGTGATTTTAGCTAACGGGCAGAGAAGAGATCATGGTTCTACTTAGGCCACGCCTTTCCCTTTCACACCTGAGGTCAAAGCTACCAACTCCAGAGCCCCCCACACCTCTCCAGGGCTCTGAATCTTGCCCTAATATTGCTCTGGATTGTTGAAATGCTCCTGAAGAAAAATCTTTCTCACTGGAAATGATTAGTTTTGTTGTCTTCATCCTGAGGCCAGATTCAAACCCCTCCTTTGTGGACTAACTTGCTAAACTTAATTGTTCAGCTCTGTCCTTCCAGCTCCCTTCCTTTTTTTTTTTTTTTTTAAGATTTTATTTATTTATTCATGAGAGATACAGAGAGAGAGAGGCAGAGACACAGGCAGAGGGAGAAGCAGGCTCCCTGGGGGGAGCCCAATGCTGGACTCCATCCCAGGACTCCAGGATTGTGACCTGAACCCAAGGCAGAGGCCCAACCACTGAGCCACCCAGGTGCCCCTCCTCCCAGCTCCCTTATTTTCTGTACCTCTTTGGGAGTCAATGGATAACTCTGGAGCTCAAGTGAATAGGCTATTTCTTTAAACTTTTTATTATGGGAAATTTCCAAATCATAGTAATCAAATTTCTACAATGGTCTCATAAATTGAGATACTAATATGGCTTATCTGTTTTATTTGATTGAAACATTTCTTGCAAGAGTCAGATTACACTAGGTTATGCTGTGGAAACAGACAGGTTTATTTCCTGCTCACGTGAATTTCCCCTGTGAATCAGCTTCACATACTCCTTACTCCTGGCCATGGGCTGAAGAAACAGTCTTCGTTTGGGATACACACACGTCCTGGCAGATGGAATGAGAAATGGTTAAAACACAATGACTTTTTTTTTTAAGATTTTATTTATTTATGAGAGACACAGAGAGAGAGAGAGAGAGAGGCAGAGACACAGGCAGAGGGAGAAGCAGGCTACATGCAGGGAGCCTGATGTGGGACTCGATTCCAGGTCTCCTGGATCACGCCCTAGGCTCCAGGCGGTGCTAAACCACTGAACCACCCAGGGATCCCCCTAAGTCCCTCTTAATGTTAGATTTCTCTCCTCATCTTTTCCCCCCCTTAATTTGCTAGCTGAAGAAATTGGGTCATTCGTGCTATAAAATTTCCTATATTCTGGATTTTACTGATTGCAGCCCTGTGATGCACTTGCTTAACACATTCCTTTGTCCTTCTGTTTTTTCTAAATCTGTAGTTAAATATATAGGCATATTCAGATTCAGGCTCAAATTCTGGGCAAGGACACTTCCTAGGTGGTCATGTGTGCTGTTAGTTACCTCTTGCTGTGTAACAAATCATCCCCAAACTTGGTGTCTTAAAACAACAATCATCATGTATTATCTTATGGATTCTGTGGATTAGGGATTCAAACAGGGCACAGGGGGATAGCTTGTCTGCCTTATGATTTCTGAGGTCAAGGTGAAAAACTCGGGCTGGACTGAAATCACCAAAGACCTGACTGAGGCTGAAGATTCCTTCTTCAAGCTGGTTCACTCACTTGGTTAGCAAGGTGGTGTTAGTAAATGGGTTTTCTTTTTTTCTTTTTTTTTTTAGTTTATTTATTTATTCATGAGAGACACAGAGAGACAGAGCCATAGGCAGAGGGAGAAGCAGGCTCCTTGCAGGGAGCCCAATGTGGGACTTGATTCCCGGACCCCGGGATCACGACCTGAGCCAAAGGCAGATGTGCGGGTGGCAGATGAGCCACCCAGGCGTCCCGAGTGGGTTCTTTTTCTATGTGGTCCTGTCCATAGTGCTGCTTGAGCATCCTTACAATATGGTAGTTGACTTTCCCTACAGTGATTGATCCAAAAGGATAGTATTGAAGCAGCAATGTCTTTTATTACCTAGCTTGTGAATTCATATGCTGACACTTTATTTTTTAAATTTTTTAAAAAAGATTTTATTTATTCATCAGAGACACAGAGGCAGAGCCATAGGCAGAGGGAGAAGCAGGTTCCCTGCTGGGAGCCCAATGTGGGATTCCATCCCAGGAACCCGGGATCATGTCCTAAGCTGAAGGCAGATGCTCAATCACTGAGCCACCCAGGTGCCCCATATGCTGACACTTTAATTGGGCACAAAACCAGCCCTTATCCAGTATGGGAAGTCTACACAAAGACATAAATATCAAAAGTGGAAGTTCATTGGGGGATCACCTTGGAAGCTGGATACTATATGTATCAAGTGGTTTTTGAGGTCAAAAAAGATAAATAGGAACAACCAATTGCATGCTGTGTGGGATCATCATGTCTAGCATTTGAGATGTCATGGTCCAGTAGAATTTCAGGGGGGAAAATAGGCATAAGGGTAACTACTAGATCTTTATTTTGCCATGTAAAGTCACTCAAAAAGAGTAACCTGTTAATTCTACCACAATTATTTTTTCATTTTTTAAAAGTCTTTTTTCTAGAGAAGTACATTATCTCAGAGTGAAGAATTATCAGTTTTGATGTGGAGCAAGGAGAAATGCTCCACAAATGTACATTGAGAATCCACTTCGAAAACACTCTGTAGTCAAGTAGGGGATTCACATACTCTCTCATCCCACAATACCACTCCCAACTGTACACCCTAATGAAATACACACACCAGAAACCATGTACAAGAGTATTTATACCTTGTAATAACAGCCCCACCCTGGAAGCAAACCGAATGCCATCAACAGTAGCATAGACAGACGACGGATGTATATTCACACCGGATGCTTCCACCTACCTTAAGCCCTCAGACAAGCGATACTGAAGTACTGCGCCGGGAGCCTGGGGGGCGCAGCGGTTGAGCGGCTGCCTGCAGCTCAGGGTGTGATCCCGGGTCCAAGCATCAAGTCCCGCATCGAGCTCCCTGCGTGGAGCCTGCTTCTCCCTCTGCCTGTGTCTCTGCCTCTCTCTCTCTCTGTCTTTCTGATGAATAAATAAATAAAATCTAAAAGAAAAAAAAAGTACAGTGCTTTAGGGTGCATACTTAGATGAAAAAAGTGAAAAAAATAGAGTGTGATTATTATAAACATCACATTATGGTTACCTTTGTGCAGAGGGAGGGTTTTTCGGATTTTGGAGAGACAGGTGGAGACTGCTGAGGTGCTAGCCATGTGTAATTTGTTGACCTTAGTGATGGTTTCACAGATATTACCTTGATAACTCATTAAGCTGCACATTTTATGTTTTCACTGTGTAGTATATTTTATCATAAAAAGAGGGTTTTAAAAAGGAAAAAGATTAGTCTTTTTAATTAAAAATTTTAGCTTTAGGGGAAACTTTTTTTTTAAAGACCATCTGTTCGTTCTCAGCTCCATCATCCCTCTCACCCCTTTCTCCACCAGCGTGTCAGTAGGCTCTCATGGGAGTTCCGGCGCGCGCAGCTTCACACTGGAGACTCTCACACGTCTCTGATCAGTGCAGCAGGAGTGGATGTACGTCGCACACGTGCACGCACACAGGCTCACACACTGGGTCGCACACACATGCACACACATGCACGCACACAGGCTCACACACTCGGTCGTGCACACATGCATGCACACAGGCTCACACACTTGGTCACACACACATACATGCACACAGGCTCACACACTCGGTCGCACACACATGCACACACATAGGCTCACCCACTCGGGAGGCTTCCCACTTGTGCTTTAAGAGAGCACCTTTGCTCCTCTTCCCAGGTGGGCAGGATCACGGAATAGACCCTCCTCAAGAACTCTGCAGTTCCCCCAAGACCTCGCCCCCACCCCAACAGAGAGCTCCCCCTTCTCCCTCCCAGACCTCTGGGCAGGAGGGAGGCAGACCTGCTGGCTCTCTGACAGGCGGGCAGCAGGGCCCCGGTCCCCGGGGCCTGCAAGGTGCCCCCCCCACCCCCCATAAGACCGGTCCACATCATCTTCATGATAATCCTTTGAAATCGATGGGCGGGCTCTATTTCCACTTTTCAAAGAGCCCATTGAGCCTCCTAAGGCTGGAGAACCTTCTCTCCAGTCAGCGGGCGTACTTCTGATCGCTTGCCGGCCCCCAAGCCTCTCGATGTTATCTCCCCAGCCAGCCCCACTCGGGTCACGGTCGATTGTGCCAGAAGAGGTTGCCTGACGCCAGGGCAGCCAAGCCGTAGGGCGCCCCGAGCAAGGGGGTGGTGGCGGTTGGGTGGCGAGTTGGAGCATCTGAGAGGCGTTTTGTGAAGAACACAAGGAAGCCGTTGTTAGAAGAGGAAAAGCTAAAGCCCTCGGAGATGGGGAGCTGTGCACAGGTGCGCGCTGGCGGTGGAGGAGGAGGTAACGGGGAGGAGGGGGAGGAAGGAAGGTTGGCTGTGAACAGAAAATACCTATTGCTACCAGCAGAGGCGAGTTACTTGCATGGCCCTGCGGGAGCCCTGCAGCAGGCCCTCCAGGGCGCACGTCCGAGGGGTCGGGGTGCGGCCTGGCTGCCGAGGGCTCAGGCCGCTCTGTCCGACTCCTGCTCAACCTTGGGGGGGGCGGGGGGGCTCCGTGGGTTAAGCAAGGTCAGCTGGGGTCAGGATCTGGTGCCCAGATAGAGACCCATGCCAGGGTCCCTGCTCAGCAGGGAGTCTGCTTCTCCCTCTCCCGCTCTCCTTGCTTGCGCTCTCTCTCAAATAAAGAAAATCTTAGAAAAGTTTGGGCGGGGGGTGGGTCGGGAGGCCGTGGGCCTGGGGGGCGGGCGGTGTCCCCGGCCACTGACACATTGGGGAGGCCTGCAGCCGGGGTGGCTGTTGCGAGTGATGGGAGGTGTGCTGTTGATGCTGCAGGCACTTGGGGAGATGACCTTCCTGTTCCAGTCGTCCTCAGGGCTCCCCATCTCTTCCTGGAGCGGGCAGCAGGGGTCCTGGCATTCGTAGTCAAGGGCTGGATTTGAAAGCAGCTCATTTTCTTCCTCATGAGCAACAACGTCAAGGCCTACCGGGCCAGTGCTGACCTCCAGAACCTCACTGACCTCGCTCAGGAATATCCATCTTGCTGCTGAGCCCGGGGACCTAATGACTGGAGCCTCGGTATTTATTTCAGCTGCGCTGAGTTGAGCCCCAGTCAGGAGCACTGCAGCGTGCCCTTCCTGCTGCGACAGGGACCCTGCCGTAGGTGTCCTTAACACCTAGTGTGCTAGGCTGTCAGCTGGACTGGAGCTGGAGCAGCAGGGCTCCATCCACACCAAAGGCTGTGGCATCGGCCAGTTTGAGAAGTGGCTGCAGGAAAACCTGATTGTTATGGCTGGGGTCCTCGTGGGCATCACCCTCCTCCAGATCTTTGGTATCTCTCTAGCCTAGAACCTTGTGGATAACATCAAGACATTGAAGGCTGACTGACAAGACTACCACAGTGGCCGTGGCCACCTGCCTGGCCCACCCAGGGACCACCCCACACACACATACACATCCTCTGCCACTGTGCAAGGACACAGGTGTTTCTGCTTGAACCTGAGCTCTATACGGGTTGAGTATGGATGTGCTGCATGCCCATGGAGAAAGCTATGTGTCTTTGCCTGGCTTAGAGCTGTGTGCATGGAGGGTGGGTATGCCTACATGAGTGTGCACAAAGAGCCACCATCTCAGCTGTTGTTGGGTGGCAGGCTCTCCAGGGGCCTGGGAAGAGCACAGCAAAGAGGGTGTAGCCAGGTGGGGTGGGAGCAGTCTACCATGTCCCCACCTAGGCTAAGACACACTTCTCTATGCAAGGCTGTGCGGGGTAGGGTTGGGGCCTGCTGTTGCCTGGGACACAGCCTCAGGCAGCTTCAGAGCTGTGTTCTCTACTAGCTGTGACTTTGACCCTGCCATGAACCCACTTTGCCCTCAATGTCTCAGATTTTAAAATGGATCCAAGAATTTTCTCTCCCTAACTTGCCTCTCAGTGATGACTACAAACTACTAAAACAAAACAAAACAAAACAACAACAACAACAAGCTATGAGGACAATGATCAAGGAAGCCTGAGCTAAAAGGTATTTACTATTATCTTATGGCTGACAAAAGTTAAGCCTTTTTTCCAAAGTACTGATGGAAAAGGAACAGAGAGAAAATAAGAAAGTTAGAGAATCAATCTAGGAATCTACCATCTGATTAATAGGAAAGAGGGATTAAAAAAAAAGAGTGAGCAATAAAAAATGGAGTGGAGGAAATTATCAAAGAAATAATGGAAGAAACATCCCCCCAAGTAGATGATGTGAATCTTCAGAGGCTAAGGTTCCATTGAGTACTTACTGAAACAAGTGAGCCAAACAGGCAAGGCAAATCTACTGGCCAAGAACACCAAGGAAAAAGAGTAGAGTCTAAAAGCTTTAAGAAAGAAAAGGGGTGACACATAAAGGAATAGATACAAGGTAACACTAGATATCTTAACAGCAACGTTAGATGCCAGGGACAATTCTGAGGGGGAAATACTTATCAATTAATACCCAGCTAAACTGTCAAGCCTGAAAGAAGAATAAAAGTATCTTTAGTCATACAAGGCCTTGAAAGATAGACCTTCTAGGTGCCCTATCTCAGGAAGCCATTAATGGTTGGGGTCCAGCAAAATGAGTTTGTAAACCAAGAACAAAGATAGCATGGAACAAAGGAAACAAAAGGTGCTTGGGTGGCTCGGTGGTTGAGCATCTGCCTTTGGCTCAAGTCATGATCCCAGGGTCCTGGGATCAAGTCCCACATCAGGCTCCCCAGGGAGCCTGCTTCTCCCTCTACCTATGTCTGTGCCTCTCCCTCTGTGTCTCTCAGAAATACATAAATAAAATACATATTTTTAAAAAGCCACAAAAGGAATCCCCAGGCAGTGCAGGACACCTGGAGACACCTTGAAGCAGGATGATGGCAGACTTGGAGAGGGTGGTTTCCAGGAAAATGATGATTAACACACTTGAGAGTTTGGCAGAATTTATAGTTTTATAAATTCTCATCAATCTATTCCTACATACTTCATTATTTTAATTACTGTATTCATATTATGTCTTTATATCTAGTGACATAAAAACATCCTCATTTTTCCTTTTCAAAATTTGCTCTATTTGGGTAAGCTAAACATTTAAATTGCAGAACAAAATACACTTTTGAGACCATGAAAAATATTATTTGGATTTTTATTTAAAATTTTTCATGGCCGTATAGTAAGGTTAATGTTTAGCAGATATGTACTGCTTGGTTCTCCTGGTTGTTTCTAATTAGCAGCCATTTTAATTACTTGACATCTGTGACATGCCAATTTTAAATATTTGAAAATCCCTATGGCAGAGAATGCCATATAGTTGCCCAACTTTACTATATTTCCCAGTATTCTCTGTAGTTCTCTTCAATGAAATGAGAGCAGAAACAACAAATGCCATTTCTAGGCCTGCCCAATAAAAATTTCTAGGCTTATCCCATTATGCTCTTACCTCCCTCCTCATTGCTTAAAATGATGCTGGTGACAACAAGAGTCACCTTAGAATATCATAAAAATGGCAGAGATACTGTGATTCTGGATCCCTGAAGAGCTATGTAGATAAGAGCTATGTGGGCAAACACCTCCTACCTATCCCTCTAGTCCCATTGCTACTGACTGGAAAATCTGTTTTGAATTATTGCAGAAGAGAGAAATAAACTTATTGTCTTTAATCCATGGGCAATTTTTAGCTCTATTTAGCCTACCTTAACCAATTTAATGACCAAACAAATGTTACACTTTTAGAGGGTGATTTGATAGTATGTATCAAAATAGTAAAAGCAGAAATATTTCAATATAGCAATTTTATTTATAAGAATATATCATACAGGAATACTTAAGCAGATAGGGTTTTATGTACCAGGATGTCCACTGCAACATTATTCACAGTACCAAAAAACTGAAGGCAACCCAAAGGTACATCTTTAGGGAAATGCTTAAATAAATTGTGTTATAGTATCCAATGAAATGCTACACAGCTATTTAGAAGAAGCTCTGTGGCATGAGGAGAAGTGATGTCCTTGATAAACTAATGAACAAAAATTTGCAAATAATTTCATAGCATTTTCTGGGTTTTATAAAACAACTATAAATATATAATCTAGTGTACATTATAATTACCATCTAATATATAAATCCATATTTACATTATACATATTTATATGTACATAAAAATGGTCTAGAAAATTATATACCAATATATTAATAGTGATTACTATTTACTTTAAAAAGTACTGTGGCAGGGGATGTCTGGGTGGCTTAGCAGTTGAGCGTCTGCCTTTGGTTGGGGGCATGATCCAGGGGTCCTGGGATGGAGTCCCACATCGGGCTTCCTGCATGGAGCCTGTATCTCCCTCTGCCTGTGTCTCTGCCTCTCTCTCTGTGTCTCTCATGAATAAATAAATAAAATCTTAAAGAAACTAAAAGAAAGTACTGTGGTAGTTTTAAACTATATCCACAAGTACTTCAGTATTCCTTTTGCAAAGGTGGGGCCCAATTTCTATCCCCTCAAGTGTGGCTGGATTGTGTGTGTGTGTGTGTGTGTGTGTGTGTGATTCTAGAGACAAGGTTATAAAAGATATTTGGATGTCTCCTTACTCTGTCTTTTGGATCATTCACCCTTGATACAGCTAGCTCTTACCTTGTGAAGACACCTAGTAGCTCTAAGGTGAGGTCCATGTGTTGAAGAAGTGAAGCCTGCCAACAACCAGCACTAACAGGCCAGGTACATGAGTAGATCCTACCTTGGTAGTGGATCCTTCAACCCCAGTCAAGCCTTCAGATGACTACAATCCCTACTGGCATCCTCACAGCAATTTGTGAGAAACTCTGAGCCAAGAACCATCCAGCTAAGCCATTCTGGATCTCTCTGATCCAAAGAAAATGGTAAGATAATGATATGTATTGCTTTAGGCTTTTAAGTTTGTCAGGGAGGTGGGGAGAGAGTGTAATTCGTTATGCAATAATAGATAACTAAAATGAGTATGAAGAGAAGGGTAGGGGAGAGCACCACTTTAAATTTTTTTTATATTCCTCTTCATTGTTTACATTTTTATAATTAACATTTGTGATGTTTAAAAAAGATTTTATTTATTTATTTATGAGAGAGAGAGAGGCAGGGACATAGGCAGATGGAGAAGCAGGCTCTATGCAGGGAGCCTGACGTGGGACTCGATCCTTGGTCTGCAGGATCACGTCCTGGACTGAAGGCGGCGCTTAACTGCTGAGCCACCTGGGCTGCCCAACATTTGTAATTTTTTTCTTTTCTTTTCTTTTTTTTTTTTTTTTTTTGTAATTTTTAAGTTAAAAAAATTTTAAGTTAAAAAGGGCAAACAGTGGTAGCTCATCATTTTCTGGAGCTAGAAAGAATCATATATGTTTCAAAAAACATGTAAGAAACTCTTTCAATGACTAGCAGAAGTGACTGGGTATATAGAGAAACAGGCCAAAAATATATAAAATATCTGCTCCTAGTGATATAAGACTTTGCCAGGCATCAATCATTATTATGTTTTCCTGCCTGAATATTACCCAGTCATCCCTGACTTGCAAAGGAGAAAGCCACAGAAAGGCATTTCTCTCTGTTGTACAAATGTTTGTGTTTGTGTTAACAAAGGACAAAGAGCCCCTTTCTGATTTTTTTCCTTCAAGAACCAGTACTTAAACTTGCAGTTTTGATTAATGGTGATGCCCTAGTTGAGATAGCAGCTAAAGAAGTTAACTATTTAACATCTGCCTCTTTCTTATCACTCCATAGCCTTCCTTTGGGTTGTACCCATTTGAACTTCAGTATTCGTCTTTTGCTCATATTATTTCTTCTCTTCTACCCAATTATTTTATCTCTGTACTCCCTGCCCAAACCTAACAAATCAGTCCAGCCAGGTTGCAAAGCAAGAGCTTCCTAAAAAAAAAAAAAAAAAAAAAACAACAAC